>NC_058407.1:158900669-158956848 GCF_002201575.2 Neomonachus schauinslandi | reverse complement strand
GGGGGGAGGGTCAGAGGCAGAAGCAGGCTCCCTGCCGAGCAGGGAGCCCGATGCGGGACTCGATCCAGGGACTCCAGGATCATGACCTGAGCCGAAGGCAGTCGCTTAACCGACTGAGCCACCCAGGCGCCCGAGAGAGAGCGTCTTAAGCAGGCTCTACGCCCAGCACAGAGCCTGACAAGGGGCTTGACACAGGGCTCAATCTCAGTCCTGAGCTCATGACCTAGCTGAAGTCAAGAGTCAGACGCTTAACTGACTGAGCCACCCAGGCGCCCCTTAAAGTCTTTTTTTTTTTTAAAGATTTTATTTATCTGACAGAGAGAGACACAGCAAGAGAGGGAACACGAGGAGGGGGAGTGGGACAGGGAGAAGCAGACTCCCCGCAGAGCAGGGAGCCCGACGTGGGGCTCGATCCCAGGACCCTGGGATCATGACCCGAGCTGAAGGCAGATGCTTAACGACTGAGCCACCCAGGCGCCCCAAATATTTTTTTTTTTTAATTTTAAGGTTTTAAGTAATCTCTACACCCAACGTGGGGCTCAAACTCACAACCCCGAGATCAAGAGTCACATGCTCTACCGACTGAGACTTCTAGGCTCCCCAACAATTTTTATTTGCATAGTTATTCAACATGTACTAACATTAGAACTAAAGGTTCTCTTTCTAGATGGCCTGGGTTCAATCTTCTGCTTTCTAGCTGTATGACCTCGGGCAAGTTATCTAACCTCTCTGGGCCTCAGAGCTTCCCCTGCAAAATGTAAACAGATCCTAATTCCTACCTCACGGAGACTGTTATGAAGATTAAATACTCATAAACTGGGGCGCCTGGCTGGCTCTGTCGGAAAAACATGCAGCTCTTGATCTCGGGGTTGTGAGTTCAAGTCCTATGTTGGGTGTAGAGATTACTTAAATGAATAAAACTTAAATAAATACTCATAATTTATTTAACTCTGAATTTAACTCAGAGCCTGGCACAAAGTAAGTGCTCAATAAATGTTAACTACTGGGGCGCCTGGGTGGCACAGTTGGTTGAGCATCCGGCTTTTGGTTTCAGCTCAGGTCATGATCTCAGGGTCGTGAGGTCAAGCACTGTGTGTGGCTCTACGCTCAGCGCAGAGCCTGCTTGAGATTCTCCTTCTGCCCTGCCCCCACCCCCTGCTCTCTCTCTCAAATAAATAAATAGAAATAAACATTGAGGGGCGCCTGGGTGGCCGAGTCGGTTAAGCATCTGCCTTCGGCTCAGGTCATGATCCCAGGGTCCTGGGATCAAGCCCCGCATCGGGCTCCCTGCTCAGCGGGGAGTCTGCTTCTCCCTCTCCCTCTGTGCTCTCTCTTGTTCTCGCTCTCTCAAATAAATAAAATCTTAAGATAAGTAAATAAATAAATGTTGACTCTTATTATGACTACAGGTATGCTCCGCATTTCGAAAGTTCACATTACACCACTTCGTTTTTATTTATTTATTTTTTTTAATGTATGTTTTTCTTTCCTTTTTTTTTAAGATTTTATTTATTTATTTGACAGAGAGAGAGAGAGAGACAGCGAGAGAGGGAACACAAGCAGGGGGAGCGGGAGAGGGAGAAGCAGGCTTCCTGCGGAGCAGGGAGCCCGATGCGGGGCTCGAACCCAGGACCCTGGGACCATGACCTGAGCTGAAGGGAGACACTTAACGACTGAGCCACCCAGGGGCCCTCACCACTTCGCGTTTACAAAAATCCGACATTGGTACGTGTTTTTATTAACTAAAAGAAACCGAAGAGTATTTTTCACTTTTACCAAAAAAATGGCAAGAAGTGAAAACAGTGCTGGGCGCTTGTTTTGAAGAGAGCCCTCAGAGAGGCAGCGCGCACCCTGAGCAGCCGCAGGGGTCCCGCCAGCTCCTCCTCGGAGCGCACTACACGCAGCCGCTCGGCATCCCAGAGCTGGACAGTGCGAGCATCTGTGCGTGATCTCCGTGCACCTTGTGCACACATTACCAAAACGTGTCGTAAGGTACCAGAAAAGCCTAAGAGGGGTTAGTTTTTGGGTCTGGGAACACTCAAAATTTTTTTCATATAGGCCGCCTGGGTGGCTCAGTCATTAAGCGACTGCCTTCGGCTCAGGTCATGATCCTGGAGTCCCGGGATCGAGTCCCGCATCGGGCTCCCTGCTCAGTGGGAAGCCCGCTTCTCCCTCTGACCCTGCCCCCCTCATGTTCTCTCTCTCAAATGAATAAAATCTTTAAAAAATTTTTTTAAATAAAAATTTTTCCATATAAATTAATGGTAATTGTGCCTTCATTTTACATGCTATTTTGGTTTAGAAAATTTTCACAGGAACGCTCGACTTTTGGATGATGGGGGAAACCTATTGTTATTTAGGACACACCTAAGTTTCTCTTACATGATAGGAAGTTTCTTTTCTTTATTATTATTTTTTAAAGTTTATTTATTTAAGTAGTCTCTACACCCAACGTGGGGCTCAAACTCACAACCCTGAGATCAAGAGTTGCATGTTCTACCAACTGAGCCAGGCAAGCACCCCGAAGTTCCTTCTAAAATAAATGCTTATGAGTTTTTAAAAAATGGATCTATTTATTGATTTATTTTTAAGGGGGGAGGGGGAGAGGGGGAGAGAGAATCTTAAGCAGGCTCCATACCCAGCGTGGTGCCCAATGTGGGGCTCGATCTTACGACCCTGAGGTCATGACCTGAGCCGAAATCAAGAGTCGGACGCTTAACTGACTGAGCCATCCAGGCGCCCCAGCCCCCCAATTGGGTCTATTTAAATAACAAATACTAAGTAGATAACAGAGTAAATTGTACGAGGAGACAACCATGGTGCACAGGTGGTATGTAGATGCCTGAAATGTGGGAAATACAGCCCCAGAGAAGTCTGGAGCCAGCAGTGGTTGTTAGAAAAGGAAATGGCACAGTGAGATGGGAATTTTAGGACGTTCACTCTGGAAGCCAATGTCAAGGCCAGGCTACAGGGCCAGACCTGCGAGAAGGCTGGGGCACAGTCCAGGGGAGTTGTCACTCTAGCAGGGGCCACGGAAGCAGAGGGTTAGGATGGGGCTGGAAGCTACTTCAGAGACTCTGGCCTCTGACTGGAGAAGCGGGAAATAAGAGCAGAGCCTGGGGGATCTGGGGGGCAGGGAGCTGGTGCATCTCAAGGACCGAGGATGGAAGAGAGATCTGAACGTGTATGGGGCAGTGCCAATGTCGGGGTGCTGGGGAAGGAAGGAAACCAGAGGGTTAGACTCATGGAGATTGAGGCTTACATGAGGCTGGTTCCAGGAACTGAAAAGTTACTCATCTTTCAGGGTTGATCAGTCATCAGTGAGGGACAAGAAATGACACCGGGCAAGGGAACAGGTAGAAGCTCGGAGCTAAACTTAGCTGGAACTCACAGAGCTGCTTCGAGCACGGGAAGCACCTCTATGCAAATCAGAAAAGGGCACCCCTTCCTCTGGACCCTGAGGCCTGCCCTGAGCTAGGAGCCCTGCTAACCTAGCCCACAGCCTCTCTGTGCCCCCTAGCCCCTTGCTTGTCATGCACTTCCCTCTTATGGGGCCGCCGGAGAGTCTGGGAAGAGTCTCTGCCTCACCTTTCAGGATGGCCTGCAGTGAAGCCACCTCCTCTTGGCACTGCCGCTGCACTGCAGCCACGGCCTCGGCCTTCGTGCTCTCGCTCACCTCCGCCACGGCCTTCATGGTCTCCATTTCTGCCAGGGCGCCTGCCAGCTCAGCCCGCAGCTGGCCGAGCTCCTCTGACTCGGCCTCACCCTTCGCCCCTTCCTGGGGCTGGGGGTCCAGGGCTGTGGGGGACGGGGATCAACCTCTTTTCCCATCACTCCCGGGCCCGCTGTACCCGAGACCATCAAATCTACAAGTCCTGCAACCTAGTACAGCAGCCACGAGCCTCGTACCTTCACCTGGCCCCGCCCCGCTCACCTGGCCCCGCCTCCTTCTCACCTCGCTATGCCACGTGCGGCCTGGAGCCCCGCCTTCCCCCATCTTTTCCCAGACTAGACCCTCCCTTCCAATGGTCCCGCCCCTTCCCTCACTGGACCACCTCTCACCTGCCACTGGCCCTACCCCTCGACCGCCGGACCACGCCCCCCCCCCCCGTGGCCCCCGGCCCCCCCCCCCCCCCCCCAATGGCCCGGCCCCCCCCCCTTGCGCCGGCCCCCCCCCCCCCCCCCCCCCCCATCCGCCGGCTCCGAGCTCGGCCCCGCCTCCGGCTCTGCCGCCCCTCGCGTGCATGGACGCGCCTTCACGTACCGGCCCCTGGCCGCCGTCGCCGGCCATCCTCGCCCGCGGCCGCCGGCGCAGCTGCCGCCATCGCCTCCGCGCAAACGGCGGGTTCCAGCACTCCCTGGTGACGGCGCTCACCCCTTCCGGGTACCCTCGGTTGTTTCCGGATCCGCTCGGCTGTTTCCGGACCGGCCCCGGGCTCGAGGCCCCGGCCGGAGTTGGGGACTGATTGCCGAGCCCGGGCCGAAGATTTCCGAGTCCGAGTCCGAGTCCGAGCCCGGCCGCGGGCCCACGCCCCGCCCCTCCCCGCCTTCTTTCCTGGGCAGCGCTGTTCGAGAAGGACGCCTGTCCTTCAAACCCTGAAGAAGTTCTTTCATCAAAGGCCTTCTGGCGTTTCCGCGTGACCTTGGAAGGTCTGCTCAAGTTACACCTCCTCCGGGACGCCTCTCGGCCTCAGCCTAAAGGGGGCGAAGCTCTCGCGGTCTCCTCAGTGGTCCCCTGGCCCCCTCCCGCCGGGGCCTGGCTCACATTACAGCGAATTGTGGCCGTGCCTGCCTGCACCTCCGCCCTGGTGGAGCGTCCCTCGGGGCAGGGCTGGGTCGGCTTCACTTTTCTGGGCGCAGGAGTCCCGCGTAGTCCGGTGGAGAAGTCAGAAACTTCTGCGTCCCCACCCCCACCTTGATATTCAACCAGTCAGGGTTTGCTGCTAATCCCCCTCCTCCTCCCCCTCCCCGTGCCTCGCAAATCCCTCCTCTCCTCCCTGGGCCACTGCCCTAAATCGAGGTCTCATTATCTGTGAACTTTCCAACAGGCGACCTGACATCTTCCCTTGGACGGTGACGTGCAGCTCAAACTTAAATCCAGAATCTGGGTTCCCGTTCTCCCAAACCCGTTTCTCCCTCTGTGAAGTACATTCCAGCAGTCTTTAAGTCCTGTAAGCTCTACCTCCAAAGGACTGAATATTCCAGAAGGTGTCCCTTTTTCTTTTTCTCCAGCAGTAACACCATCTCTCTCCTGAACTTCTACAACATCTCCTAACTGTTCCCCTGTGGCCCCTTTTGGCTCCTTTAGTTAATTCTCAAAGCAATTAGAGTGATGTTTGCGAAACAGATCATATGTCAGCTTAAAATCTTCTAGTTCAATCCGATTTGGAAATGGGCAAAGGACAGGAATAGACAATGCACTGATGTCACAGATGGCAAATATGTGCACGAAAAGATGTTCACCATCATCAGCCATTAGGGAAATGCAAATTAAAACCCCAAGGAGATACCACTGCACAAAGCACACCTACCAGAATGGCAGTGATAATACCAAATGCTGGTCGGTGTGTGGGAAAAACTGGATTTCTCTTATATTCCTGATGGTAAATGTAAATGGTATAGCCACTCTGGAAGAGAGTATGATTGTTTCTGGGGCACCTGGCTGGCTCAGTTGGAAGAGCATGTGACTCCTCATCTTGGGGTCCTGAGTTCCAGCCCCACCTTGGGTGTAGACATCACTAGAACAAATAAACTTAAAAAAAAAAAAATCTGGCCAGGTTAACTCCTGCTTATAAATCCCCAGCAGTTTACTGCCCTCAGTAGCTTACTGCCCTGAGATTTTCTGTGTGTGAGGCCAGAGTTTCTGGAGAAGGAGGTGAAATAATGACTATAAGGCTCTAGTCAACTCTCAGGCTTGGAGTTTATCCTGAGACCCTGGGAGTCTTTGAAGGCTGTTGAGCATGAGAAGCACGTGACTATTACCAAGGAAATTCTTTCTGTGTAAAGTGTAGGCAGAAAGCAAAAGAGAAGACAGCCCAGAAAAGAGGCTGTTGAAGTGGTTCTGGTTGGGAAGGGAAGAGTCCAAAAAGAGGAGGAAGTTGATTCTAGAAATATTTAGGATGAAAACTGGGACTAGCCTTGGCGACTGAGTGCATGAGAGGGAAGTGAAGAGAAAGTTTTCTTTTGCTCTTCCGAATTTCCTTCCTTTTGTGGACCTTAAAAGTAAAAGGTACTTTACCAGCAATAACTGGGTTGACTGGGGAATAGCAATTCAGGACAAGCAAGCTACAGCAAAAACTATAGGCTAGCCCAACCAACAAAGGAGAGGAATGTTATTTTAGGGAGAAGGAGGAAGTTGGGAGGGGTTGTTTGGAAGAAAGCCCGTTGGAGAAAAGCAGGAGTTCAGGGTGATGATGGTTTTTCATTGGCTGAGCTGCAGGGGTGGTGGATTTCTTGTAGGAGATGCAATGTACAAATGTACATCTTTTCCTGTTGGGGCCTGTAACTGATTACTCTTTCCTGTGGAGGGGTCTTCTGTTGGGTAATTGACCCGGCTTCCTATAATTGAGGTAGTGGTTCAGCGTGAGAGCTCCCCCTTCTGGCCTGGTTTCCCTTTATGAACTTTCACACTTGATACAACAAATATTTATTGAGCACCTACTAGATACCGGGGAACTAGACCGGAAAGATTCCTGTTGTGGAAGAGCCGGCGAACATTCTGGGGCAGGAAGTAGATGAAAGATTAACAAAGAAACAAGCATATTTGGGAACTGGGCAAATGCTGGGAAGGAAATAAAACAGGTGTGAAATCAAAATGGGGGGGGGGGGGGGTGTCAGGAAAGGCCTCTCTGAGGAAGTAACATTTGAATGGAGGCCTGGGGGATGAAAAGGAGACAGGGAGCAAAGGAGACAGGGGAGCGAAGAGCTGAGGAGGGATCCAGGAGGAAGAGCACAAGTGTGAAGGCTTTGTTTGGAGGAGGGGCAGGGCGGCAAAAAAGGTAGAGAAAATTTGAGGTAGAAAAAAAGCCACCACAGCGTTCTGAGCAGGGGACTGATGTGCGCTAGTCAGGAAACCACTTGTGAGACGGATGGAAAGCTAACGAAGGTGATTGGAGGGATTTTGTTGAATGAAAGGCAAACGGGGTCCTGCCACCTCACCCTCTGCATTCCCCAATGCCCCACGCTCCCCCTCCGAGCCACCCCAAACCGACCAAAGGGAAGTGGGGGCCCTGACAGCTGGAGGGTCCCCTGGGGTTTGCCTAAAGCAAACAGGAAGCTGCAGCCCAGCGAGCCCGGGCCTGGGAACTGGCAACTGAGAGAGCAGGTCTCCTGGGTCCCTGGACCCTTTCCCTGAGTGACTACAGAGGAAAAGACAGAGATACACCCACACATGCAGAGAGAGAGAGAGAGAGAGAGAGAGCTAGAGGAGGAGGAAGGGGGGGCAGAGACTGCGGAGAGGGGAGGGGCAGAAGCACAGATTTCAGAGTCGGGACCCCTGAGTTCTACTGCTTATTAGTCACCAGCTCACTGTGTGACCTCAGGCAACACCCTGCCCTTTGGGGGCCTCAGTGTCCCCATTTCTAAATGAGTTCCTTCCATAACTGAAGCAGGGGCTTCCTGGGGAAGAAGTGGGACACCAAAGGGCATTGGTCCCCAGTCATTTCTGGGGACTGCTGTGCACGCACTTCAGGGGCAACCTGGCTTGCGCTCTCGGCCGTTGGCTGATGCTGTCTCTCATTAACTGAGGGCCTACTACGTGCTGGGCCCTGGGCTAAAAGTGCCATATGTATACTGCCGTGTTTAATCTTCACAAACAAGATTTTGAAAGCACTATTACTATCCCCAGTTTACAGAGAGAGAAGCAAAAGCCGAGAAAGATGAAGCCATTTAGCCAAGTGGTGGACATAGAGGATTCAAAGTCAAGTCGGCCAGATCTCAAAGGATGTGGGATGGGCTGGTTGTACAGAGTGGGAAGAAGGCCCAAGGAATGTGGGTCGAGTGAATGAATGGGGTGTGTGTGCGAAGAGAAATGGGTTTAGAGCCTTGGGTTGAAGGAGGGAGGGGGAAAAGGATGGAGCCCTTAAAATTGGAGCCCACTCAATTCAACAAATATTTATTGGGCGCCCCAGATGCCCCAAGCACTGTCCCAGAGCACAGTGCATGCGGTGTTGAACAAGACCGAGGCTCTGCCTCAAGAGGCTTACATTCCAGTGGGAGGAACAGAAAGTGAAGAAGCAGACACACAAACAAGGTCATTTCACACGGTGGTAAGTGTCGGGATGAAAATAAAAGTGTGGCAGGGAGGAGACAAGTTTTGTGGGTCTGGAGGGGTGCACGGAGAAGGGGACTGGAGGCATGACCACCCCTTCCTCCCTAGGGGGACTGCCTACCCGCCTGCCCGCCCCCACAGACGCTCATGGTTCAGTGCCCCCCAGGCCCCCGCCTGCCCCAGCATCCCCTGCGCGGCCAAGCTGGGTGCCCCGGGGAGTCTGGCCGCCATGCCACCTCCTCTCCTTCTCTTTTTCCTCCTCTTCCTCACACCCGAGGGAGTCAGGCCCCACGAAACACTGCTGGTGGAGGCTAAAGGTATGTCCAGAGGGTACAGATGGAAAGAGTTGGGGCTGGAAAACCTGGGTCTGGCTGGGTGCTCTTGGCCAAGTCAGTTACCCTCTCTGGGCCTTCATTTTGTTATTTGTAAAATTCAGGGAGGGGTTGGAAGGACTCTGAGAGCTCATCCACTCCCAGCTGGTGGGGTCGTTGGGTAACAACCCAGTGTGAGGAATGAAGGGGGCGGAGAGTTCCTCTCCCTCTCTCTCTCTCCTCAGAGGGAGGCAAAGTTGAGCTGCCATGCCTCAAAGGTCCCTCAGATGGTCGTCCTGAGCAGCAGGCCTGGTTTCAGAGGTCTCAGTCAGAGCTGGGCCACAGGTCCCAAGGCCTGGGCATCCAGAAGGGGTCCCTGGGCGTCCAGCTGTTCGTCTTCAACGTCTCTGACCAGATGGGGGGCTTCTACCTGTGCCAGCTGGGGCCCCCTTCCGAGCAGGCGTGGCAGTCTGGCTGGACAGTCAGCGTGGAAGGCAGTGGTGAGGTCTGGGCCGGGGCAGGGAGGGGTGGACGAGAAGAGGGAGGACATCCGGCCGCTAAAACAGATTTGGAGGGAGGGGCTCGAGGGGCTGAGGGACAAGCACGCAGCTAGTTCTAGGTGGCTCCTCAGAACTCCGGTGGCTTCATGACTTCAGCACTGAGCTATTCTATCTTTCACTCTCTTCTCTCTCTGAGTTGTCATTTCTCTCTCTCTGTCTCTCTCTCTGGGTCTTTGTCTCTGTCTCTGCTTTTCTGGGTCTCTGTATCTCTCTGCCTCTCCTGGATGTGTCTGTATCTGGTTCTGGGTCTCTTCCTAGGGGAGCTGTTCCGATGGAATGCTTCGGCCCTAAATGACTCAGGCTGTGGGCTGGGGAACAGGTCCTCACAGGGCTCCAAGCCCTCTTCTGGTTACCCCACAAGCTCCCAGCTGTATGTTTGGGCCAAAGACCACCCTGAGATCTGGGAGATAGACCCTGAATGTGCCCCACCCAGGGGCAGTCTGAACCAGAGCCTCAACCAAGGTAAGGTGTTGGGGAGATGCCAGGAAGTGGGGGTTCCAGGGATGGGGGATGGTGATTAGGAACTGGAGGGTTTGCAGGGAGGAGACCCCAAGGATTACACTTTCCTAGCCTTGGCTCTCCTTGCCCCAGACCTCACCGTGGCCCCTGGCTCCACATTCTGGCTGCCCTGTGAGGTGCCCCCTGCCTCCGTGGCCAGAGGCCCCATCTCCTGGACCCACGTGCGCCCTAAGAAGCATAACATCTCCTTGCTGAGCTTAAACCTGAGGGAGGATGACCCAGGCAGAGAGATGTGGGTCCTGAGCACCCTCAGGGGAGGGGCTGTTCTGTTGCTGTCCCAGGCCACAGTTCGAGATGCTGGCATCTATCGTTGTTACCACGGCAACGTGACCATCAAGATGCAGCTGAAGGTCATTGCCCAGTCAGGTAGAGTTTCTCCCAATTGTGGGGCATCTGTGTGGGGGCTACTGGGAAGAACTGGGAGCCAGTCAACCTTGGCTCCCCCAAACTGAGAGCTAGTACCAGACTCATCCTGAACCCCAGCTTCTATACTGACCACTGACTCCACCTCTGTCCTCCCTTGTTTCCAAATCACTACTTTCCTGGGTCTTCTCCTACCACTGGTTGCTCCTTCCCATCCGCTTTGGAAGGGTCTTCCTCCCCCACTCCTCACTGTTGGAGCTCTGAGGCCTCATCTTATCTCATCAGCACTTTCTCTTGTCCTTGTCCACACTCTCTTCCTGTATGACCTCCTTCACTCTCATGGCTCCTTAGGCCAGCATGCCTTAGTGACTCAATTCCAGGCTCCATACACCTCACCCCCAGCCATTTCCTGTCATTTGATGCCCCCGCAGCCTCAAAATATACAAAATCAAACTCAACATCTTCCCCAAGCGTAGTCTTTTGGGTGTCTCTGTGTTAGTGAAGGACCTGCCCACGGGCCGAAGCCAGGAACCTGGATATCCTTCCTTTTCCTCACCCATCCATCCGTCAAACTGGTCACAGTGCTCTGCCCCTTCTGTCTCCCTTAATACAATCGTCCCATGCTACCCTAACCACAGTTCTCAACCTCAACCTCAAATTTCACTCCACACTTCACTCCAGTAAACTGCTGCTTCCCACCTCTAAGTTCACCTTGTGAACTTGACTCTGACCTTCACTTTTGAACATGACTGTCCTTAATTGCAGCAGGAAGCTTATCATCATGCTCCCCTGAATCCTAACACAGAATCTGACTATAGTCATGGTTTGTTGCATAGATACTGCCCCAGGCCCCAGGTCAGGCTCTGGGGCGCAGTCCCTAACCTCAGAGGAAGGGAGGCCAGCCCTCCTTGTAGCTTATGATTCTGAAGATCTGTGTCTTGTCCATGTTCCCCAGACTTATGGCCCTTTGAGGTCTTGAGGCTGGGAAGCAACACGCCAGCCTGGGGTCCCCGTCTCATAGCTGCTTCTCCCCAGCAGTAAGGTATTGGCTGCTAGAGACTGGTGGCTGGAAAGTCCCTGTTGTGCCATTACTTTATCTGATCTTCTGCCTGGGTTCCCTGGTGAGCTTTCTTCATCTTCGAAGAGGTGAGTCATGTCCCCCAGCCCATCTGCCCAACCTACCCCATCTTCCCCAGGATGGCCCACACTGGCCAGTCTGACAACCACCTTTCTCTCCTCCCATACCTCCCCCACGGACCTCCAGTCCTGCTCCCCACTCCTCTAACCGCCCTCCAAACTTACCGGGCCCCTGGGACTTTGAAGTCCCTTCCCCTCCATTGACCCAAGTGACCTCCCCAGTGCCCCGCCAATCTTCACCCTGCCTCCTCTGATCACGCCCCTTAACTCTCACCAGCCCTGATCCTCAGGAGGAAAAGAAAGCGAATGACCGATCCCACCAGAAGGTAATGACGCGAGAGCCCCCGCAGTCTCCCATCCCTGCACTTTTGCTCAAAGCTTTGCACTTACTGTTTCCTCGGCTCAGCGTGTCATTCCCCACCTCTACCGTTGAAATACTGCCCCAGCTTCAAAGCCCAGCTCCAAAGCTACGTCCCCTTGTGAAGACTCCTTGGAGTGACCCCAGACCCCCTCCGTAGGCTGCGGCAGAACAGAGGAGCTAAATACACGTGACTACGTTTTATCCTCTGAGGGCCAGGTCTCACAGTGCTAACCCCCTTCCTCCGCCAGGTTCTTCAAAGTCACGCCCCCCCCGGGAAGCGGGACCCAGAATCAGTATGGGAACGTGCTCTCCCTTCCCACGCCCTCCTCTGGCACGGGTAGGAGGCACCGCCAGGTCTCGGACTCCGAGCTAGAGCCCCACCCCTTTTCCTCGTCACTCCAATCCCCGGAGCGCCCAGTCTCCCCGAGCTCGGAACTCCGCCTTCAGAAAAAAGAGCCCGCCCCGGGGCGCGGAGTCCCGCCCAGATCCGAGCCCCGCCCCTAGCACCAGAGCCCGCCCCCAGAGTTCATGGCCCCGCCCCCAGGGCGCGGGACCTGAAGTCCCGTTCCGAGAGCCGCACCGCCCCCGAGACCGAGGCCACGCCCCCAGGTGTAGATCCCGCCCCTTCGGCTCAGGGCGAGGGTGGGGGGGCCCAGCCACGAAGGCCCCCTTGGAGCCGGGAGCTTCCCGTCCCCTGGCCAGCCTCGCAGACCCTTAGCCTTGACCGCCCCCATCTCTTTTGTCCCGCTACAACGCTCCTCCCGCCAGGACGCGCCCTGAGGTGGGCTGCAGGCCTGGGGGCCGCCGTGCAGTCTTACGGAAGCCCGCGCAGCGACGTCCCGGAGCCGGGAGCCGCGGGGTCCCGGAGCCCGCCGCCGGCAGGTGATTGATTGTGGGGCTGGGCGGGGGGGTTCCTCACGTGAGGGGTGTTGGAGCGGTCTGCGGCTGGAATACTGGACTGGGGCCTGGAGGAAGGGGGCTGTGACTCGGTTCCCACTCACATCCCGAAACCCAGGCCCAGAAGAAGAAGGGGAGGCCTATGAGGAGCCAGACGGTGAGGAGGGCTCCGAGTTCTACGAGAATGACTCCAACCTTGGGCAGGACCAACTCTCCCAGGGTAAGACTGCGCCCCCCGCGGCTCCCCCACCTTCTCAGCGCTGGGCTGTGGGCCCTCGCTGGACCCCCTCCTTCTCCACCAGATGGCAGCGGCTATGAGAACCCTGAGAATGGGGCCTTGGGTCCTGAGGATGAAGACTCCTTCTCCAGCGGTAATTTGGGGTTCTTGTGGGGCCTCAGAGGCTTGGGAGGACCCAGACGGCCGTGGAGCCCCTACAGGGCAGGAATGGCCCCTGGAGTTCTCTGTTTTCCTGCAGCAGCAGAGTCTTACGAGAACGAGGATGAAGAGCTGGCCCAGCCAGTCACCAGGACAGTAGGTATGTGTGAGGACCGTCACATTAATGTGGGCTGTAGGGTGGGGGGAGTGTATGTGTGAGCTGGAGGCCAGGAGGAATAACTTCCTTTCTCTTCTCTAGACTTCCTGAGCCCCCATGGGTCAGCCTGGGACCCCAGCAGGGAAGCAACCTCTCTTGGTGAGAAATGCTAGGAACCATCCTGCCTTGGGCCGATTGGGTTGACCTGGCTCTCACCTCTGACTCCAGGCTCAACCTCAACCTTGACCTTGACTCTGACCCCAGGTGTAATTCTGGCCTTGGATCGATTCCTAACACTAACCTCAACCCCAATCCTGATCCCAGGATTTACCCCATCCCTAACTATGAACATCAACTCTGATCCCCCTGTGATTCCAGCCTGGATTTTGACCTCTACCTCATGCCAGCCCCCCTACAAACCGCAGCTTTGACCCCAGTTGTCTCTACAGCCTCCTCACGGCTCTGACTTTGACTTTGACTTCTGCCAGTTCTGTTCTTGACAGTGATCATAATCTAACCCACATCTGACCAAACCCTTAACAAGGGCCTTGAATCTGACACCGACCCTAATCTCTCCTTCCTAGTACAGCATGGGTCAAGCCCTCCACCTTCCTCTGCCCCTCAGATTCCCTGTGTGTCTTAGGCTGCACTTCCGTTCCCCAAGTCCAGCGTGGCTCTAGGCCTCCAACTCTCCTGCCCAAGCAGGCTCCCAGTCGTACGAGGATATGAGAGGGATCCTGTATGCAGCCCCCCAGCTCCGCTCCATCCGGGCCCAGCCTGGTCCCAACCATGAGGAAGGTGGGTGCTTCTGCTTCTGTCCCCTGTTGTCCTCTGAGTCTCACCCCCTCCCAGCCTACTTCTGGGTCTAGCTGTATCTTACCCTTCCTGGTGCTAATCAGATGCAGACTCCTATGAGAACATGGATATGGATAATCCCAGTGGGCCAGAACCAGCATGGGGAAGAGGAGGCCACATGGGCACCTGGAGCACTAGATGATTCCCTTCAAGTGAGCCGGAAACTGCCTTCTAAGGAAGGGGGAGAAAGAAGGAGATGAGTAGGGGTGGAAGTGATTCTCAGGGAGGGAGAGAGGAAAGGGTTCCCAAGACCTGGTGTTCGGGGAAGGGGGGGGGCGGGCTTCTGGAACCTCCCATCACCATTTCTTCTCCATAGCCTGGGCCTCCTTAGGCCCCTGGGATCCATACCTGATTCTGAAATCTGGGACCCTGAGCAGACAGCATCAACCTCTGGAGCGACGTTGCCTCGGATGTGTGTGTGTGTGTGTGTGTGTGTGTGTGTGTACCAATGAAACTTTGGCTCCCTTGCACTCCCCCAATAAACTCAATGACTTCTTCCGATCCTTTGATGTAAATGCCCTTGTATGGGAGGGGAAGGGAAGGTGAGGATGCATGTTCTCCATCCCCCTCTCGAATCCGGCAGAGGAGGGAGAGCTGAATCCTGGGTACAAAGGAGGGGCCTTTTCCCTCTAGTGGCTTGGCCTGCCCCTGTCTCCCTCATTTGCCTGCCATGGCCACCGTCCAGTTGTTCAGTGATCGTTGCTTCAGCGGCCGTGGGGGCCCAGGGAAGGGGAAGCTGGCCGGGAATGCACGGTCATCACTGGCCTTTACCGAGCATCTCCTCTGTTCCCACGCCCATCAACCCATTTCATCTCTACAATAACCTCACAAGGTCATCGAGCACTTAGGTGCCAGAATTGTATCTTAAGTATTTATGTCTATTTTACGTATATAGTATATATACATACATACCTACGTATATATAGGTTTATGTATATTAGCTCATTTTATTTTCATAACCAACCCTATTTCAGAGGTGAGAGTCTGAGGCAGAGAAGCTGAGGAACATGCCCAAGGCTCGCCTAGCTGGGGTCAGCGCTCGAACTCTGACGGTCTAATTCCAGAGCCTGTACTCAGTCTTGACACTCCCTTTCTGGTTGCAGTTTTGTAGATGGGAAACTGAATGTCAGAGAGGCAAGTGACATGTCTAAGGTCACATGGCTGGTGCTTCGCAGCACTAGATGTGAACCCAGAAATCTGGCTGCAGTCCTAGCCAGTGTGCCTACTCTCTGATAAACTACTTCTTTTTCTTCTTTTTTTTAAAGATTTTATTTATTTATTTGAGAAAGCATGAGCAGGGGTGGGGGGTTCAGGGCAGAGGGACAAGCAGATTCCCTGCTGAGCACGGAGCCCAATGCCCGGCTCCATCTCACGACCCTGAGATCGTGAGCTGACCCGAAATCAAGAGTCACTTAACCGACTGAACCACCTAGGCGCCCCTCCAGAATTCCTTTTCTTAATGCACCAGTTCTTTCCTCATAATGTCCCGTTTTTTAGAGCCTCTATTCCTTCTTTATCTCTGAATCTTTAAAACTTAACTTTCTCTGTGTTAACACTATTATTATGTGCCTGGCATCATTCTAATAAGTGCTTTACAGGTAGCATCTCATTTTATCTTTGCAACAATCCTGTGAGGGCGGGACGCTAAAATTATTCTCATTTTACAGCTGAGAAGACTGAGTCACAGAGAAATCAAATACTTCGATTGCTAACTGACCTTAGGTAACTTGCTTAAGCTCAATGACCCTCAGTTGTCCCAATTATAAAACAGCATTAGGGAGGGGGCATGGTGTGGTTACTATTATCTGTACAACGGGTTGGATTTTCCCGTGGTGGTGTCATCGTGGAAGGTTTTTTGACCTCTTTGTGTTTCTCCTGCCTACAGGAGTCCCCTGGGCCCCACTGCCATCCCTGGGGGCCAGCTTGCCACAGTCTTACAGGCAACACAGGTTTCTTACCATTTTATTCATGAGTGAGTATCTCAGAGCAGGTGTTCGTACCAGAGGTTTGGTTGGAATCCGAGCCCATACTTTGGTGAACCTTGGGTTCACCTGCAGTGACTTTTCCCATGCACTCCCTGTTGGGTGGCTTGCTTCCATACTGCATCCCAGGGCCTGTGGATGGATTTTTTTTCTCTGTCTCCTGCGCCCAGAACAGACAGCCCATTCTCAGCTCCTAGCTTTGTGCAGGGTGCTCAGTTTCAGTTCTGTGCTGTTCCTGGGACCTCAGTTTGACCTCTGTCCCCATGTGGGGCTTAAAACCCCAATTCTCGGGGGGGTTCCTGGGCCAGTCGTCAAGCATATGCCTTTGGCTTAGGTCATGATCCCAGGGTCCTGGGATCGAGCCCTGCATTGGGCTCTCTGCTTGGCTGGGAGCCTGCTTCTCCCTCTCCCTGCCACTCCCCCTGCTTGTGCTCTCTCTCTCTCTCTCTCTCTGTTAAATAAATAAATAAAATCTTTTTTTCTTTTTCTTTCTTTCTTTTTTTTTTTTAAGGGAGAAGCAGGCTCCCCGCCGAGCAGAGAGTCCCATGCAGAGCCAGATCCCAGGACCCTGGGATCATGACCTGAGCTGAAGGCAGACACTTTTTTTTTTTTTTAAAGATTTTATTTATTTATTTGACACAGAGAGAGAGAGAGAGCACAAGCAGGGGGAGCGGCAGGCAGAGGGAGAGGGAGAAGCAGGCTCCCCGCTGAGCAGGGAGCCTGATGTGGGGCTCAATTCCAGGACCCTGAGATCATGACCTGAGCCGAAGGCAGACGCTTAACTGACTGAGCTACCCAGGCACCCCCAGAAGGCAGATGCTTAACCAGCTCATCCACCCAGGCACCCCATAAATAAAATCTTAAAAAAAATCTTTTAAAAAAAAAGAATAAAAAAAAGCAATACTTACTAAATTTTGCGTAGAGTATGTTTGGAGTTTGGGAGGTGGGATACGAACCTCCAGCATTACCTTGGGCTTCCATTTTGGACCCAGTCCCTGTGGCAAAGAAAAACAAATTAGTAAGAAATCCAGATCTAGGGTGCCTGGGTGGATCAGTCGTTGTCTGCCTTCGGCTCAGGTCATGATCCCTGGGTCCTGGGATCGAGCCCCGCATCGTGCTCCCTGCTCTGCGGGAAGCCTGCTTCTCCCTCTCCCACTCCCCCCTGCTTGTGTTCCCTCTCTCACTGTGTCTCTCTCTGTCAAATAAATAAAATATTAAAAAAAAAAAAAAAGAAATCCAGATCTAGCTCAGCATTCAAACTCCCCCCTTACCCTTCGGCCAAAATAAGCTTTTCCTATTGCCACAGTCCCCGCCATTCCCTATTACCCTTCATCCACCTGCTTTATTCCATTTAGCTTTCCTGCCTGGGCCTGAAACATCTGAGCATGTGACTCTGGGTGAAAACATCCTGCCTTCTTGGGCGTGAATCCATGTCGGCGTCTTCTCTGTGCCCCTGGTGCCAAGCCAGGTGGTGGCAGAGATCAGGAGCCCCAGAAATGAGTGGGGAAGGAGGGAAGGACCAACTTGGAAAGCCCTGAGAGGCAGAGTGCAGAGGATGGAGCCCCTCCTAGCCCCCCCACCCCGGGGAGGTCTGGGAGGGGGGGGAGTTCAGAAGCAGAGGTGTGGCAGTTCCAGCCCAGTGCTCTGGGATCAGACTATCTTGGTTTGAATCCCAGCTCCCCTCAAGCTCCCCTTGAGCTGTGTGCCTCAAGCTCTCTGTGCTGCAGACAAACATCTGTAAAATAGGGATAATAATTATACCTCCCTTAATGAGTCTTTTTTTTTTTTTGAGAGAGCAAGAGTGAGAGAGAGAGCATGAGTGGGTGAAGGGCAGAGGGAGAAGCAGGCTCCCCGCCAAGCAGGGAGCCCGATGCGGGGCTCGATGAGGGGCTCGATGCGGGGCTCGATCCCGGGACTCCAGGACCATGACCTGAACAGAAGGCAGAGGCTCAACCAAATGAGCCACCCAGCTGCCCCTCCCTTAATGAGTCTTAATGGGATGTAAAGCTCATGACATTACCGTAGTGAGCACTCAAAGAGTAGCCAGTATTTTGATTTGGCATTTACTAAGGGCCTGCTGTGTGCCAGGAGCCAGGGGGCATCAAGATCATTTGGATGATCTCTCCAGTGCAGAGACTTGTCCAGGAGGAAGTCACACTCCAAAGCTTCTCCTCATCCACATGACCTGATTTTTTGGCTGGGGCTGGACCACTTCTTCCTCTTGAGCAAAGTTGGAGAAGAAGGAGGCTTGAGGGAAATCCCAGGTCCTTGGGGCTACCCCCTGCCTCCATAGTTGGCAGTGGCCTCCAGATGGGGCCCAAGGCTGGGAGAAGGGGTTTTGGTGCAGTCTCTCTGCTCTCAGCCTGGCGACAAAGAGTGGCTGAAGGTTTCCTGGAGGTCCTTGGAGTCCCCTCTACCGGAGCCTGGGGTGCCTTTGTCCCCTGGTAAACAGCACCACCTGCTGGAGTTGTGCACCTTCAGTTGGGCTGGGCTCCGTCTGCAAGGAGGATGTGAGGTGTGGGCTGACGAGTCAGGGTGTGTATGTCGGGGATATCAGTCAGGAGGAGGGGGATGGACTGGAATGTGCGTGGTGGTCAGGAGGCTGCACTAGATGGATGTATGAAGTATACAGGTTATGTGAACATCACGTGTGTGAGAGGCAGTGGTACTTGGGTGTATGCTGTGTGCGTGTTGTGTGCAAAGTGTGGTGTGGGACGCGTGGGGTGAGGTGTCAGGGGTCATAAGTTGGAGGTGATGTGGGAGGTGTGAGGTGTTGAAGGAGCGTGTCTGTGCCGCGTTGGGGTGCATGATGAGGAGTTGCAAATAAGGTAGATGTGCGGAGGATATGTAGTTTCAGTGTGGTTGGTGGGTGTGTTGGGAAATGTAAAGAAAAAACAAAATCTTCTTCCAACACTGAAAACCTCCACCAAGGTAGCAGAGACACAAAAACAATTTTTTTGGGGGGGAGATTTTATTTATTTATTTGCCAGAGAGAGAGAGAGTGTGAGAGCACAAGCAGGGGAAGCAGCAGGCAGAGGGAGAGGGAGAAGCAGACTCCCCGCTGAGCAAGGATCCCAGCACCCTGGGATCATGACCTGAGCTGAAAGCAGACGCTTAACCGACTGAGCCACCCAGGCGTCCCCACAAAAACAGTTTTTAATATTGAAAGCATTAAACCAGAATGTGATGCACATTACAGGCATTAACCTGAAGAGTAATACTGTCATGGGGTACCTGGGTGGCTTTTGATTGAACATCCGACTCTTGCTTTTGGCTCATGTGGTGCCGGGTCCTGAGATCGGCCCCGCTTTGGGTTCTGCACTGGGCGTGGAGGCTGCTTAAGATTCTCTTTCTCTCCCTTTCTCTGCCCCTCCCTTCCCGCTCACTTGTGCACACACTCTTTCTCTCTATAAAAAAAAAAAAAAATACTGTCAGTTATTTTTCCAGCAAAAATGGGTTTATTCAGGAATAGCAGAGAAGCGTTAGCCAGGAGTGCAAGCTCTGACAAAATCATAGGAAAAGCTGGAGAGGAACTGTTCTTTTATAGTGGGAAAGGGGGAGGGGGGGATTTTAGAGGGGTTGTCCATTGGAGTGAACTGGGAGTCCCAAGCATAGTGGCTTCTCATTGGCTGAGTTGTGATGGCCTCACTTTGGCTGGGCTGTTGCTGGGTGAAGGGGAAATCTCCTTCTACTGGGTAGACTTTTTCCTCTTGCAAGTACAAGCTAAGTCTTTCTCTCTCTTTTTTTATAAGCTGTTTCTTGTTGGTTCTGGAAAGGGCTGTAAGTAGTGATAGGACATGAGAGCTCCCCACTCTGGGCTCCCAACTTTTTTTTTTTTTTTTTTTTTAAAGAAAGCCTTGAGGGGGGAAAAAGGAAGAAAAATTTTGGTTTTTGCCCAGAAGGGTTTTTTAAAGCCTTTTTATTTCCAACAAGGATCGAATACATGCTGGCTGCTACATCCTTTTTTTTTTTTTTTGGCTGCTACATTCTTAAAGGGCCTCATGATTGTCTGTACGTGTCACCAATAGTTAATATCGAACTGAATGATTAAGCACCAGAGAAATCTTGTGAAGGTAATTTTACAAGTAGAAATTCGAAGAAGAGGGGCACCTGGGTGGCTCAGTTGGTTGAGTGCCTGACTCTTGATTACCCCTTTCAGGGTCCTGAGATTGAGCCCTGTGTGGGTTCCGAGTGGGGCTCTGTGCTTAGGGAGGAGTCAGCTTGAGATTCTGTCCCTCCCCCCTCACCACCCCCGCCCCTCGTGCTCTCCTCTCCTCTCTAAAATAACTAAATAAAGTCTTAAAAAAATTTTTTTTGAAGACATTGATGATTTAATATTCCCTGCACATCCCCTCCCCCTTTGAACACTAAGCATATAACCACCAGCTTCATACAGCAAAGGTGCCGCTCTTTCTGCCCCCAGGTCTTGTCCCTGCGCTACAATAAAAGCACCGTTTTGCACTGAAAACATCTCAAGAATTCTTCCTTGACCGCCCACTCGTGGCCCCACATCAAGCTCTACGTCCAACGTGGAGCTCGAACTCAGGACACTGAAATCAAGAGTCGCATGCTCTACCCACGGAGCCAGCCAGGTGTCCCCCAACTTCATTCTGAATACGCTTTTTTCCCTTCAGTTTCCCATAAGGAATTCTACAGGTAGCCAAGCAGGTACAACCCCTTATCCTGTTTACAAGATAAAATTTCAAAACCCATATCTTGTTTCCAAGATAAACAATAAGTAGGCCTCCTGTAAGAGGATTTAGCAACACCGTTTGTCCCGCATAGTTCACCCTAACTTTATCATGGCCATTGGCTTTTATCCAGGGGAGAAACAAGCTTCTCACTAATTCATGACCAGAGGTGGTTCAGTGTCTAGCAGCGAGACCCCCACCGAAGTTAGGCTGTTATTCTTCCCTGAACGGGGGAGATCCGGAGCTACGTCCGCAGATGTTTGCATTTCAAAAAGATGATTTCCAGCTCCAGGAGTCCCTGAGTTATGAGAATTCCTAGAGGCCGACTTAACCACGGTAGAGATTTACATACATTTGAAAAGGACCAAGAAAGAAATTCTGAAACAAAAGCAGGGAGGGGGGAAGTCACACGCCTTCTTTTCAACCGGGAGAATTAAGCCTCTTAGTTTTCATCTGGATTTGCCCGTCCAGGTGTTGTTTGCGAGGCGCATTGTGCTTAGGTGTGTGCTGCGGGTGGGTGTCGCGTAGGCGCGGGTTGTGAGGACATTGCGCGTGAAGCTGGTCAGTTGGCGTTGGGTGCGGGGGAGGGTATGTGTGATGTGGGAGGTTTTTCAGAGTTGAGTGGGGTTGAGGTGCTGGGCTGGGGTGTGTTCCGTGTGGATTCTGCACATGAGGAGGGGCGTGCGCTTGGGGTGGCGATGAGTGGAATTACTAAGCCCACAACCCGGTTACGGTGAACAATAACGAGGATACCCCAGAGGGCTAAGGTCTAATTCCACGGTGGTTTTTTTCGTTTCGTTTGCTTGTTTGTTTTTAAGTAGCCTCCACTGTGGAGCCCACCGCCCGGAACCCACCACCCCGAGATCAAGACCCCAAGACCAAGACCTGAGCTGAGGTCTCGAGTCAGAGGCCCAAGGCACTGAGCCACCCAGGGGCTCCTAATTCCGCAGTTTCTAAAAGCAATTCTGAGGGACGCCCGGCTGGCTGAGTCGGTAGGGCCGGTGACTCTTGGACTCAGGGTTGCGGGTTTGAGCCCCAATTTGGGTGTAGAAATTACTTTTAAAAAATGATAGTAGATAAATAAATAAAATAAAAGCAATTTGGGAGGCCGCCCTCCTCCACCTTTAGTCTGAGGGCTTAAGGACTACAATTCCCAGGATGCCCCGTTCCCCCACCAACGGGGAATCCCGATCTCTAATTGGAGGGCCTGGAATGGGCTGGTCAGGAAGGAGGCAGCCGGCCAATGGATGAGCTGGAGCGAATCGAAACCCAGGCTGATTGCGCCGAGGCTGGTTGGAATCTTTGGCGCTTTGGTTTCAGTGGTGGATACTTGATGGGCGGGAGAGGCGACCAATGAAAAGGCTGGGAGGAGGATCCAGAGGGTGAGGGCGGGGAGAGGTGTTGACTAGCAGACGGTTAACCCAATGACGGGCGGAAGTCGCTGGAGGGGGCCGGGCGAGGCGTCTAGAGGCGGGGGACTGTGGTCGGCGGGTGTACGCTATGGCGGAGCCGGTGAGGAAACGGGGCCGCCGGCCTCGGGGCGGCGGTGTCGGCCTCGGAGCTCGCGGGGCCCGGGGCGGCCGGGGCCGGCGTCCT
Organism: Neomonachus schauinslandi; assembly: GCF_002201575.2. Taxonomy (NCBI): domain Eukaryota; kingdom Metazoa; phylum Chordata; class Mammalia; order Carnivora; family Phocidae; genus Neomonachus; species Neomonachus schauinslandi. The sequence goes on along the minus strand of NC_058407.1, from coordinate 158,934,774 downwards.
CGCGTCCCGCGGTCTCCAGCGCATCGCACCCTGGACTCGGAGTTTGTGGACTTGGTCAGCGACAGCGATGAGGATATCCTGGAGGTCACAACGGCGCGCGGCGCCGCGGACTCGGTCGAGGACCCTCTCCCGGAGCCCCCAGTGCCGGCCGCCCCCCGGGACGACAGCGACAGTGACAGCGAAGGAGCGGACGCACCGCCTGCCGGAGCCCCGCGGGCCCCGGTCAGGCGGCGGCGGCGGCTGCTGCTGGATCCGGGGGAGGCACCGGTTGTTCCGGTGTACTCCGGGAAGGTGCAGCCCGGTCCCCGGGAGGACTAGCGCAGAAGGGCTGGGTTTGGGGACTGCTGGAGGTTAGGCTTCTGGGGTTGGTCTTGGGGGACCAAATGGAAGCAGGGATTGGGGCAGAGAGATACAGGGTTTCTGAAGATTGGAGAGGTGAAGAGGTTTGGAGTATGTTGGGAGTTTGGGATTCCGGGGAGCTGGAGTGTCGGGAGCAGAGAGAGGCTTAGGGGCCGGGATCCCTGATCCTTCAGAGAGGGGCTGGCAGGACCTGGGACTGGGATTTGGGGTGTGTTGGGTTTTGAGGTTGGGGCCCATTGCTAAGGATCCAGGAAGCTGGGGTCGTGGAAGTTCAGAGAAGACAGGGGACTCCAGGTGGTAGGGTGAGCTAGGGATCTGGGATTTCCCAGGATTCCGAGATAGCGGCGTGGCTAGCAGCCTAGTAAGAGGGTAAAAGAACTAAACTTGCATCCTCAGAATGCCTTGGGGAAAGGGGGTGTAGTAGTAAGTAGACTCCAGTTTTGGATCTTGGGGAAGCTGGGCTCCTAACTCCCCCAGAGAGGGCTTGGACTTGGGAGTTGGAGGAAGGGAAGAGTCATCTTGTTTTCCCTTTCAGTGGAAGGAGGACTTGGGATTGATTCACTTTTGTCTTTACAGGTGAAAAGCAGCCTTCATCTCATCCCGGATCACCAGTCCCTCCTGAAACTCTGTCCCCCAGAGGCTGAGGAAGGTAGGGGCGGGCTTCCAGGGAGAGGTGCCTAGTGCTGGCCTCTCTGAGGAAGCTTCCTGGAGTTTACATCCCTGTGGTCCGTTTTTCCCTGAAGCTCAGGGGAAGGGCCTGGGAGAGGTGACGCCTGCATCCTAGCCAGAAAAATGCTCCAGTCCTGAATTGAGATGGAGCGTTAACCAGGAGGCATAGGAAATGCTGCCAAACCACCCTTCCCCCCCCACTGATAGGCACAAGAGTGTGCTAATCTACAGATTTCTAGGCCATCTCCAGAGATTCTGATTCTGTAATCCTGGGGGCCCAGGAGGAGGAACTGTTGAGAATCTGTAACATCTTGATATATCTGCAACAAGTTCCTTGGGAACATTCTGGAGCCAGCATGGTGTTCTTTGAGTCTTATCAGGGCTGCCAGCCTTGGTCCTCCCCCAGTGGTGTGGTTTTTGCAAACCACCCAAAGGCAGTGAGTAGGAATCAGGTTTGATAAGGAATTGCTCCAGTGGGCAAATGCAGCCCTTGGACCGAGACTTCTACACCATGAGCAAGTGTGGTAGGCCAATCAAGAGCTGATTTAGGAACCAGCTGGCCTGGGTTTGAATCTCAGCTCTACCCTTTAGTAGCTAGCTGTGTGACCTTGGGCAGGTTCATCTCTCAGTGCTTCAGTTTTGTCATCGGGAAAATGGGGATAACTGTGGACCTATGTCAAAGGATTTTGGTGAGAGTTAATTAAAGAGAATACATAGAGAGCCTTCTCTTGGGCCACATATACGGTTTAGGACAGTACCGGGAGCATACAAGTGAAAAGGTACCTCTGCCCTTGCTGCTCCAGATGTAGGCCCAGTAGTGCTGGGCATCTCCCGGGAGCTTGTCAGAAAGGCAGAATCTTGGGTCTGTAGCAACTGCCACGTTTATCGAGGACAGGGTTTCTCAGCCTCAGCACTACTGACATTTGGACTGAGTAATTCTTTGTGTGCAGCTGTCCTGTGCATTGTGGGACGTTCAGCAGCATTCTGACCCATACCCACCAGAGGCCAGTATCACACACTCTAACCCCTTCCCCTCCTCACTGTGACAACAGAAATTGTCCTGAGACATTGCCGCATGTCCCTTGGGAGGCGAAATTGCCTCTGGTCAAGAGCAGCTGATCTAGGATTTATTATCATTGCTTTGTTTCTGCAGTATTTATTTTTATGATTAATGATGATCCTTTGTTGGTGGCAAACAAATGGAAAAGAGCCTCTATATTCTAGAATAAATCTCTAGTTTCCTGTTATAAGAAATTTTAGTTGCAGTGAGTGATCTAAAGAAAGATATTAAATATTACAGAGGTATGGGTGGCAAGATGTGATAGTGATGCTCACATGGATGAAATTTGAGAAATACGGGCTAAGAGGGCTCGTACTTATCTCTTTACTTCGTTCCCTCCCTGCGCCACGCTACCTCCTACCCCGTGCTCCCTAGTCTCTCTCTGCCCATCCAATCGAGTACAGGAAGGAAATAAGAGAAACCTTTTTTTTTTCTTTAAGGTTTATTTATTTATTTGAGAGAGAGAGAGAGTACACAGAGGGGGAGGGAGAAGCAGACTCCTCACTGACCAGGGAGCCCAATGTGGGGCTTGATCGCAGGACCCTGGGATCATGACCTGAGCCGAAGGCGGATGCTTAACTGGCTGAGCCACCCAGGCCCCCCAAGAGGAACATTTAAAAAAAAAAATCCTTTGCCAACATTTGCTTTGAAGTATGTTTAATCACATACGTAATGGTACATACATGTGTAATAAGGAGTACACGTGTATTAGGTAAATACATATTTCCTAGGTTATGTGTATTTTTTTGTGGGATGCAGCTGATCAAAAAAGTGAGGAGAGATTAAGTTAATCATAACTTAGTTGGAGCGGGCCACTTTGTGACTGTCCACACTCACCATGCCGGCTCGTGCCTTAGCACGGGGCCCAGACACTCCTGTTCTGGCAGACCCCAGCTCATCCTTTTCTCTGCAGCAGGCATTTCCCTATGACTTCCAGCACTTCCCCAGCATTATTGCGTGGTTGTGTGTGCGTGCACGTGTGCGCGTTTTGGGGCTCCTCAGTTTCCTCCTTTCTCGGGACCTTGTGAAGCCCCTGACATGCCTCTGCTTGATCTCTTGCTGCCCTCCCTTACCTGACCTCTTTCACTTTTCTTCCTCTGTCCCCAGAGGCAGATATGGCAGACTCTAGCAGTCCCCATACCGAGGATGCCCCGTGTCCAGATTCTCCCTGGAAGAAGAAGCTGAGGAGTAAGGATGCAGAAGAGAAGACAAAGGACGTGTTTCTGTGAGTGAGGCCGGGGCACTGGGGCCCCCGGAGCAGAAAGGGAGCCGGAGGGGTAGGCTGAGGTGGGCAGGATCCTCGGGTGGCTCCTGAAAGGGTAAGGAGAAGGGATGGAGGGAGTGGAGGGAGTCTCCAGGCTCAGGTGAGGAATAAAGTTCCTGGTAGGAGAAGTGGGCCCTTCAGGGAGTGGAACGTCTCATCTCTGTGTCTGACCGGGTGTGGCTGTGGAGATGGCCCTCGTGCTTCAAATCCAGCTAGCCGTCTCTTTAACTGTCTCTGTGGTTCACTTCCCTTTTCTGGAAAATGGGGATAATGATGCCACCTGTGTCAAAATTTTTGAGTAGATTAAGAGTTAACACTTGGGGCGCCTGGGTGGGTCAGTTGGTTGGGCGACTGCCTTCGGCTCAGGTCATGATCCTGGAGTCTCAGGATCGAGTCCCGCATCGGGCTCCCTGCTCGGCAGGGAGCCTGCTTCTCCCTCTGACCCTCCTCCCTCTCATGCTCTCTGTCTCTCATTCTCTCTCTCTCAAATAAATAAATAAAATCTTAAAAAAAAAAAAAAAATGGGGCGCCTGGGTGGCTCAGTCATTAAGCGTCTGCCTTCGGCTCGGGTCATGATTCCAGGTCCTGGGGTCGAGCCCCACATCGGGCTCCCTGCTCAGCAGGAAGCCTGCTTCTCCCTCTCCCACTCCCCCTGCTTGTATTCCCTCTCTCGCTGTGTCTCTCTCTGTCAAATAAATAAATAAAATCTTTAAAAAAAAAGAAAGAGTTAACACTTGGCATATAGTACGTACTTGGTGTCCGTTGGATGTTATCAGATATCCACCTGGGAAGTGACTTACCTTAAATGTTGGGCATTTAAAATAAATAAATGAACCAACGAACGAACAAACAAATGAATGAATGAATGTTAGGCGTTTTCCTCACTAATATTTGGGTCCTGTAAGTATAAAAATGATGACTCAGATTTTCCCTGACTTTACCTCCCCCTGTCGCTGGGGGTGCTCCCTCTTGATTATCCAGCTCTCCGTCTTGGTCAGGAGGAGAGGTGTGGGACTGGAGTCCCCTCCCCTTCCTCCATCCCAGCCCTCTCTTCTCTTTGCAGGTTTCAAGATACCTCTCCTTTGCCCTCACCTTTGTCAAGGACCAAAAGCAGAAAGCATACTCGGGCACTCCAGAAGTTAAGGTGCCAAGGGCGGGGAGCTCGCTGGGGTAGAGAAGGGCAGTTTAGCGGGTGCCCCACCCTGCCTGACCCAGAGTCCTTTCTGCACCCCAGGGAGGTGAGCAAGCGCCTCCAAGATCTCCGTTCCTGCCTGAGTCCCAAGCAGCGCCAGGGCCAGGATCACCAGAACCAAGAGGATGAGGTGGTCCTGGTGGAGGGCCCCACCCTTCCAGAGAGCCCCCGACTCTTCCCGCTGAAAATCCGGTGCCGGGCTGATGTGGTCAGACTGCCCGTCCGAATGGCAAGTGCCTGAGGGGCCGGTGGGAGAAGGGTCCCCGGAGCTGCCTGTGGAGCGAGCGTGATGTGTGGGCAGAAGGCATGGTGTCCCGCTTTGCCCATCCTGCCGGTGCTCCTCCGGGCCCCCCGAGCCTTGGGTTCGCTCTTCCCTCCATGCCGATGGTCTTTTCCTTACTCTTCCTCCTCCGGCAAACTGCCCACCCACCACCCTTCAGCGCTCCACGTAAGCATCCTGAGAGGCTTGGCTTGGTAGCCCCCTCTCTCCTTCCTTCCTTCCCTCAGACCCTGTGCTTCCCACGAGTGCGTGCTTTGACAGTGTTCCACACACACGTGTCACTCAGGCATTCGGAGCTCCCCCAGCTTCCTGGTGAAAAGGACCATTTTTGGAGGGATGAGCCTGATGCCAAAACAAGAGTGATAACAGAAATGACCATTTGTTGAGCCGCGTCAGGGAAGTCACTGAGCCAGACGTTGCAAACACACAGCCCATGGCCTTAGCAAGTGCCATCTTCCTTCTTTCACCCTGTAGATGTAGAATGCTTTCATTTATTTATTTTCTAAAAAGGATTTAATTTATTTATTTGTGAGAGAGAGCACACGCACACACACGAGCCAGGGGAGGGGCAGAGGGAGAAGCCGACTCCCTGCTGAGCTCGATCCCAGAACCCCGGGATCATGACCCGAGCCGAAGGCAGGGGCCTAACTGAATGAGCCAGCCAGGCGCCCCTGTAGAATGCTTTTAAAACATAGGGGCTCGTTGCCAACCCTTGCAATGAGTGATTTCCTAAGAAGGACCAGATGCCTGGCTTCTCTTACATAGGGAGACAAAGCTGCACCCATCCTCAAGAGCTGGGGACAGCTGGCCTGTCTCGGGGGGCACAAGTCCACTTTGCTGCAGGCCCCACCATTGCCCTTTTCCCTCCTGATCCACGGCTGCTTCAGTTCTTTGTGTTACTGCCCTGAACCCCATATTGACATGACTTTATTCTGTACTTTGCCAGGGATAAATCTATGGAACTCATGGCTGAGGAGCTCAGGAGGTGGTGGGTGGGACGGGGCACGTCAGGAGGTGGCCTCTTTTGCTTCTTGTCCCCTCTTCAGTCGGAGCCCCTACAGCGTGTGGTGGACCACATGGCCACCCATCTTGGGGTGTCCCCAAGCAGGATCCTGTTGCTCTTTGGAGAGACAGAGCTGTCCCCTACCGCCACTCCCAGGACCCTAAAGCTCGGAGTGGCCGACATCATCGGTGAGGGGAAGGCAGGGAGGTGGAGCCTTGAGGAGGCCTTTGGCACAGGGAGGGGATAAAGGGAAAGGCCCAGAGGTTGGCTGGGCTTCAGGCCCTGCTTAGGCCCAGCTTCCCAATCTTCCTTCCCACAGACTGCGTGGTGCTAGCAAGTTCGCCCGAGGCCTCGGAGATGTCCCATCTGCTCCAGCTGCGGGTGCAGGGAAAGGAGAAACACCAGACGCTGGAAGTCTCGCTGTCTCCGGTGAGTTGAGTGGGAGGCGTGGCCATCCATGCCCCTCACCCTTTACTCTGCCATCCTGTCTCTCCCGTCAGTTAACCGAGGGGGGCTTCCTTCTGGTCCTGAGTGGTTCAGGTTCCCGCCCATCCTAGAGAGTGGCAGAAGCCCATCATTCAACTTCCTTCCCCTTTGGGCCGGGAACCTCTGCTCTAGTCTCCTGACTCCTCCTCCTGGGTAAAATGGAAAGGCCCCTTGTTTTTTTGTTTTTAAAGATTTTATTTATTTATTTGACAGAGACACAGCGAGAGAGGGAACACAAGCAGGGGGAGTGGGAGAGGGAGAAGCAGGCGGAATTCCAGCTAAGCAGGGAGCCCGATGCGGGGCTCGATCCCAGGACGCTGGGATCATGACCTGAGCCGAAGGCAGCCGCTTAACGACTGAGTCACCCAGGCGCCCCATGGAAAGGCCCCTTGTGACAGTGAAACCCGTCAGAGTAACGGCACCAAGCTTCTAAGTGACAGTGCCCGTGCTAGAGAGAATTCATAGTCAGGGGCTTGGCGAGTTTCCCAGCCAAGTTAGATGGAAATCACTCTTGTTACCCTCATTTAACTAATAGGGATGCGGGTCTAGAGAAGGGGGGTAATTTGCAGTCTTTGTCTCCTCAGGCTTGCTGTAACCAAATGCCACAAACCGGCTGGCTTGAAACAAATGTATTCCCTCCCAGGCCTGGAGACCTAGAGTTGGAAACCGAGGGGTCAGCAGGGCCATACTCCCTCTGAGACCCCGGGTGGAATCCTTCCTGGCTTCTGGGGGTGGCCACCAGTCCGCGGCACTCTCCGTGGCCTGCCGCTGCATCACCCCGGTCTCTGCCTCTGTGGTCACATGGGGTCGTCCCTGTGTGTTTCTGTGTGTGCGTCTTCTTACAAGGACACCAGTCATTGGGACCCACCCTCATCGAGTGTGTGCCCTCCTCTTAACCCGATTACATCTACAAAGGCCCTATTTCCAAATAAGGTCCCACTCGCACTCACCAGGGCGCTTGGGACTACAAAGGATCCGTAACACTTGCCCAAGGTCGAGCATCAGTTGAGTGGGAGAGCCTGGCCTCCAGCTCAGGTCATCCTCACTCCACTCTAGGGTCTGGGCTGTCTGCATCACGGTGACAGATGCCTGCATTGGGACGTGAGGAACTGGGGGCTTGCAGAACCTGCCTGACCCAGAGCCTACATCCCGAGCCTTGGGCTGTGGCCCAGTCCCCTAGAGAGGAGCCCGGCTGTGCTGGCTTCTTTGTCCACTCGCCCTCCCATCGTGGGCTCTGACTGTACTTGTGTTTTCTTGTCCTCTCTGTCCCGAGTGCTCTATCTCTACAAATTCTCAGCCCTTCCTTTCAAATTCTTATTTTTTAAATAAGATTTTATTGTATTTAAAAAAAGTTTTTTTTAAAGATTTTATTTATTTATTTGAGAAAGAGAGGGGCAGGAAGGATAGAGGGACAGGGACAAGCAGACTTCATGCCTGAGATCGTGACCTGACCCGAAACCCAAGAGTCGGACACTTAACCGACTGACCCATCCAAGTGCCCCTTAAGATTTGTTTTTAGGGCGCCTGGGTGGCTCAGTCGGTTGAGCGTCTGCCTTCGGCTCAGGTCATGATCCCAGGGTCCTGGGGTTGAGCCCTGCATCGGGCTCCCTGCTCAGCGGGAACCCTGCATCTCCCTCTCCCACTCCCCCTGCTTGTGTTCCCTCTCTCGCTTTGTCTCCCTCTGTCAAATAAATAAGTAAAAATCTTAAAAAAAAAAAAAAAGGTTAGTTTTTAAGTAATCTCTACACCCAGTATGGGGCTCAAACTCACAACCCCGAGATCAAGAGTTGCACGCTCTTCTGACTGAGCCAGCCAGGCGCCCACCCTCCCCCCTGCCCTTCAAATTCTTACCTTCATTTTTTTCCTCTCTGTCCAGGATTCTCCTCTCAAGACCCTCATGTCCCGCTATGAGGAGGCCATGGGACTCTCAGGCCACAAGCTCTCCTTCTTCTTTGATGGGACAAAGCTTTCAGGCAAGGAGCTGCCTGCTGATCTGGGCATGGAATCCGGGGACCTCATCGAGGTCTGGAGCTGAAACTCCCCCTCCCTGTGTGGGGGCCCAGCCCGGACTTGGGGAGAACAGCTGCCCCTTTTGGCCCTATATGGACTTATCCTTAAGCTGATGCAAAATCGAGCAGTGACCTTTGACCCCCCATCTCGTTGACCCTGGTTTCAAGCTGTTAGTTTCCTGGTTAGTTGTGTGGTGGTTGTTGCCGCCCTGGGTGGACTGTGGCGCCATCCACGTGGTATGCTGCGTTTGCAGCCCCCCGGGGACACAGAGACGGTAACCCTCACCCCCCGCCTTTCCTTCCTTGAAGTGTCTGTTGTATGAAACCGCTCCTATTTAGAGCGAGTGGAAATACATGGGGGGTGGGTGTGGATTCCAGGCCTGGGATTTCTGCCGTGCGTTCGACCAGCACTGGCCCTGGGCGGGGGCGGGTATCAGATGCAGTTTGCTCAAGGCACACACGTGGGTGTGGTTCCCTGAACGAGCCGGCTCACACACACCCTCACTTGAGCAGGGCAGACGGTGGGTTACCCTTTTGTAGGACGGAGTGGATTCTCAGTCTTGCGTGTCTTCCTCGCCCCAGCACCCTTTAGAGCCAACCTTCCTGATACACACACGTTGTTTAAGGCATAATCAAACACATCCGAGCTTTTTTGTTTGGATCTCAGGATGCTAGTCCACAAAAGCCTTCTCCGGTGTTACGGCTTTCTCTTCCCTGTTTTCTTCCTGCCATTCCGAGTGCCCGTTTTACCGTGTGGATTACACGTCTCTGAACATGAATGTATCCTTGTCAGATGCACTGTTGTGTGTGGGAATATACTTTTGCGACATGTGGTATTACTGTGCTGCAGACCTTGGGCTGTTCTCTCCCTCAACATGTGTTGTCGCTTCTCCGTGCGATTCGAGGCTGGGACCGCTCTGCGGTGTTCCTTGGCGGGCCCCAGCTGTGTCCCACGCGTTCACTAAGTGCTGGACAGCTGGGTGCCTCCAGCTCCTGGCCCGTGAACAAGGCCACGATGGACATCTTCCGTGGCTCCCCTTCCGTGCTTTCGTGGAAGTGACTCCGGCATTGGTACCCAGGATGGGATGACGGGTCAGACTGGTTAACTTCCTATGGTTCTACCAATTTTTTCTTTCGATTGGTCATTGAGCCTCCTGCTTGGGGTTGGGGGGGGCCCATTTCTCCTTATTCTCACCAGCACTTGTTGCTGCCCTGCTTTCTCATTTTTGCCAGTCTGTTGGATAGAAAGTGGGGCCGGGTTTTATTGTCCATTCATCTGATCACCAGTAATTGGGGGGATTTCTTCATACACCCAGCAGCCTTTGGGGATCCCTTTCTGTGCTCGGCCCTGAGGGTTGCGAACAGCTCTCAGCACGGCACTCATGTTTGGTTATTTAGGGGTGCCCTTCGCCAAACGGAAATTCTCAATTTTAACGTAGATGCATGGACTGTTTTGTCATATCCTTTGTTGCTTTTTGTTTTCTTACTTAAAAGTAGTTTAGATGGTTTACATTTTCTGCTGTTAGCTTGTCAGTTTGGCCTTTCACATTTAGGCCACTAACTAGGGCTGAAGTCCAGCCAGCACAGCCCGGTATGCACATTGGCTGGCTTCTCTTCTGTGTGATGAGACATTGGTTGTCCTTGGTTGATTCTGGGCTGCACTGGCTGCTAAATACTGAGCAGTACTTTTAAACCATTTGAAATCACCTTTGCATATGAGATCCAAGTTTTATATTCACCCCAGAATGAGCCAGTCTTCTCAAGTACTGTCTACCAATAAAGCCATTAATTGTCCACTGTTACGTGGTATAATTTTGGCAAAAGTATGTCACCTTCTAAAACCTTCTTTTGTTGGAATATGGCATTCCTTTGACCTTATAATGTGAGAAAAACAGAAAGAAGCCTCTGTAACATTTAAATAATCCACAATAGGGCATCACTCTCATTTTTTTCCCCAGATCTTTTATGTCCACTAATAAGTTTGGACACATGAAAAATGCGTATTCAGTCTCAACAAAATAAATGGGAGTACATTCAACTTGTGTCTACTTGAGGATTTCTGTCTTTGTGGCCCTCGCGGGACCCCCGCTATGGCCCCTTGCATCCATTCTTCCCCCCTCCAGGGTAACAGAACCCCTGGTTTTAGCCAAGTGCAGAGACTTGAGTGAGGACAGCAGTTGGCAGCCTCTGTTGTAGCCGGGTGCCAAATTAGCCTCGTGGGTGGAAGGGGGCGAGGGATGCACCCTGCGGGACGTTTCCAAAAGCGGGCGTGAGCCCCTCTCCTTCGCTTTCTTCCTGCTGCTGACATGAGATGACCTTAGGAAAGGAAGCCACATGGGACAGGACAAGGAGAGAAGGAGTCCAGGTCCCACCAACCCTGCACTGCTGACCTCCAGGCTTTCACAGGAAGGGGAACTTCCGTCCTGTTTAAAATCCCTGCTCTCTGAGGATTTCTTTTTTTTAAGATTTTATTTATTCATTTGAGACACAGAGATACAGAGAGAGAGCACGAGCAGGGAGAGAGGAAGAAGCAGGCTCCCCACTGAGTCAGGAGCCCGATATGGGGCTCGATCCCAGGACCCTGGGATCATGACCTGAGCCGAAGACAGACGTTTAACCATCTGAGCCACCCAGGCGCCCCTCTCTGAGGATTTCTATCCCTGGTAACCCAGCCCAGTTTTAACCCCTGGGATGTGCCTATTGCAAGCAGTGTTGTAGTGACCCCAGCTGCGATTTTCTCTGGTTTATAGCCAGGAGTGGAATCACCAGTCACTGAACACGCATGCCCCTGTCCACTCTCTCTTCAGTACCTGCCAGATTGCTAGCCAAAGTGACTGGACCTCAAGTGCTAGAGATTCCGGTTTCTTCTTCCCCAGCACTTAAGGTCAGGAGGAGATGGGAAAGACTACTCATTTTATTTATTTTATTTTTTAATTTTTTAATGATTTCATTTATTTATTTGGCAGAGAGAGCGAGAGAGCACAAGCGGGGGGGGGCGGGGCGGAGAGGGGGAAGCAGACTCCCCGCTGAGCAGGGAGCCCGATGTGGGGCTCGATCCCAGGACCCTGAGATCATGACCTGAGCCGAAGGCAGATGCTTAATCGACTGAGCCCATCCAGGCGCCCCTAGAGACTACTCATTTTAAAAGAATTTGCGTGTCTTCTATGATGAGAGAATTATCCTTTTGATCAAAGGATCACATCGCAAGTGGGTTTTTTTTTGTTTTTTATTTTTATTTTTTGGCAATCTCTACACCCAACATGGGGCTCAAATTCATGACCCTGAGATCAAGAGTCACATGCTCTACCGACTGAGCCAGCCAGGCGCCCCTCCGAAGATTTTATTTTTAAGTCATCTTTACATGCAGTGTGGGGCTTGAACTCACAACCCCAAGATCAAGAGTCGCATGCCCCACTGACTGAGCCAGCCAGGTGCCTCATAGGGTGGTCTTTTTAAACTCTCCTAAAAAAAAACCCAAAAACAAAACAGAGCAAACAAACAAAAACTCTCCTAATTAAAAACCTTCAAAACTAGAGTGGGCCCTTACTCGGTGCCACATACCAACCTCGGTACTTTTCATGATCTCATTCATCCTTAGAGCGCCTACGAGGTAGGTGGTGGTATTATCCCCATTCCCCAGCACAGAAACGGGAGTTTGGGGTAGTGAACTTGCCCCAGACCTCACTGCCACCGAATGCAGAGCTGGGCGGAAGACTGGGTGCGCCTGACCTATGATGAGACCAGCGCTTCACACACTCGAACACACATGAGCCCGGGAGCTCGTGAAAACGCATGCGTGGGGCCAGCGTTAAGCTGTGGGGCCCGAAATGCTGCATTTCCAACGAGCTCCCGGGTGTTGCGATGAGGGCGCTGACCACCCTTGGAGGAGCAAGATGTGGTTCTTTTTCCGATAGCCTCACAGCTTCCCATCTCCCAACCCTTGTCATCCCTTCCGTAAGGCTCCCCCATGGCACTGGCCATGTCCTTTTGTGTGCGTCCCAGCTCAGCCCGGGATAGGGGCCTGGCTCAGCACACTCTTCCGCCCCTTGGTCTCTGTTTCCCCTACTAGACTGTAAGCTCCTTAGAAACAAATACTGTATCTGGGTGCCTGGGTGGCTCAGATGGTTAAGCGTCTGCCTTCGGCTCAGGTCATGATCTCAGGGTCCTGGGATCGAGTCCCGCATCGGGCTCCCTGCTCCTTGGGAGCCTGCTTCTCCCTCTGCCTCTCTCTCTCTCTCTCTGTCTCTCATGAATAAATAAATAAAATCTTTAAAAAAAAAAAAAAGAAAAGAAACAAATACTGTATCTTGTTCTCAAGGATCCCTAGCTCGGTGTCCGATGCCTCTTAACCCCTATATCCACTCCATCACCCACCCAACTCAGATGCCCCAGATGGCTCTGAAAGGGGTTCACTTCCCTCTCTCTATCCCACCCCGGGCCAAGCCGCCGCTTCTGCCTGCAGCCTGGTCCAGTGCCACAGCCCCCTGGGGCCCCTCAATCCAAGTACAGTGCAGCCAGAGGGATCTTCTCAAATGCAAATCGGAGTTTATTTTTATTTTTTTTTTCAGATTTATTTATTTGAGAGAGAGAGAGAGTGTACACGCACAGGACAGGGATGGGCAGAGGGAGAGGGGGAGAGAGAGAGAGAGAGAGAATCTCAAGCAGACTATACCAGCTGAGCACAGAGCCTGACGTGAGGCTCAATCCCATGACTCTGAGATCACAACCTGAGCCGAAATCAAGAGACGCTTAACTGACTGAGCCACCCAGGCGCCCGCAAGTCAGATTTTAAAATGAAGGAAGCCCCTAACGTGCTAGGCCTGGGCCCAGGCTGGCCCCTGCCTGCTGCTGGGCTGGCGTCCCTCCCCTCACTCTTCTCCACACTGCCCTCCTTTCAGATTCTTGTGCTCATTATGTTTCCTTCTGTGGCAGGGCCTTTGCACAGGCCGTCCACTGCCTCCTGGGAAGTGAGTGGTTGCCCCTCCCCGACATCTGAGGTCAAGGACCACTTCCTCAGTGAGATTCTCAACCTCCCTGACCCAGTCCAATGGTCCTGTTACCAGGTCCTTGTCATACCCGTAAGCCAGGTGTCTTTTTTTGTGGCACTGGTCATAGGTGAACTATTTTTTCCCTAAGAAATTCCACATTTCCTCTTATGTCATAAACCACAGCAAGTAGAACAAAAGTTGGGCTCCAGTTTAAACCAATAGACCTGTACAGACATATTTATTTATCTGACCTTAAAGGAACTTTATTCAAGAGATCCATCAGATTGAAAAAAACACCTGTCCCCAGAGAAGAGCTAAATATTTTTCCCATCTGGCAAAACCAATTAGCATCAAAATATTTGCCTTTATTTCTTTTTTAAAAGATTTTATTTATTGGGCACCTGGGTGGCTCAGTTGGTTAAGCGTCTGCCTTCAGCTCAGGTCATGGTCCCAGGGTCCTGGGATCCAGCCCCGCTCAGGCTCCCCGCTCAGTGGAGAGCCTGCTTCTCCCTCTCCCTATGCCCCTGCCCCACCCCCCCGCCCCCCCACTCGTGCTCTCGCTCTCTCACTCTCGCTCTCTCTCAAATAAATGAATAATGAGAGAGAGCGAGAGTGAGAGAGCACGGGGGGGGGGGGGGGGGGGGGGGGGGGGGGGGGCAGCAGAGGGAGAGGGAGAAACAGGCTTCCCGCCCAGCAGGGAGCTCCATGCAGGGCTCAATCCCAGAACCCTGGGATCATGACCTGAGCTGAAGGCAGACGCTTAACCGACTGAGCCACCCAGGTGCCCCGGAAGTATATTAATTTTATTTCGAGTGTACGGTTATTACTGCAGCTTGGAGATTGGAGCGGGGGGCACTAAAGAACCACTCCAAGCTATCCTTTGGTGCCAGGGCTCTGTGGTCTCGGAGTCCAGTCCCGCAGCTAGGAGAATCCCAGAGGAGACCACTAGAGGGCGCAAGGGCTTCAGTCTCCGTCGGAGGTGAGGAAAACCCGGTCCAGACGGGGCGTGTGGGGTCTGGGACCCTCCCTGCAGTGTCCAGGGGGAAGCTCAGGAGTTGACAGGCAGCTGGCTTGGGGAATCCGAACCATAGGGACGGGGCCGTTCCAGAGGCCGCTGTTCAATGTCCATTCATTCAACGCTTCCTGAGCGTGTCTGAAGCCCAAACCCGACACCGAGGAAGGGTAATCGCCGAGAGCGAGAACCGATCGTTGGCATGTCTGGAGATAAACTACTTCCAGAACCTTTTACGATTCCATTATCTCGTTTGATCTCGTTTGATAAGAAGTGTGCCCAGTGGGAGCTGCAGATAAGCAAGCCGAGATTCGGAGGGCTGGGCGACTGCACCGGTTCATCGCGACTCCCTACGGGAGCGCAGGCGGAACCGGCGCGGGTCTGGGACCTTCCCCGGTTGCCCTGGCGACCGGCCGGCAGTCACGTGACGGGGGAGCCGGCGGCCGCCGCGCTTCCGTAGTTGGGCGGCGGTCACGTGTCGAGGGCTTGCCCGAGGTGGTGTCGGCCCCCGGGGCTCCAGCGTCACATGACCGGTTCCAGGACAACATGGCGGCGGCTGTAGTGCGGCGGCGGGGCTGAGCGACCGTGGTTGCAGCGGGCTCCTACCAGGGGTGAGGGGAGGCCCCAGCCTGGGCAGGGGGGGTCGGCCCTCCCCACCCCGCTCCTGTCCCCGGCGTCCCTCGCCGTGCGCTGTGTCTGCCGGGACGGGGAGGCATGACAGGCAGGGTCCGGGTTCCATCCCAGCCGTGCTCCGTGCTTCCGGGCAAGCACCTGCGGGCGTCTGGGCGCACCTCCCTCGCTTGGGTTCCCTTCATCCTCCTTTCTACAGCCTCCTCCCCTCGCAGGTGGGATCGTCGGTAGGACCGGGGACCATGTCCGGGTCCGACACCGCGCCCTTCCTCAGCCAGGCGGATGACACGGACGACGGGCCCGTGCCCGGCACCCAGGGGTTACCGGGGCCCCTGGGGAACTCGAAGTCCGAGGATCCCGAGGTCCCGGACCGGGAGGGGCTGCAGCGCATCACCGGCTTGTCTGCGGGCCGTTCGGCTCTCATAGTGGCTGTGCTGTGCTACATCAACCTCCTCAACTACATGGACCGCTTCACGGTGGCTGGTACTGACTGCTGGGAGGGACGTCAGACTAGGGGAAGGGAGGGGGGGTCCCGGAGGTGGGGCTGCCTCGCCGAGCCCATCCCGAGTCTTCTTACCAGGCGTTCTTCCAGACATTGAGCAGTTCTTCGACATCGGAGACAGCAGCTCTGGCCTCATCCAGACCGGTGAGTGGAGGTCCCTTTCGGGCACAGTAGCTTTTCTTCCTTTTCTGCCCCAAATGGGGTTACCTGCCGGCATGCCTGGGGCCTTGTTAATAGAGGTAGGGTGGCCAGATTTAGTGGAGCGGGGAGATGGCCCTTCTTCGGCTCTGGGCTGTCCTGCTCAGTTAGGATACCACATTTTATAATTTTTTTTTTTTTTAAGATTTTATTTATTTGTGAGAGAGAGAATGAGAGACAGAGAACATGAGAGGGAGGAGGGTCAGAGGGAGAAGCAGACTCCCTGCTGAGCAGGGAGCCCGATGCGGGACTCGATCCTGGGACTCCAGGATCATGACCTGAGCCGAAGGCAGTCGCTTAACCAACTGAGCCACCCAGGCGCCCAGGATACCACATTTTAAAAGGCAGTCAGTTTAGTGTAATGGTTCAGACAGACCTGGGTTTAAATCTCAGCTTTCCACTTAGTGTGATGTTAGGCAAGGCCCTCAATCTCTCTAAGCCTCACTTTCCTTGTCGGTGAGATGGAACCAGTAGTAACCCAGAGCACCTCAGAGGGCTGATGTGAGGATTATATGCAAATTAATTAATGCCTGTAAAGTACGTGGTACTGTGTAGGGAGCATGGTAGACACCCGATAAATAATGGCAGAAGGGGGTGTCTGGAATGGGGAGAGTTGAATTTTACTTGTTTGGAACCTTGGGATTTATGGGAGAGGCAAAGCCAAGGCCAGATTCTATTTTCCTTCCTTTTTTCCTTCATTCACTTCTCGAACATTTCTGAGCACTTACTCTGTGCCAGGCCCTGGAGGAGGAGGTGATAACATGCACAGAACTTGGCCAAGACCTTTTACGCCCATCTAATCCTTCCATCAGCCAAAGAGTTGGTGGTGGTATTATTTTATAGAAAAAGTAGGTAGTACTGTCTACATTTTTATAGAGAAACTGAGGCTTAGAGAAGAGTTCAGGCTTGCCCGGAGTCACACAACAAGTGAGAGGAGAGGAGTTTGAGATAAGATCTCGAAGGGTTCTTTGCTCTGCCCCAGGCCAGAAAAAGGACCTCGAGGTATTTAAGGCAAAGTCTAGAGGAACGAGAATGGGATCGTAGATCAAGGTCTGCAAAGCTTTAAAAAGTTGTTGAGTTAGAGGAGGAGTAAGTCTTTGGCAGTGCCATTCCCTTTTTCATTCAACACATGTTTATCGAGCACCTGTTTTGTGCGATGCCGTGTATTCAGTGATGGAAACACAGCCGTGACCAATACAGGCTAAGCCCGTGTCTTCATGGAGCTGACAAGCTGACATTTTACTGGGAATGAGAGGGCACCAGTCCTTAAAAACCTAAACTAGTAATGAGATTATTTTTTGGTAGGAGTATTTTGTAAAAGAAAACAGAGTAATTGTGATAAAGAGAGATTGAATACGTGGGGGTCGGGAAGGTATCTGAGCTGGAACCTGAAGGTTCTTTGACACTCAGGGGAGAGGAGAAATGTTCCAGGCGGGAGGACAGTGGGTGCCAAAAGTCCGAAGATCATATTGGGCTTGGCAGCGGGGCCACTGGGATGCAGAGAAGGGAGAGTGCGTGAGCACAAGATTGGAGAGGTAGGAAGGGGCTAGATCAGGTAGCGCCTCGCGGGCCATGGTCCGGAGTTTGGATTTTGTTCTTGGCTGGATGGGAGGAAGTGACGGGTCAGCCATTCATTCCACGATGGAAGGTTTGAAAGATGCCAAAGATGGGGCTGGACTTCTCTGGCTGGAAGCTCTGGTAGTTTCAGGGTTGGGAGTTAATCCTGGCCCCCTTGCCCTCCCTGAGCTGGGGTCAGGGTGGGCCAGGGGTCCTGGGGCCGGGCTGTGACTCTCTGCTTCCCCTCAGTGTTCATCTCCAGTTACATGGTGTTGGCACCTGTGTTTGGCTACCTGGGTGACAGGTACAATCGGAAGTATCTCATGTGCGGGGGCATTGCCTTCTGGTCCCTGGTGACACTGGGGTCGTCCTTCATCCCCAGAGAGGTGAGGCCCCCCCACTACCCATCAGTCTTCACTGCTGCTCTTTGGAATCATTGCAGCCTGGGCCTGGGGAGCTTCTGCACCTCCCCGGGTCCGTGCCATCCTATATCCCCTGCTTGCCTGAGTTAATCTGCCTACCCCAGCCTCTCCCCTGGTCTTCTAGAACATTCTTTTGTCCCTCACCCCCTTTCCCCCGCCCATTGACTCCTTCCACGCCACACCTCAGCACTCACAGTTCTGTACCACAGAAAGACCTTATCTGGACTGTCTGTTCTCCTTCTTCTCCTTCCTCGTCAGACTTCCCACAAGACCCCCCTGACCCAGCTCCAGTCTGGGTGAAGGAGCAGCCAGGGAGAGGCTCTCACTTTGCTTGCACTTCCTCTCCTCCCACTCACCCCAGAATACTGCCGGCCAACCTGCCCCCACCACTCCATTGCCAAAGTCAACAGCGACCTTTTGGTTGCTAAATGGAGCTCCTACTTCCTAATCCTGCTCTTGCTAGATCTCCTAGGAGCCTTTGGCTCTATTGACCCCCTTCTTCCTTCCGGAAACTCTCTTCTGACTTCAGTGATGCCGCATATGCCACTCTTCTGGTTTTCCTCCTGCCTCCCCGGCTATTGCTTCTTTGCTGCGTTGCGCCCTCCTCTGTTCCTACTCTCTGCCCTGGAAGTCTGTCCCTAGCTGCAGGCAGTGCATACGTACTCTCCGTGGGTGATCCTACCCTGTCCTTAGCCTCAGGTGTCTTTGGTAGACAAACCTCTGCCTAAGATCCTTATTCACCACTGGGGTGTCTTGGGTGATAGAAGTCAAGATTTATTTTGCACCTCCTGGGTGCAGCATGTTGAATAGAACTTGTATTGTCCAATCCTGGCGATAGTTATGTGAGCAAGTTATTATTTTCCCCCTTTTGCAGATGAGGAATCTGAGGCTCAGAGAGGTTAAGTTGCTTTCTCAAAGTCACAGCTAGTAAGTAGTGGAGCCAGGATTCAGGCTCAGGTCTGTCAAGCTCAGGCCTCCCCCGCCATCCCTGCCGCCTCTCCAGAGCTGGCTGGCGAGGGAGGCCGGGAGGCTTGCTGCAGGGTGGGGTGCCACCTCCCCCATGTTTCGTTTCCCAGCGATTCTGGCTGCTCCTCCTGACCCGGGGCCTGGTGGGGGTTGGGGAGGCCAGTTACTCCACCATCGCGCCCACCCTCATCGCTGACCTCTTCGTGGCAGACCAGCGGAGCCGGATGCTCAGTGTGTTCTACTTTGCTATCCCGGTGGGCAGGTGAGTGGGCCTTGGACCTGGCGGGGGGCGGGGGGCGGGGCACGGGAGGCAGAAGGACCTGGCGTGGGGCAGGACTGACCAGCTGTCCCCTCTCCTCTTCCATCCCCTTTCCCCAGTGGTCTGGGTTACATTGCAGGCTCCAAAGTCAAGGATGTGGCCGGGGACTGGCACTGGGCTCTGCGGGTGAGTGTGGACACAGCCTGGGGGAAGGTCAGCAATGTTCTCATCGATTCTCCCTTTCTTACCTTCAGATACCCACCCCTTTTAAGGCAGCGTTCACTCTGCCAAGCCTGTGTAGGAAGCCTGGCTGCCCTTACCACGAGCCATGTGCTAGACAGAACTCTTGGTTGTGGGAGACAGGCGCCCCGTAAAACTGTAAGCCCCCAAATGGGACTCTGATGGCTCTTGTAATGGAGAGTCCCAGGGTGAGCTTCAGGTAAAGCTGGATCCAGGACTCCCACTTCATCACAGGAATTCAGTCATCCTTTTTCTCAGCTCTACTTTTCTCTGTATTAATTTCATTCTCAAGCAAGTGAAAGCTCCATGCATTTATCTTCCCGTTTAGAAACTTCGGCACCCTGGATCCTTGAGCAATAGTCCTGGATGGTATCTGATTAGATGAACGTGGGTCATATGCCCGGCACTGAATCAATCACGGAGGCCAGGGAGGTTAACATGACTCTTGTCGGCCAAGTCTGGGCTACAAACCCCACCCTGTTTGAACCGCATGGATTAAGAGAAGTGGGGGGAGTCGTTTCCCAAAAGGAAATTAGGGTGCTGTTACCAAAGAGGGAGAAGTTAGGCTTGCAGAAACAGGCGCCCTTGGTGGCATTTGCCCCTCCCTCGGAATGCAGGCTCAGTGCCCGCCTGTGAGCAGATAGCTGCCAGGGATTTGAGGCCTTGGGGCCTGAGTTGCCTTTATACACCCTCACTTTCTCCCAGCCCCAGGGATTCAGTGTGTCGCTGTCTGTGTCTGTCCTGAAGCCCACTCTTTCCCCAGGTGACTCCAGGTCTAGGGGTGGTGGCTGTTCTGCTGCTGTTCCTGGTAGTACGGGAGCCGCCAAGGGGAGCTGTGGAGCGCCACTCGGACTCCCCGCCCCTCAGCCCCACCTCCTGGTGGGCAGATCTGAGGGCTCTGGCAAGAAAGTGAGTTTAGTTCCATTCTAGCCCGACAGCTGAGGTCCCCTGGGGGAGGCCCTGCTGTTGGGTTTGAGGTTTACAGGAGAGGGGTTGGTCTCTGTTTTCTGTCCACTGGCCGGCCCCCCAAGGCCAGGCGTTCAGTCACCACTGCCCCCTTGTGGCAGCTGCTTGAATTACAGGCTCAGATCCGGGGGAGCCAAGACGGCTTCCATAGCTAGTGTCCTGACCTTACTAAAATAAGCCAGGGAGGGAGAGGAGAAGTCCCCTACCCTGACACCTCAGGAGTGTCAGTCTGACTTCCTCCCAACTGTCTGCAGTCCTAGTTTCATCCTCTCTTCCCTTGGCTTCACGGCTGTGGCCTTTGTCACGGGCTCCCTGGCTCTTTGGGCTCCTGCGTTCTTGCTGCGTTCCCGTGTGGTCTTGGGGGAGACCCCACCCTGCCTTCCCGGAGACTCCTGCTCTTCCTCTGACAGGTACCAGATGGGGGCGAGGCTAGGTGGCCTGCAGGTGGCAGGGGATGGAGTGGAGAGAGTCATTGATTCAGACTCAGGCTACTTCCTGTCCCAGTGTCAGTTTCCTGGGCTGGGAAATAGGTGATGGATGGGCTGATTTCTTCCTCTTGGAGCTCTATGACCCATGGGGTCCTGGATAGACCTGAGTTGTGCGGGTGGCTGGGATGGACCATCTTCTTCTCCAGGCTGTGGGGGTGAGGCGGGGGGGCTTTGCAGGCAGAGGGCCTGGCCCCCATGCCCCTCCCCCTGCCCCCAGCCTCATCTTTGGGCTCATCACCTGCCTGACCGGGGTCCTGGGTGTGGGCCTGGGCGTGGAGATCAGCCGCCGCCTCCGCCGTTCCAACCCCCGGGCTGACCCACTGGTCTGTGCTGCTGGCCTCTTGGGCTCTGCGCCCTTCCTCTTCCTGTCCCTTGCCTGTGCCCGTGGTAGCATCGTGGCCACCTATGTGA
The DNA here is from genome assembly GCF_002201575.2 of Neomonachus schauinslandi. NCBI lineage: Eukaryota > Metazoa > Chordata > Mammalia > Carnivora > Phocidae > Neomonachus > Neomonachus schauinslandi. The sequence continues at coordinate 158,913,812 of NC_058407.1, read as the reverse complement.
GTAGCCAGCAGCTGTCAAAGGGGGTGTTCTGGGTCTGGTGTGCACTGGGGTAGGACTGGGGTGCACTGGGGCAAGACTGGGGTCAACCAAGGTGGTGGTTTGGAGACAACTTGAACCAGAATGCCTGGTTTTGATTCTTAGTTCTGGCTCTTCCCAGCTGTGTGACATTGGGCAAGCAAGTTAACCTCTCTGTGCTCAGTTTCATCATCTGTCAAATAGGAATAATAGCTTTGTCTCACAGGGGTGTTCTGAGGATTAAATTAAATGAGTGAATAGATGGGCCTAGTACGCAGTATACCCTCCATGTGTTCGGTCTTCTTGTGATGAGACCACCCCCCATCCCCCCACCCCGGTCTTGCCCTCCAACCCCCCAGATTTTCATCTTTATTGGAGAGACACTGCTGTCCATGAACTGGGCCATTGTAGCTGACATCCTGTTGGTGAGTAAGTGGGTCACTGCAGGGTTAGCCCAAAGGCTGACGGGAGCAAGGACTGGGGGCAGGAGGCCTCGCTTGCCTTCCTTGTAGCCTTCACTGCTTTTTCAAAACCCAAACCCAGACTGACTTCAGAGTCAGCCCCAGATGGGCCTGTAGTCTGGGCCTTCACCCCACTCACATCCCTGAGCTGGGGTTCCCTCTGGCCCTGTCCTTGCGCTCTGCCCCCTCCTCTCCCCAGTACGTGGTGATCCCCACACGTCGTTCCACTGCCGAGGCCTTCCAGATTGTGCTGTCCCATCTGCTGGGCGATGCTGGGAGCCCCTACCTCATTGGCCTGGTGAGCACCGCCCCTCGGGTGGGCCTGGGGTGGGGATCGGGGGACCCTGCGTTCCTGGCACCAGCCCCCGGCCTGAGCTGGGGCTGCCTTAGCAGGAAGGGCTGACCCCAGTGAGGTGTCTGTGCTCTGTGCCAGGCCCCACTCCCCCCTCACCTTGGGCCGTCAGCCAGGCAGGCAGCGTTTCGTCTTTGCATGTTCCACAGTGAGGCCGCGGGGCTTTCCCTGGTCCTCCAGACCACCCCTCTCTGCTGGTCCCTGACTTCTTTGTTCTTCTGGAGCTCAGGGGATCCCTCTCCGTGACTCATGCTCCTGACTTTCCTTTTCTTGTCTCCCTGCAGATCTCCGACCACCTCCGCCGGAACTGGCCACCCTCCTTCTTGTCCGAGTTCCGGGCCCTGCAGTTCTCGCTCATGCTCTGCGCCTTCGTTGGGGCTCTGGGCGGGGCCGCCTTCCTGGGCACCGCCATCTTCATCGAGGGGGACCGCCGGTGGGCCCAGCTGCATGTGCAGGGTCAGTGGGGCCTTCCCTTTGTCCGCCCGTGGCTCCCCACCCGACTTCACAATACTACCTGCTTGTCCGTCTGTCCATCTGTCCTGGCCCGTGTCCTCGGCCTCTCTCAGCCCACAGCCCTTCCCGCGGTCAGCTTTGGGTCTGCCTGTCCACCGAGCTGACGTCCCACCGTGCCCCCAGCTCTGGTGGCTCTGCTGCCCCGTCCACTTTCCACTGCCTCTCGATCCCCTCCCTGGCTTTGTGTCTCTCTGTCCATCCAGCCCTGGCTCTGACCTCTCCCCCCGGCAGGTCTGCTGCGTGAGGCAGGGCCAACAGACGACCGAATCGTGGTGCCCCAGCGAGGCCGCTCCACCCGGGTCCCCGTGTCCAGTGTGCTCATCTGAGGGGCCGTCGCTCACCAGCCTGCATACCTACCACGGCTGGCCTGGGCCCACCCGGAAGGAGCCCAGGCCCAAACCCTCGGCCTGGCCCAGCTTCTAGGAGTGGCCTTGGGCCACGTTCCAGCTTCCACACACTACACAGACAGCAGCCAAGGGCGGGGGGGTGGAGGGGGGGGGGGGGGGGGGGGGGGGGGCAGCAGGTCCAGGAGGGGGGTTCCCCTCCCCTGGAGCAGCCCCAGGGGCTTGGTGCTATTTGTAACTGAATAAAATTTGTAGCCAGAGCCCGAGTGCCTGCCTGAGTCTCTCTGGGTGTTACTGACCCCTGACCGGTAGGCTGCCGGGGATGCCCCCTCCCTAGGCACAGGACTCCCGGGGCTGTGGGGTCGCTCCTGTGGGACCTTCGGCAAATCCCTGTCCTCCTGGGCCGGGCGAACAAGAGTGTGGAGGGAGCTAGCTCAGTGTGACCGTGAGTCACGCCCGTGGTTCCCCTGGAGCCCGCCCCTCTTGGCAGGCCAGCCAGGGTAAGGTGGGGTGGGCACTGCCCCGCGCCCCCCCCCCCGCCCGAATTCCCAGAGGCAGGGCCTCCCTCCTGGCTGCTGCCTGGAGCCGGGGCTGTGGAGGCTGTGGCTGTTGGCTGGCCTCTAAGTGTCTTGCCCTCCTTCTCCTGGTGGGAGTTGCTCCTTGTCCTGGAGGCCAGCAGACCCCTCGTGAGGGCCTTGGGGGTGGCTCCTCAGGCCTCTTCCTCCCCCTCCTCACTGGCTGGGTGGGGGTGGGAAGGGGGCGGGCGCAGCCAGCCGGGGCCGATGATTTCCTGCCCTCGTCGGGGCTCACCACAGCTTCCTGCCGCAGGCGGGCAGGCGCTGGGGAACGGCAGGCGCCTAGCCGAGGGGCAGGTAGGGCTGGGGCGCAGGGGCTGCGCAGGGGTGACCGGCGGCCCAGAGCCTGGCCGGACCGCCCTGGGATCCCCGGTCTTCCCCAGCCAGCGTTGACCACCTGCGCCGTCCAGCAAGGGGAGGGGGCCCAGGGAGGGCCCAAGGAGGGCACAGCTGCCCCCCACCCAGACTTCCAGGCTGGTGCCCACTGGGCTCCCGCACCCCTGCTGGCCCAGCCCTCACGGTGCAGCGGCTTGGCCCTTGAGGGCGGGTGGTGGGCCCCAGCTCTCCCCCACAGATGGAGGCCGTCGTCCTCATCCCCTGCGTGCTCGGCCTCCTGTTGCTGCCCCTGCTGGCTGTAGCCTTGTGCGTGCGCTGCAGGGAGCTGCCCGGTGAGTGGGGGCTGCCCGGGGCACAGCTGCAGGGGTATCCGGCCCTCCTTAACCCCTCGCTCCCTCTTAGCCATCCCTAACTCTGCTCTGCGTGCCTGGGACCCGAGGGCCCTGCACTCCCGCCTCTCCCCTGTCACCCCTCGTCCTGCCTCACTGTCTTCTCTTCCCCAGGCTCTTATGACACTGCGGCCTCTGATAGGTGAGTGGCCCGTGGGCCCTGTGTGGCCCCGGGGACTGGGATGGGAGCTGGGGGCGTCTCCGGGCTCTGACCAAGCTGTGTCTCTCCTTCCAGCCTGACCCCAAGCAGCATTGTGCTCAAACGGCCTCGTGAGTACAGAGGGTCCCCTTCCTCGGGCATAGGGGAGAGGGTCCCTTGACGTGTGAGAGAACGTGTGCCTTTGTTCAGGTCCCCCCCCCCCCAGTGGCTGCCCACATGGCCTTGACCTGAGCTGGGGACGGGGAGGGAGATGGGTCTCCTAGGGCCTGTCCAGGGCATGGGACGGTTCATGGGGTTAGTCTGTCCATGGAGGCCTCCGTGAGGACAGGGGCGAGATGTCAGGACTCATTCCTTGAGCTTGGTCCTGTGTCCTCAGCCACGGTCGTGCCCTGGCCATCAGCCACCTCCTACGCTCCTGTTACCTCCTACCCACCCCTGAGCCAGCCGGACCTGCTCCCTATCCCGTAAGTAGCATCCCCGCTTCCAAATTCCCCCCCTTTCCCCCCTTCACCTCTGTAGATTGGCGGGGGGGGGGGGTCTCTTTTCCCGGTTGCAACCCCTGTTGCCCCAGAGCCCCACCCAGGCATGACCTCTGACCTTTGACTGCCAGGAGGTCTCCACAGCCCCACCGCATGCTATCTTCCCGGCCGGACTCAGCTAGTGGTAAGTGCGGAGCCAGGGCTCAGAGGGCTGGGGCTGGGCAGGGGATGGATCCCACCCGAGCTGACCCAGCTTCCCTCTTGCTCGCTCTCCGAAGCCAACAGTGTGGCAAGCTACGAGAACGAGGGTACGTCTGGGGCCCCGGGTGCCCTGCTTGCAGGCAGGCTGGGGCCTGGCCCGGGCCCCACTGATCGCCGTGTCGCTACCCCAGAGCCCGCCTGTGAGGACGAGGATGAGGACGAGGAGGAGGACTATCACAATGAGGGCTACCTGTGAGTGGCCAGGCCGGGGCCGGGGGTCGGGGGGCTGGAGGCCGTGGCCGGGGGCCGTCGCTGACCCGCCCCCCGACTGCCCCTCAGGGAGGTGCTTCCCGACAGCACGCCAGCCACCAGCAGTGCTGTCCCACCGGCTTCTGTGCCCAGCAACCCCGGCCTCCGAGACAGCGCCTTCTCCAGTGAGCCAGCCATTCCCAACTCTGGGCGCGACCCCTCTGCGCTTCCCTGTCCCGTGATTCCCCTGACGCTCGCCGCCCCCCCACCGTCTCTCCTCTCTCTCTCTCCAACACCTATCCCTCAGGGTGGACTTCTGCTCAGCTCCTCTGAGTTCCTCACTTTTTCTGGCCTCTTTCCTGTTCCGTTGTCTTTCCCTTTTATTGCCTGCGCGCTTTCTTTGACTTCACTCTTCTCTTGGACTCTCTTCTCTTGTCTCTCTCACTGGAAGCTCTTTCTTGGTCTCTGGTGTTCCCTTCTCATAGCCTCCTGTCTGGTTTCATGGAGGCCGCGTCAGCTTGTCGCTCTCCAAGGACATTATAGCCACTCTTCTGTGGGGGCCGGGGGGGTTTGGGAAGTTTTCTTCTGCTTCCGGCATCATTTCGGTTTCCTTTGAGCTGCTTTTCTCCCTTGGTGTTGGTCTCACGCTGCCTGTTAGAGGCTGCCTTCCGTGTCTGGTTTTCCGTCCCTGTCCTCGTTCTCCGTACCTGTTCCACCCTGGCTTCCTCTGCCCACGTGGGCGCCCACTGCCATCTATGCTAGCACTTCTTTTCATTCGTGGACTCATCGTCCCTCCCTCCAGCTCAGGAGGCAGCATCAGGGTAAGAGCCGACGTTGCCGGGGGCCAACCACCTGCCCTCCTAAGAGCGCTTCGTGTGTTAACTTATTAAACCCCACGATGCCCGGGTGCTGTTGAGCCCATCTCTCCCCCTCCTGCGCCTCGGTTGTCCCGACTGTACGACAGGAGGGATCATTTATTTAACAGACACTCGGCGGCACTTACCGTAGGACAGGCCCCGTTTCGATACTCTCTGCGTTAGTTCTCACAACAGCCCTGGGAGGCGGGGGCCGTCGCCCACCCTCTCTTCCTGATGAGAACACTGAGGCCCAGAGGCATTAGGTATCTCGTGTGAGGTTACATGACTGTGAGCGCCAGAGCTGGACTTGAACCTGGGCCCTCTGGCTCCAAAGCCTGCCTCATCCACGACCTCCCTCGTGGAGAAACAAGTGCGCATTAAAGGCCAAGATGGCACCCATGGCGACAGGTGCTGACAGGGCCAGGGGGGAACAGCACCTGGGACTCGCGGTGCCACCCCGAGCCTCGGCGCCGAGCCGCTCTCCGGGGGACACGCCGGGGCCTGCCGTCCGCCCTCTCCCACAGTCCCACTCCCTCTCATCAGCTCTGGCCAGGTTGCCCTACTTCGTGCTGGCACCAAGGCCTCTGTGGGCCCCCCTGGGGCTGGCTGTGGGGTGGCCTCTGGGATCTGTGGGGGGGGTGGTTTGGGGCTGGGACGCCGTGGGGGTCTGTGCTCGGGGGGGCCCTGGGTGACAGTGCTGGGGGCTCTGCTTCTCCTACAGTGGAGTCGGGGGAGGATTATGTGAATGTCCTCGAGAGCGAGGAGAGTGCAGACGTGTCTCTGGGTGAGTGGCCGGTGCCTGCTGGGGTCCCCCCTTCCCTCCCTCACCCTGCTGTGGCCCTCTTTCTGAGTGTCCTGCTCTCTTCACCCTCCACGTGGCCGCCCCCCCTTCTGCTCTGCCCCCTGCAGATGGGAGCCGGGAGTATGTGAACGTGTCCCAGGAGCTGCCGCCCATGGCTAGGACCGAGCCTGGTGTGTGCTGGGCTGGGGGAGAGGATGGGGGGCGGGGGTGGCAGAAGCTCTGGGAGCCCGCCAGGGGGTGGGGGGAAGGGGGGACCGGGACGGTCTGTGAGCTGAAGACCTCCCTCCCTCCCCTCCCAGCCATCCTGAGCTCCCAGAAGGTGGAGGATGAGGACTACGAAGAGGAAGAGGGAGCTCCAGATTATGAGAATCTGTAGGGGCTTAACTGAGGGTCCGGTGAGAGGCCCCGCCCGCCCCGCCCCCCCCAGCCCTATCCTCTGACTCCTTCGGGGAGCCCTCTGAGCCCTGCTGACCTCCTGACTTCGAAACCCCTCCCTTCCCCTGCCCTGTTGTTTCAGCGTGAAGCCATGCCTGTCCTGGAACCAACCTCTCCTGGGAGCCCTGAGCTGGGCAGCTGGCAGGGCTCTGGGGGGTCCCAGTGGCACCCCGCCCTGACTCCAGCCTGAGATCAGTCTGAGACTCTCCCCCCTAACTTATTGTCACTTTGGGGTCCAGCCTGTGTGCCCCCAACACTGCACCTTCTGACGCAGCCTGAGAATGAACTACCCCGGCCCCAGCCCTATTCTGCAGTAGAATAAAGGCTGACGTGGTCTGTAGCGCTCTTGCCTTTGGGGGGCCTGGTGGGTGGGAGTCCGTGTGAGGGGGGGCTGTGCCTGAGCGCCTGTGTGGGAGTGTGTGTATGCACGAGCCTGTGTGTGTGTCTGGGGGTCTCCATCCCCCGCCCCGGGGCCGCTGCGCTCTAGAAGGTCCTGACCCGGGACTGGGAGTGGCCGAATGGTGGCAGGGACACGGCTCTGGCACTTGGGCGTGAGGCATGTCCGACCCAGGCTGCCACTTCTGGGCTTTGGTGCATCCCCCCATGAGACAGTCCATGGACGCAGCTGGGATGATGTGGGGGGCAGGGCCGGGGGGAGCCCTGGGTGCCGTGTGGATGCCTAGAGCTTCCCCCCCTCCACCCCACCCTCAGTTTCTCCATCTTTAAAACAAGGGGACGGACTGGACCCCGGGCAACTGAAAGGTAATGTGCAGTGCAGCCATCCTGACCTTGGTGTGCAGATGACTCCCTTGGAGGTCTGGCTAAAATGCCGATTCCGAATGAGTAGGTCTGGGATGGGGCCTGAGAGTCTGCGTTTCAAAGGAGCTACCAGAGGCTTCTGACAGCTCTGTTCCGGGAACCACACTCTGAGCAGCTTCTGGTGGATGCCTCGGTCACTGTGACTGGCTCTGCTCTGGGCACGTAACCTAAACCCGGGCCCCTGAGGACCGGCCCTGGGATTTGGGCAGGAAGTGTCTGGAAGGCGAAGCTCTTCTTGTTCATGGCAGTTGGTAAACTGGACGAATATATTCCTAGAGCCCCTACTTGGAGAGCCTGCCCGAGAATGAAGGTGATGTGGAGGACAGAATGGTCCAGAGGCGGACAGGGCCAGCTTCCCGTTGGAGTCCGAATTCCCGGATCCAGGCACACCTGAAGCGAGAAACCCCCTCCAGCTTCCCAGTTACGTGGGCCAATAAATTCCCAGTTGTCTTCAACCGGCTTGACTTGGGGTTTCTGTTGCATACAACAAAGTAGCCCAGAGTAATGCACAGAGTTGTCGGCGTCCTCTGTGGGCTTCAAAGGCAATAGTAACAACTTCTTCAAGCAACTGCCATGTTTCCATGCTTATCTCGTTTAATCACTGCCATTCCCCTCTGAGCAGTTTACTGGGGGTATCCTGATTCACAGGTGGGGAAACGGGCCCAGAGAGAAGCGATTTGCCCAAAGGCACACAGCCAAAGTGGTAAATCCGGGATTCCATCTGCAACTGTTGGCCTCTGGAGTCCCTGCTGCCAAGGTCCTTGCTCTGGCTGGTTGTCCAAAGCGCTGGCTGCTCTCCAAGGGAGGCTAGTAAGGGGCCCAACTGGAGAGGTGGGGGAGGGAGGCCCAGGGAGAGGGCTGGATGGGCTGGACGTCAGCGGGCAGAGACTATTTGGAAAAAACAGACAAGGGAAGAGGCACCTTTGTGCCTGGGCCAAGGAGCAGAAAGTTTATCAAAAGGTATGTTGGTACGAGCACCTTGGAGAACAATTTAGCAGCATCAGCAGGGCTGGAGATGGTGGGTCCCTTTACCTAGCAAATTGCTGGGTATAAACCCTGAGTGAATAGCCCCCGGACTGAGGGGGCGGGTACCAGAGGCTGGGGCGGCCTTGGCCTTGCGATGGCGATGGGCAAGGGCGGACAGAGGCGATCACTGGGAGACTGGGTGGAGCACTTATAGCCTGGTCACACTGTGGGTGGATGCGCCCCAGCAGGTAAAAATGAGCGCGGGGAAAAGCGCGCTGGGGCAGCACCTGTCAGCGCGGATAAACATCACCAAGAGAATATGGAGTGAGAACAGGAAAACAAGTTGTTTTATTTATATGAAGTTGAAAGCCTGAAAACGGGTATATCTGGTTCAGGGATACACACGTATGCAAGACAGGCAAAGCAACGAGGAACACCAAGTCCAGGGGAGAGGCAACCAGGCGGCTGAGTGTGCGGAATGGTTGGGAAGGCATTCAGGAAGGCCTCAGTGATAAGTGCTGTCTTACTCTTAAGCAGGGTTGGGTTTGCAACTGTTTGAAATATTATTCTCTTAAGTGTTTGCATATCTGAGCGATTTCATAATAGAGGCCGAGGCCCAAGGAGGGCATAGGTGGGGGGGGGGGCGGTTAGGGTAGTTTTAAGAGACAGTAAACAGGCTGAGAGTCACGGATCTGTCTGGGCCAAGCAGGTGAGTTGTATATGATGTTCCAGCCTCAGGGGCAGCAAGTGCAAAGGCTCTGAGGTGGAAGCAAAGAGGAGGCTGTTGGGCATATGTACAGGAAAGGTGGTGGTAGGCTGGCTAAAGAAGGAGGGACAATGGAGAGAGGTGGTAGAATGAGATCCTTGAGAGGCCGAAGCAAGGGGCGTGGTGACAGCCCTGCATTGTGAGGCATGGGGAAGTCCAAGGTGACTCTGGTCCTTTTCTTGGTAGGGGCATTCCCTGAAGCACGAAGCAGCTTCCCATTTTTGCTTCTTGGACCAGCAAGAACATGTGGCTTTGCTTCCACCAGTCGATGGGCCAGGCAGGACAGACAGTCAATGCAATGATGTCTATGGGGTCGGGGCTGGGGTATCTGAGCCCACTGGGGTGGCCAGTGGAAACAATCCCCTTGAAGCTGGGGAGCAGAAATAAATTTTTTTTTCTTGAAGTCTGTTGTCGGAGGAAAGGTCGATGTAGTGGTAAGAGAGAGTGTTCTCTGGAATCGCTGGGGGAGACATCTGGGTGCTTCTAGAATGGCTACCGTTATCGGTAGGCAACAGCTCTCTTGATTTGGGTTCTCTCAGAGGCAGTCCTTGAGGTGAGAGTCCTAGTGCAAGTGGCTTATTTGGGAGGTGGTCCCAAAACACTGGCAGAGGAGTAGGGGAGTGAGACAGGAAGAAGAAGGCATCCAACAAGGGTGCATTATAAAGCCAGTTACTACTGGGCCTGGGGCACGGTCCTATGACAGCACTGGGAGTCAGCGAGAGCCTGCGGGTGACACCAGAGCACGTGGGTGTGGGCCAGGCCGTCCTGGGGAGGGAGCGGGGTACTTCCACATCTCTGCCCAGCAGTCGCCACCTAATTCTCCGGAACTTCTGGCTCCCGGTGGCCAAAGCAAGCCTTGAGCCAACGAAGGCAGGTATCCGCAGCAGCTGCTTGGGCCAGGACTCACTGACAGTGACGGCTTGGGCTCTTTGTGCTGTTCGGTGTTGTTTTTCCCCAAACTCATCTGTGGCCTCTGAGTCCTGGGGGAAGCTTCTCGAAAAAGAATTCCGTGGTCGGAGCGCCAGCGCGGGGGAAAAGCAGCGTTCTCTCATTCCCCCTTGCAGAAACGAAACGCGCAGTAGGAAGTTCATGGCTCGGGAGAGATCCTGGGATAAAATAATCTGTTTCTATTTGCCTAATCTGGGATTTCCCGAACTTCTTTGACTTCGGGGGGGGGGGAAAAAAAGTTATTATTAGCAATCTGCAGACCATCTTATAACCTCTATAGAGGGCTTTTGTTTTGTTTTGTTTTAAGAAATACTGTTCAATTGTCTATCTTTTTTTTTTTTTTTTTAAGATTTTATTTATCAGAGAGAGAGAGACAGAAGCAGGCAGAGGGAGAAGCAGGCTACTTGCTGAGCAAGGAGCCGGATGTGGGACTCGATCCCAGGACCCTGGGGTCATGACCCGAGCCGAAGGCAGCCGCTTAACCGACTGAGCCACCCAGGCATCCCGAGGGCATTTTTTGTTTTCGTCTTCCTAGCATCCATTCCTTCTCCTTCCAACGCCGCGCCGCCATTGGATTTGCTTTGGGCAATGTTCCCGCGCCTCCGCGTGGCTGCGGGCTTGGACGCGCACGGGACCCAGGATGGCCAACCGTTATCGCCCACCCCCTGGCCCAGTGATTGGTTGATACTGGAACACGTGACCCAATTCAGGCCAATGAGACACGTTCCTGAGACTCTGGGTGGAACTCCTGGCAAAGAGAAACTCTTCGGGCCCCGGGCGTGCGGCCGAGGGGGAGGTCCCCGCTTGCAGGGTTTGCAGGCTTCCGTTGTGCCAACCTGTGCGTGAAGGCACCGCAGAGGCAAGCAGAGGACACAAATGGAAATAGAAAAGTTGAGTTCTGATAGCCCGTCTAAGCACCCAGATCAGTGTTCCTGAAGCCATTACTTCTTGAAGAGCCAATCGACTTTTTTATGTGTGTGCTTAGGCTAATTTGAGCCAGGCTGCCTGTCACTTGCAGAAGAAAGATTTCTAACATCACCACGGCTGCTGTCATGTCCACCAAGTCGTGACCACCATCAGGCCACCCTGGTCTAATGATGAGTACCTAGTAACCCATGTGAGAAAACTCCAGACTCACCTGTTCCCTCACCCTCTACCTCTTCTAACTGCTTCTCAGAGACACCCCGGAGAAGACTTTAAGGCAGGTGGCCCATCTGTCCCAGGCACCCCTCCCTCGTGCGTGCCCCGCATCCCACTTCCCCCTCTTTGATCCCCTCAGGAAAATCTCTCCAGGTTTTCCTTACTTCTGCTTTGTTTACTTGGTATTCTTAGTCTCGGAGCTGATGAGCAAGGATTCCAGAAAGAGGACCACGTTTGGTGGCAAGCGCACTGGAATACAAGCGAGGAGACTTCATTTTAGTCCCGACTCCACCACTAGATTTCTGAACTTTGGGGACCTTTGAGGATGTTGGACCTCAGTTGTAAAACCTTCTCATTCTGAGGTCCATAGCCCCAAAAGGTGTCCCCGGAAGTAGAAGGATGGGGTCCCTTGTTGCTGAGAAGGTAGGAAATGATCAGGGGTGGCTGGAGTCAGAGGCCTGAATATTATCACCACCTTCTAGTTTCTCTTCAGCCCTCCTTTCTCTAGTGCCTCCATTTGTAGGCTCCCGTTGTGTGGTCACGTGACAGTTCTAGCCGCTCCAGAGACCACGTGCTTCTGCGTTCCCAGCCTGGGGAGCACACTGTCTGAGCCTCTCCAGCAAAAGCCCCACACTCCTCTACCTGTCCTAGCTTGGGGCACGTGACTCCCTGAACCAGTTGCTGGCCGGGACAATGCCGTGTGCTGACTGACTTAGGCCTGTGTCATACACTGCACCCCCAATTCTGAGGGACTGGAGATGGGAAGGCTCCCAAGCTTAGGGGCTGTTGCTGGTAGAAAGGAGGATGGCTGTTGAGATGCACTGTGTCACACTCATCATTTCAGTGAGTCTCACTACACTCCTGTCTATGTAAGGTAGGAGCCCTCCTTGCAGAAGAGAAAACAGGTTCAGGGAGGTTAAGTGATTTGCTTAAGGTCACACAGCACATTCCAAAGTTATTTATGGAAGCACAGCCTACTTTGGGGTGGGGGAAGGGAGGCTGCGTTCTGGTTAAATGTTAGACTTTTACCAAAAGGAGAAAACAAAGAGGCAAACCAAAAGAGAAGTTCCACAGAGAGTAAATTGTGCTCTGCACAGGGACTTTTGCGAGAACTCTGGGAAATAAGGCGTGCGCTCTCTCTCTCTCTGTCTTCTGGGACCAGCCAACAGGGAGGACATGAGCCTGGAGCCGCCAAAGGCCACCACGGGAAGGGCGCCCAAGAGAGAGAAGGCAGAACAGAGGTGAGCAGTGCCATGCCAGGGAGACAGGTTCTTGGGAATGTGGGTTGAGGTCCTGGATCCATTTGTGCCCGAAACTGGATCCACCCAAGAACTGTTCAGTTATTTGAGTTTATTAACACCCTTCCTTCACTTGGCTCAGCTCCATCCAGCTGGGTTTCTGTCATTTGCAAATGAAAGGGCCCTGACTCATCTAGACAGGATGCTGTGGAGCATCAACTTCAACAGGCCCACCTTCAGGCACCTACATATGTCACGCCGTGCCACACACTTCACACATGTTTGACCTTCACCGGGGCCCTGTGTACGTTCTTCTCATGATCACCCTTGGACAAATGAGGAAGCTGAGGCTCACAGAGGGCAGGTGGCCAGACCAAGCAGGGTGTTGGCACTCCCTCCCTGAGCAGCCAGGCCACCCCTGCTCCCAAGTGCCTCTTCTGTGCCCACGAGGTCCCTCCACAGGCCTCAGCCCCCCTCTGTCCCTGAGCAGGGTGGGCAGCTGAGTCCACTCAGAGCACACCAGCTGGACGTCTCCAGGGCTTGCTGGCTCTGGGGCTGCAGGGGCTGGGCCTGAACACAGTCCCTTTTCTCGAGGACACAGGGCTTCATGAGCCCAGTGGGTGGACGCGTGCAGCATCTGAGGCCCTGTGGGGGCTCCAAGAAAGAGGGGGAAGTGGGGCTTTTGGTCTCCTTCCCCTGGACCCCTCTGGCCTACGTGTTTGGGTCCCTGTCCCCGGCTGCTTCCCTGTACACCTGAGCAGGTCTCTGAGCTTTCCTCACCCTCTCCCACCTGGCTCCCACACTCACCACTTTCCTTTGTTTCCGGATGCCCCCCCAACACCTCGTGCCTCCCACCCGACACCGACTGACTCCCTCTCCCACTTGCCACTTTCAGTTTTGCCTCAGCCTCAGACTCTTGGCCTCCGCTCAGTCTCCCTGCGGGTCTGTGTCTGCGGCACCCCTCCCCTTTCTGGCTCTCTCTCTCCACCTGTGTCTCCCCATCTCGCCTGTCTCCCTCTGTTGCTCATCTGTCTTGGAAGCGCTGTCTCTCATCTGTCTCTCTGCCTTGTCTCTCTGTCTCCGATCGTCTCTCTCCTC
>NC_058407.1:158896302-158900659 GCF_002201575.2 Neomonachus schauinslandi | reverse complement strand
ATCTGTCTCTCTGCCTTGTCTCTCTGTCTCCGATCGTCTCTCTCCTCTCTGTGTCTCTGTCTCTCTCATCTCTCTGTGGCTGTCTCTCTCTGTGATCTCTCTCTCGTTCTCTGTCTCCCTCCTCCTCTCCCTGCCCCTCCCTCCCCACATCCTGAGTTGTCTTTGGGGAACCGGAAATTTGGGGGATTAGAGAGATACTGGGAGGCTCAGCTGCTGCGGCCTAGAGATAATGCGTGGGGGGGCGGCTGGGGCTGGATGGGGGTGGGGGAGCCCAGAACCCCCTGCGTCTTCCTCCTACCCTCTGTGTGGTGCACACAGAGACAGAGGAATTATGTCCCCTTTTTGGGCCTCAATGCCCCCTTCTGTGGACTGGGCCTGATGAGCGAGCTCCCTCACAGGGTTGGTGCGAGAAGTCAATCAAGCAGCCTGGCCAGAGCAGGGAGGGGCTCAGGGGACTTGGGGATGAGCGACAGGAGGGAGGGCATGTGCAGGGGAGCCTGAGGGTGAGGCTGGCCGGGGATGAGACAGGCTGAGAGCAGGGAGGCTCCCAGGTGCTCCTGAGCCCGTCCCTTCCCCTCCCTGCACCTCATTCTCTCCCATCTCTACGGGGTGGGGGCGGGGAGCTTCTGTGTTTAACTGCTTTAATCCTCACGACGCCCCTGTGAGGTGGGTACTGTTACCAACTTTATTTTACCGATGGGGAAACTGGGCACAGAGAGGTTGAGTGACCCACCCAAGGTCACACAGCTAGGAACCCTCTATGCGCCAGGACTCTGGAGGAGACAGGTGGTCGCCACAGTCTGGGTGTGCCCTAGAGGTGCCCCTTCGTGCAGAGGCAGCATGAACGTGCCTTAAATCCCCTGGGGAGACAAAGTCGTTTTCTCCTCAATGATTCTGGTTATAGACAGACGCTCTTTTGGGTTCTGCCCTTTGACACCCCGAAACCCTCGCTGCTCTGCCTTCCCCTCAACAGAGGGAGAAAACCTCAAGCTCGGCGCACCGAACAGGCAGCTCTATGGAATTTAATTTGATTTGGTTTTGCTGGATTTGTTTTAACTTAGGGCAAGCAACACTGGTTTTCCATTTCGTTGTCTTGGAAATGAATTTCAGTTTAAAAAGGAAGTCATTTTGGGGTGCCTGGGTGGCTCAGTCGGTTAAACGTCTGCCTTCGGCTCAGGTCATGATCCCGGGGTCCCGGGATCGAGCCCTGCATCGGGCTCCCTGCTCCGCGGGGAGTCTGCTTCTCCCTCTGCCTCTCCCCCAGCTCATGCTCTCTCTCGCTCTCTCTCAAATAAAAATAAAATCTTTTTTTAAAGATTTTATTTATTTGAGAGAGAGAATGAGAGAGAGCACATGAGAGGGGGGAGGGTCAGAGGGAGAAGCAGACTCCCTGCCGAGCAGGGAGCCCGATGTGGGACTCGATCCAGGGACTCCAGGATCATGACCTGAGCCGAAGGCAGTCGCTTAACCGACTGAGCCACCCAGGCGCCCCTAAAAATAAAATCTTAAAAAAATAAAATAAATAAAATAAAAAGGAAGTCATTCTAAAGAGCACTAATAAGAAAATCGGCTCGGGCAGCTATGGGTGTGGTAGGAAGTCCTCCGTGTGGATTCAGGATGGAGTCTTAGGAAACCCAGAGAGACTGAGGACCCTTTAGCGGCTCTGCCACGTCCCTCCCAGCCGGGCTCATGGCCGCCTGCCCCAGACCACACGGCCTGTCGGTGGCCGGGCTGGGACCCTAGCAGCCACCACACAGACTGTGGGAGGACTGCCATGGCACTGAAGTCTGAGAAGCCATCCAGCTCCTTTGGAGATCCTGGGAGCAAGCATTAGACACCAACGGGGGCTGTCTGATGCAGAGATTCCCAGGAGGGGGAGCCAGGCCCGGAGGATCATGGGAGAGGGCTAAGGGGGCCTGGACGCCCAGCAGCAAGTGAGGGGATGGTCCTCTGACCAGGAGGCTACTGCTGCCAGGGTGCCCAGACACCCCCAGCCCAGCCAGCGAGCCACTGGCTTGACCCCCAGCTGTCCCTCCCAGGCCTCACGCCCATGTCCAGACTGCCCAAAGGTTAGGGAGCAGGTTCTCCCCATAAAGGAAGCAGGGCCCAGGGCCGTCCCCTACCCCAGTAAGACCCCTGACCTGGGAGTCAGGCACCCCTCACCTCCAGACCCAACTCCTGCTCAGCCCTGGGCTTGCTTGGAGCTCCTTCCCCGCTCTGGGCCTCAGTACACCCATCTGCCGA
Organism: Neomonachus schauinslandi; assembly: GCF_002201575.2. Taxonomy (NCBI): domain Eukaryota; kingdom Metazoa; phylum Chordata; class Mammalia; order Carnivora; family Phocidae; genus Neomonachus; species Neomonachus schauinslandi. The sequence goes on along the minus strand of NC_058407.1, from coordinate 158,898,415 downwards.
ATGGGGGTGACGGGGCCCAGGCAGATCAGTGGTTTTTAAATCATGCCAAGGAGCTAATTCAGAGATTCAGCAGCTATTGGATGTGTGGAGGCAAATATAAGAGCTTGAGGGCTGTCTGTTTACTCTAGGAAAATATAGTTTATTGTTCTAATTTTTTTTTTTTTTGGTCATAAAAGAGAATGATACATTTGAACTCACAAAGCAAATTGATGCCAATAGAAGACTGGGCTTTATCTGTTTCTTGCACACAGGGCTGCTGAGAGCACTTGAGCCATCCTCCCCGCAGAGGCTCCTGAGTCAGGCCTCCCTGCCCCTACCCACCGCACACCCTCCAGGCCTGCCCCTGCCTCCAGGTCCCTGCCCTCCCTCTCCCTCCACCTGGAGCTCTTGCACATCCTCACAGGCCCCCAAGCTTCTGTCACTGGGATCTCAGATGAAGTTCCCCTTCTCAGAGCCCTTCTGGTCCGTTCCCTATAATCTCGTGCCCTCCCAGTCACCCTGTATTCTGCAACCCCATTGAATTGGTATCGTCAAAGCTGATCTTTTCATGAGTTCACCTTCTGTCCTTGTCCCCTCCAGACTGGGAGTTCCCCACTCATCTCTGTCACTCCAGGGCCTGGAGCTTGGCTCGCCTGGTAAGTGTTGTCGAGTGAACCAAGTAAAAGAGAGCGTAAGCCTGTCAGCCCCTACGTGACAAGTTCCCCCACGGTCCTTGTTGTCCAAGCAAGTGGTACATGCCCGGCCCCTGGGGGGGTGCGGAGGGAGCACTCTCTACAGGAGAGATCGCAAACCAGTGGCCCGCCGCAGCATTTAATTTTTTTTTTATTGTGGTAAAAAAAAACACACACATAACAGAAAATGCAACCATCTAGCCATTTCTCAGGGTGCAGTTGAATCGTGTTAAGTATATTCACATCGTTGTGCAACAGATCTCCAGAACGTTTTCTTCTTGCAAAACGAAAACTCGGTATGCATTAAACAACACCTTCTCGTGTCCCCCTCCCCCAGCCCCTGGCAGCCACCCTTCTACTTTCTGTTTCTTTGCGTTTGACTACTTTAGGGACCTCATATAATTGGAATCGTGTACTATTTGTCTTTTTGTGGCTGGTTTATTTCGCTTAGCATGTCCCCGAGATTCATCCACGTTGTAGCAGGTGACACGGTTTCCCTCCTTGCTAAGGCTGAATCCTATTCCAGTGTGTACGTATACACCACATTTTGTGTATCCATTCATCCTTTGGTGGACTCTCAGGGTTGCTTCTACCCCTCGGCTATTGTGAATAATGCTGTTATAAACACAGGTGTGCAAATATCCCTTCCAGACTCTGCTTTCAATTCTTTTGGGTATGTACCCAAAGTAGCATTGCTGGATCACTATGGTAAAGCTAGTTTTCTTTCCTTTTCTTTTTTTTAAGAATGGCATACTATTTTCCATCGTGGCTGCACCATTTTACATTCCTACCCACAGGGCAGAAGCGTTCCAATTCCTCTGAGGCCGTGCCAACTCTTGTTATTTTCTACTTTTTTATAGTAGTCATCGTATATGTGGTGATATCTCATTGTGGTTTTAATATGCATTTGCCTAATGAATGATGTTGAGCATCTTTTCCTTTTTAAAAAATATTTATTTATTTGTTTGTTTATTTATTTAGAGTGCAAGCGGTTAGGTAAGGGCCAGATGGAAAGGGAGAGAAAGAATGTGAAGCAGACTCCATGTTGAGCATGGAGCCCATTGTGGGGCTTGATCTCACGACCCTGAGATCATGACCTGAGCCGAAATCAAGAGCCAGATGTTCAACTGACTGAGCCATCCAGGTGCCCCTGAACATCTTTTTATGTGCATTTGGGCCATTTGGGTATTGTCTTTGGAGAAATGTCTATTCAAATTCTTTGCCCATTTTTAAAATCTAGTCTTTTGGTTTTTTGTTGTTGATTTGTAGGAGCTCTTTACATATATTCTGGATATTAACGCCTTTTCAGATGTATGATCTGCAGATATTTTCTCCTATTTTTTAAAAAAGATTTTTATTTATTTGAGACAGAGAGCACAAGCAGGAAAGGCGTAGAGGGAGAGGGAGAGGGAGAAGCAGGCTACCCTCTGAGCAGGGAGCCC
>NC_058407.1:158877416-158896292 GCF_002201575.2 Neomonachus schauinslandi | reverse complement strand
AGGGAGAGGGAGAGGGAGAAGCAGGCTACCCTCTGAGCAGGGAGCCCGACCCGAGCCCAAGGCAGACCCTTAACCATCTGAGCCACCCAGGAGCCCCTGATCTTAATCCATTTTAAGTTCAATTTCATATATGGTGTTAAGTAAGGCTCCAACTTTTTTTTTTTTTAATGTGGATATCCAGTTTTCCCAACACCATTTGTTGAAAAGATTCTCCTTTCCCCATTGAGTGGTCTTGGCACCCTTGGTGGAGATCATGTGACCATGTATGTGATGGTTTATTTCTGGACTCTCTATCCTATTCCTTTGGTCTATATGTCTGTCTTTATGCCTCTACCACACTGTTTGGATTACTGTAGCTTTGTAATACGTTTTGAAATCAGGAAGCGTGAGACCTCTAACTTTCTTCTTCTTTTTCAAGATTATTTTGGCTATTTGGAGTCCCTTGAGATTCCATATGAATTTAAGATGAATTTTTTCCTATTTAATTTTTTTTTTTTTTAAGAGAGAGAGTGTGAGGGGCATCTGTGTGGCTTAGTTGGTTAAGCGTCTGCCTTCGGCTCAGGTCACGATCCCGGAGTCCTGGGATCGAGCCCCGCATCGGGCTCCCTGCTCAGTGGGGAGTCTGCTTCTCCCTCTGCCTGCCACTCCCCCTGCTTGTACTCTCTCTCTCTCTGACAAACAAATAAATGAAATCTTTTAAAAGAATAAAATATTAAAAAAAGAAAGAGAGAGAGCGTGAGTGGGGTGGGAGGCAGAGGGAGAGCGAATCTTAAGCTGGCTCTATCCTCTGTGTGGAGCCCGACTCAGGGCTCGATCTCATGACCCTGAGATCATGACCTGAGCCAAAATCAAGAGTTGGATGCTTAACTGACTGAACCACCCAGATGACCCTCTATTTAAAATTTTTTAAAAAATTAGTTGCTTTATCGGTTAGAATTAAATTTGACTGTAAGTAACAGAGACCTGACTATGGTAGCTCAGGCAAAATAATAGTCTAATTCTCTTGGGTGTTAAAAAAACAAAAAAAGACTGGAGGGAGGTGTCTGGCTGGCTCAGTCGGTGGAGCATGCAACTCTTGATCTCAGGGGTGGGAGTTTGAGCCCCATGTTGGGTGTAGAGATGACTTAAAAAAAAAAAAAAGACTTGAGAGAGGCTTCTGAGTCTTTGTACAAATTAGAAAAAGATGCTCCGTTTCCCAGAGACTTTATTTCCACTTGTTGGAAAACTGTTGTCATATGTTGATTTTGTTCAAATAAGAATAAGTGTATTCCAGAAAATGGTCACAATATACAGATAGATCTGCAGCATCCACCATGTAAGCAGAGTACCTGTGGATGTAGGGACCTTGTGAGGTGAGCAGTCCAGGGAGACATGCCAGCTTCACAGCACCACCGGGGACCCATTCCTTTTTATAGCTGCATAGTTTACCATTATATGGATATGCCTTCACTAGTTCTCCAGGGACGGGCATTTGATTGATTGATTGATTGATTTTTAATTTTATTTTTAAAAATTTATTTAAATTCAATTAATTAACATAAAGTGTATTATTAGTTCCAGAGGTAGAGTTCAGTGGTTCATCAGTCTTTCTATTTTTAAAAAAGATTTTATTTATTTATTTGAGAGCGAGAGAGCAAGAGCTTGAGTAGGGGGAGGGGCAGAGGGAGAAGCAGACTCCCCGCTGAGCAGGGAGCCCAATGTGGGGCTCGATCCCAGGACCCTGGGATCACGGCCTGAGCTGAAGGCAGACGCTTAACCAACTGAGCCACCCAGGTGCCCTCATCAGTCTTAAATAACACCCAGTCCTCATTCCATCCCGTGCACCCCTTAATGTCCATCACCCAGTTACCCCAACCCTCCACCCCCACCCCGGGGATGGACATTTTAGATGGTTTCCAATAATTTGCCAAAAAAACCCCCCCAAAAAGTCACAGTGAACAACCTTATACATAAGGCATTTATCATATGTGGGAGTATCTCTGTATAACGAATCCCTAGAAGTGGAGTCATTGGGTCAAAGTGAACAAGCATGTGTGATTTTGATAGATATTGGCAAATTCCCCTTCGGGGGAGGGGGCCGGCTGACACTCCCACAAACAATATCCGACAGCGCCTGTCTCCCCACATCCTTGCCAACTCAGAATGCTATTGAACTCTTTAACTTTTTGCCAAACTGTCAGGCATCTAGCTGCAGTTTTAATTTGCATTTCTCTTTTCACGAAGAAATGAGCATCTCTTTATGTGTTTAAAAGTCATCTGTATTTTCTTTTCTGTGACCCATTTGTATACATTGTCACTTTTTCGAGTAGTTTTTTCTTGTTTATTTCTAGAAACACTTTACATATTAGGAAAATTAACTCTTTGTTATTTGAGGGAGCAAATATATTTTCCCAGTTTGTTGTGTTCCCAGTTTGGCCCTTTTTATAAAAACAAACAAACAAAACAGAACAAACACAAAGACCTCTAAAGTATAACATACACGGCAAAGTATCAGATCAGAAGTGCGCAGCTTGATGAATCTTCACAAAGCAAGCCCGCCTGTATTACCTCTCTATTGCTGTTTATATCACTGGGGCTTTTGCTATGAGAAGTTTTTTTTTTTTTTTTTTTAATTTTTACGTAGTGGTTTATTGTTTCCATTTAAATCTTTAATTTATCCTTGGTGTAAGGTGTGAGGTACGGAGCAGCCTTTTATTTATTTATTTATTTCAGGTGGCAAAACCTTGTCCCAGCACCACTTAGAGAATAATCCATATTTTCTTTACTCATCTGAAATGGTGCTGCATCCTCAAAATTCCCCTGGCCTGTTTTTGGATTTTCTGCTCTGTTCCATGACATCTGTTTCGTCAGGGGCCGTTTCAGTTGGTGATCCCTGATTTGGAGGAATACTTCTGTGCTGTTTAACAAGGAAGCTGTAGTCATCAATAGCTTGGACCCTCGAGCCTTCAGTTTGAATTACTGACTCCAGCAGCGACTTCAACTCTCTGCCTCAGTTTCTTCATCTGTAAGGTGGGGATAATAATAGTACCTACCTCCTAGGGTGGTTGAGAGGATTAAGTAATTTTATGTATTATGTAAAGTGCCTAGAACAGTGTCTGCTATATAATACGTCCTAAGTGCTAACCATTAATTTTTATGATTTAAAACCATTTAAAAAAATATTTTTTATTTCACTTTTCTTTTTGGGGGGGGCGGGGATGGGGCAGAGGGAGAGAGAGAATCTTAAGCAGGCTCCACGCCCAGTGCAGGGCTCGAACCCTGAGATCATGACCTGAGCCAAAATCAGGAGTCGGGTGCTTAACTGATTGAGCCGCCCAGGCGCCCCTTATTTTATCTTATTATTTTTAAGTGAACTCTATGCCCAACATTGGGCTTGAACTCACAACCCTGAGATCAAGAGTCGCAGACTCCACTGACTGAATCAGCCAGGAGCTCCCAAGGCCATTTTGAATCCTTCCATCAGCTCTGTGATGTAAAATATCGTTGACCCCATTTTTGGATGAAGAAATGGAGACTTGAAGCTGAGAAATGACTTGCCCAGCTGCACTGGTTCCGAAAGGGGTCTTCCCATTCCTGAGCCCCACACGTTCGGGGCTGGCCACCTTGAGCAGTCAGACTTTGGGTTCCCATGGGTGTGAGGGGCCTCCTCTTCCTCCCTCTCCCCCAGCCCAGCACGGCTGTGGCTGATCCTCAGAGAGGAAATGTCACAGAGGCCCAGCTGCAGAGGGGGGTGGGATGAGGCTTCACCAGGCAGCTTCAGCACCAGGTCCCGTGTGAAAAGGTCTAGGGGACCCAGGGGGACCTGGGGCTTCAACAGCTCAGCCCCTTCCTCCAGGGTCTGCACAGCTGCTGCAGGGAAGACAGGTCTCCGAGGAGGCAGGGGCCCACTCTGGGCATCCCTGGGGCCCTTGAAAGAGACCCCCAGTCTTCCACTCACCAGCTGTGTGACCTGGGGGGAGGGCTCAACCTCTCTGGGCCTCAGTGTTCTTATCTGTGAAATGGGCAGGTTGTAATGGGGTTCAGAGCAGAGGACGTATGTGCCGCGGATTAGCTTGGAGGGTTGATTTGTGGTGGCCTATTCACTTGAGGGTTCTGTTTTCTACCACCCCCCACAAAAGCAGCTGGGAATGGAGACACAGAACCCAAACTGCCAGTTCAAAGTGTTGTGCCAGGTGTGAACAGAGGGGCCTGGGGAGGGGAGGCCGAGAGAACATTTGAGTTGGTGGAGGTTTTCCTCCCTACTTGTCCTTGGGGCCAGTTGGAGGGTCGGGGGGAGGAGGGAGGGCAGAGGGAAGAGAAAGAAATGCAGAGAGAGGGTCCCCAAGGAGTTTGGTGCCTCTGAGGGAAAGGGGGACCAGCACCCCTCTCCATAGCTGGATTCGCTAAGCCCCCGAGTTACACCGCCAGATTTGGCAAATAAAAATTCCAGATCCAATATTTGGGACATACTTATGTCAAAACATTATTCGTCGGTTGTCCGAAATTCCAATTTAACCGGTGTCCTGTGGCTTATCCGACAAGCCCACCCACAGGCATGAAGGGGACAGGGCAGAGAGGGCAAACGGGAGGGCATTTGGGGGGAAGGGGGCCGGGGTATCCCACATCCTTTGCATAGTGAAGAGGCCTTCCAGAAGCGTTTGCAGGCTCCGATGGGGACGCAGAAGGAAGCTGGGAGGAATTGCTGGCTGGTGCTCACCACCAGGGAGGCTCACTCTTCTCAGGGGTGACCTGACCCTGGAGCTGGGAGCTGGCACCCAACTGGGCTTCGAGCAGGAGGCCTGAAGAGCCACAGCGGAGCGAGCATGAAGAAGCGTCGAAGCTGCAGGGGAAACCACAGCACTCCTGTCACCCTGCCACTGGGGCAGGTGGGGGGGTGGGGGATGGGACTGAAGCGGTAACCAGCCTCAGCTCAGTCCCAGTTCCCCCCTCCTGCCACCGCCAACCTGTGTCGTCACTCTAGCAGGCTCCTACTCACCCCTCAGCGGCCCTGTGGGCCTGGGTTCCAGAGGCAAGCCTCGTGTGACACCATGTCCTCAGCCTTCCATGTGACTGAAACATCACGGGTGTGGACTGCATTTCCCCCAACCTGTCTTGATTACATTGTCAGGGGCAGTGGGGAGCCAGAGTCAAGAAAACTGGGTTGGGCCAGACGACAAGGTTCCACGGTCTTCTGCTCTTGGATTCCGCGGACCGTCCTCCTGGCTCCGTACACGGAGCCCCTGGCCCCAGACGCTAGAACCACCAGCTGCAGCTGTGAGCAGGGCCTTGGGGACAACCGGAACCGCCAGGCCGCCGGGCCAGGGCACGAAGGAGGAGGCGGCTGGAAAGGGGCTCCTCGGGACCCCGACCCCGAGGTCCCCAGGGCGGGAATTGAGAGCTGGCCAAGCGTTTACAGAACGGGCTGGAAGGTGCAGGGGAGGCAGCTACTCATTTCAACAACACTCCTACAGCACCCACTGCGGGCCGGCCCGGCCTCAGTGCTTTCTAAGTAGCAGTCCAGTGAATCCCCCTGAAAGCCTTTGGAGGCAGGACTACTGCCATCCCCACTTGGCCATCCAGGGCAAGGAGTTGCAGAGAGGTTAATTTAAATGATTTGCCCGGAGCACCTGGGTGGCTCAGCCGGCTCAGGTCATGATCGGGGTCCTGGGATCGAGCCCCACATCAGGCTCGCTGCTCAGCAGGGAGTCTGCTTCTCCCTCTGCCTCTGCCCCTCCCCGCCCCCAGCTCAGGCTTTCTCTCTCTCTCAAATAAATACATAAGTAAATCTTAAAGAAGAAAATAAATGATTTGCCCGAGGTCACACCTCCAGGAAGGGGCAACTCCCGGTCCGGGCCAAGCCCGGCCTGACTGCTCAGTGAGCGCTGGGCCCAGCCCTCAGCACCGGTCGCAAGGAGGAAGCTGGGCCCTGGGCCGTTCAGCCAGTAAATAGGATATGTGTTGAGATGTCCCACCGGACAGGCCATGCGCTGGGATCTGGGACAAGCTCAGAAACAGGACACCATTTCTGCTCTTGCAGAACATTTGGTCCAGAGGGAGGGGCAGATGCAAATGGTTACAACCCAGTGTACACAAATCAATGCTAGAAGATGAGCCCATGGACTGTGGAGTGAGCATCTACTGTGGGCCCCGCCCTGTTATCAGCCAGGCTTATCTCTTCATCCTTGCAAAAACCCCTTGAGTTATCATTGGCCCCATTTTGTTGATGAATAAAGTGAGGTTTAGAGAGACTCAGTAATTTGCCTAAGGTCACAGCAAACAAGTGGCAGATTTGGGACTTCCTAGGGGAAGTGTAGGGTTCTGGGGGGCGCATCCCAGAGGGCTTCCTAGAGGAGGTGCCGCTGCCTTGAGTTGTATGGGAGAGGGGACTGGTCCATGGAGAGGAGGAGGAGGGTGTTCCAAGCAAAGGAAACCACCTACAAAGGCCCGGAGGCTGACCAGCCTGGCAACCTGGGGAGGCTGCACGTGGCCTGGCCCAGAGTTCACCCAGGCCGAGTAGAGCTGGTGCCTTTCCCCGGAGGGTTGGCCCCTGCTCGCCCTCCTCAGGGGCTCTGGCTGGGCTGGGCTCAACATGCAGGACCAGGCCCCGGGCAGGGACTCAGCCTTGCCTGGCCCTTGGGACAGCATTGGTGCGGGAATGCCCATCATGGAGGCAGTCCAGCTGCCTGAGTGGGACTCCCTGCTCTGTCCTTTGCTGGCTCTGTGACCTTGGGCAAGCCACTTCCCTCTCTGAGCCTTGATCGCTTCAGCTATAAAACAGGACGCCAGGGCCTCATGGGCTTGTAGGAGGATTACATGTCTTAATAGATGCAAAGGGCTCCGAGCAGGGCCTGGCTGAAGTCAGTGCTCTAGAAATGCTGGCTGTTTATGGTAGTGCGACTGTCCACCTGACAAGTTCACAGCTTTCACTTAGGTTAAGGGAAGCCAGCGGTGGTTATGGGGCCTACTGCCCCCCAGTCGCCCTGCCTGCATCTCAGGATTCGGCGTCACCTGCCCCACCGCCAAAGCCGCACCACGGTCGGGGCCTGAGCCCGATGGGGGTGGCACGGGTGGCTGGGGACTTGGAGGCCCCGGGCAGCTGGGGGGAGGGGTGGGAACCAAGAGAAGTGGTGACTAAGACGGGAACCCGAAATGCACTCACACGGAGAACTCCCCCAGGAGGTGGGTTCTTTCACTCTGGCTCCGGGGAGTGACTCATGCGGGGGTAGGCACGGAAGGTGCTAGGGCGCCAGGGGAGATGCTCATCCCTCCCAAGAAGCTGGTTGCACAGTGGGCTGTGGAGGGCTGGGGGTGCCTCCCAGATTCTCGGATTGGGGAATGGATAGGCCCTGTGACTGAGAGGCCTGGAGTCAGAAAGACCTGGGTTCAGATTCCAGCACGGTTACTTTGTAGCTGTGTGATCTTGGGCAAAGAACTTCCCCTCTCTGTGCCTCAGTTTCCTCTCCTGTAACATCAGGCTAATTAAATCCACCTCCTGGCGCTAAACCCTTCCTATTGTGCTTTATTGGATCTTGGTGACTCCCCACCTCAAGGACCTGCCATGGCTCCCCTTTGCCCACACAACCAAGTGTAGCCTTCTTCTGTGGGGAGTCGGGTGGTGGGGTGGGTGGGGGTAGGTAAGGAGGAGACACGATTGTGGAATATCTGCAGACTCTGTGCACCCTTTATTTTATTGAAACCTCACACAAATCTGTTTTACAGCCAAGAAACCAGCCCTACACAGGTGTCCAAGTTGCCCAGGGCAGGGGTGGGTTTCAAACCTTCATGGGTCCTTCTCTCCCCAGAATCTGACTCTCTGTTGGCTACATAGCCTTGGCCTGTTAATAAAACGGCAGGAGTTTAAATGTGGGTACGTTGTTATTACAGAGAAGAATGGAGGGAAGGAGAGAAAACCAGGAATCACACTGCAGGGTCTCACCAACTCCCAAGTAACTTCCCAGCCAGTCTGGCCGGCTGCAGCATTGCCACCAGGAAACACAGTGGGTGCCCCCCACCCCCTTTTAGCCAAGCTGAACCTTGGTGACCCAGAGAAGTAATAACTTACATTTCTGTTAATAGCGTTTTTTTTTTTTTGTTACATACCTTTTTTGTATGCATAAACTTATTTATAAAGCACCAGGCCCTGATGATTTCAAAGAAGAATTTAGTTGATCTTCCGATAATTTAAATTGATAAAAGCAAAGGTAATTCCAATGCTACTTAAACCATTCTAGGTCATAGAAAAAGATAGAAACTCTCCACTTTATTTTATTTTTATTTTTTAAAGAGTATTTATTTATTTGAGGGGCACCTGGGTGGCTGGGTCGGTTAAGCGTCTGCCTTCTTCAGCTCAGGTCATGATCCCAGGGTCCTGGGATGGAGCTCCGCATCAGGCTCCCTGCTCAGCGGGAGCAAGCTTCTTCTCCCTCTGCCTGCCGCTCCCTCTGCTCATGCTCTCTCTCTCAAATAAATAAATAAAATCTTAAAAAGAGTATTTATTTATTTGAGAGAGAGAGAGAGAGCTAACTAGATAGAGAAAAGCAGAGTCCCCACTGAGCAGAGAGCCTGATGCAGGGCTTGATCCCAGGGCCCCGAGATCATGACCTGAGCTGAAGGCAGACCCTTAACCGACTGAGCCACCCAGGCGCCTCAGAAACTCTCCACTTTATTTTATGAAGGCAGCATGACCTTAACATAAAAACTTGATAAACAAATAAACCAACCAACAAAATATAACAAGAACAAAAACAACAAAAACCAGTAAGTCGTAGACCAATCTCTCCCTGATTTCGAAGCAAACATTCTAAATCAAATGCTAGCAAATAAAATGCAGTTGTATTTTATCAAGATCAAAAAAATAACAGACTTTGAGCAACTAGAGCTTATTTCAGGAATGCAAGACAGGTTCCATATCAAGTGATTCATCAACATAATTCTTTACATCATCATGAAAGAGAGTAACAATGTGCTCATATCAACTGATGTTGAAAAAATTCAATTTCTTTTTCTTAAGAAAAACTCTTTAAAAAGAAAGAAGAAGAAGAAGGAGAAACTACTGGGCGCCTGGGTGGCTCAGTTGGTTAAGCGACTGCCTTCGGCTCAGGTCATGATCCTGGAGTCCCTGGATCGAGTCCCGCATCGGGCTCCCTGCTCGGCAGGGAGTCTGCTTCTCCCTCTGGCCCTCCCCCCTCTCATGTGTTCTCTCTCATTCTCTCTCTCTCAAATAAATAAATAAAATCTTTAAAAAAAAAAAAGGAGAAACTACTTAAGTATGATAAAGGTTCTTTGCCCAAACTAACAGCAAACATCATTCTAGATATTAAAGCCATTTCTCTTAGAATCAAAACAAAACAGTGTTTTTGGAGGTTCAATCAAAGACACCAGGATAAAAAACAATGAAATGCTCACTACTGAGAAAGAGGAGATAAGGCAACTTGATATTGTAAGAAATCGTTCACTAGAAATAGAAAAAGGAAAAGATTTCATCCACATTTATATTACTGGGAAATACACCTAACAGAGAAGGGGTAGGAGCTCCATGAAGAAAAATGTGTTGAAGAATAAAGAAGAGCTAACATCAGAACACGGGACAAAAACATCAGAGAAACACGAATTTCCCCACATGTAATTCCAATCAAAAAACCAATGGGGCCTTTAAAAAACCAGGTAACACCTACATTACGTTGCACATGGAAAATGCCCCAGATCTGCACCATGGCAACTAAACAAACAACCCAGAAATGGAACCCGTTATCTTATGGGAGTTGAAATCATGACAAAAGTGGAAATGCAATTCAGTCAGAAGAGGCCAGTTTACTTAAAACAGTGCCAGCACAGCTGGCTGTCCACTGGAAGAAATAAGCAAATAAAATTGGATAAATAGCAGCAAAAGTAAATTAAAGATGAATTAACCCTTCGTAAAAGTCTTAGGAGAACCCTTAGGGAACTACACTTAAAATCTAGGGACCGCGGACAATTTACAAACCCAGAAGAAAAGAAGCCCAGAGGACATCAAAAATCTTTCAGATTAATCTATGTTAAATTTAGGAGGGAAGATTATGGGAAGATACCCAAGCTAAGTTAAAGGATGATTTCCATTTGCAAATCCGGCAGATGAACGAACCAGTCCATATAGATGGACAGCAAAAGACCCAAGAGTCGCAAAGTAAAATGGCAAAGGGTCGAAGAGACTATTCGAAGAGGAGCAAGTCCAAATGGCAAATTAAAGCACCGATGAGTTAGCACTTTATACTGAGAGGTAGGCAACAACGAGTGGCTGCTGGGGTTTTACGGGAAGCACACTGTCATTTTTGCTGACGGAGAGGTTAACTCTTAACAGCTCTTTTATTTTCTTTATTTTTTATTTTTATTTATTTATTTAAAGATTTTATTTACTTGACACAGAGAGCACAAGCAGAGGGAGAGAGAGGGAGAAGCAGGATCCCTGCTGAGCAAGGAGCCCCATGTGGGACTTGATCCCAGGACCCTGGGATCATGACCTGAGCCGAAGGCAGCCGCTTAACCGACTGAGCCACCCAGGCGTCCCTTAAGAGCTCTTTTAGAAAGAAATCCGGCAATATCCCATACTATTTGTTTGGAAGATCTTAAAAAATTTACTTCTTATTCCTTAACTATACTTATTCCTTAAACTACAGGAAAATGTGCTCCACCAAAACGAGAGAGTAAATCAAGTATGAGAAACGTAATTCAATACAGGAATAGGAGCTCCAACATAGAAAAGAGGGAGAGGGACTCCTTGGGGAAATGATGAGAGGAGACAGACCCCAGGACGATCCTGCAACAGGTCCAGAGAGCAGCCGGTGCATCCCGGAGCAGGGCAGGGGGCTCTAGCCGCTTTCTAGAAGGTTAAACTTGGAAACCACTTAATCAAACCAAACCTCTTGAGAAACAATGTAAACAACTGATGGAGAGATTGGGGTTGAATTAATAATAAGTACATAGATTATTCTACACAAATAAAAAAAGAAAATTACCAACACCTAGAAAATAAAAGGTCGTGCAGAAAGGAAAGGTGATCATAATTTACTACATGGTTCAGCTAATAGAATAATAAATAGCAAATAATAATGTTCAATAAGATTCTTGGATGGACAGATTCATGTTTTCCATCAAATTCAGGAAGTTTTCAGGGGCGCCTGGGTAGCTCAGTCAGTTAAGCAGCCAACTCTTGATTTTGGCTCAGGTCATGATCTTGGGGTCCTGGGATCGAGCCCCCACATCAGGCTCCCTGCTCAGCGGGGAGCCTGCTTCTCCCTCCCCCTCTGCACCCCCCACTGCTCATTCTCTCTCTCTCTCAAGTAAATAAAATCCTTAAAAAATTTAAGAAATTTTCAGCCATTATTCTTCATAATTTTTCTCCTGTCCCATAGGTTTTTTTTTTTAAAGATTTTATTTATTTATTTGAGAGAGAGAGAATGAGATAGAGGGAGAGCACATGAGAGGGGGGAGGGCCAGAGGGAGAAGCAGACTCCCTGCCGAGCAGGGAGCCCGATGCGGGACTCGATCCCGGGACTCCAGGATTATGACCCGAGCCGAAGGCAGTCAGTCGCTTAACCAACTGAGCCACCCAGGCGCCCCCCCCCATATGTTTTTAAAAGGATGATTATGTAGCTGATTTCCAGCAGAAACAAAGTGAATGGCCACCCAAGTGATGGCTGAAGGAGACATACTAATATCACACTGCAAAATAACATGGCAGAGGACATGGGTCCACGGAGGCGGACAGAGTTGGGGCCAAATGATACGTCTCCTCCCCCACCCCCTCCCACCTGCACTCGCACCCCCACTCCCCCCCCCCCCCCCCACCACCCCCTCCACCTCCCCTCCCAACCCCTCCCCCTCTCCCCCCTCAACTCCCCCCCATCCCTCACCACCCACCTCACCCCCACCCCATTATCCGTGGGAGAATACCCGTTCTCAGTCAGTTACTTTGGGTGCGGCTTCAGTCCCCGCTCCGGGGGGGGGGGGAGCACGTGACAAGGCCTCGGCCAATCAGAGAACCGCATTGCACTGGCTATGTGATTAGATCAGCGATGGGGACGGGACCCAGTCGGAGCCAAGCAAGCACAGGGAACCCACCAACCGGGACAGGTCGCCTGGGACCCAGCCTCAGCTCTTTCCTGTTGGGCGTCGCTCTGGAGAGGATGGAAGGTGTGGTGGCTGGCAGCCATCCTACGCCATGAGGAGAGAGGGCGAAGTCCAGGAATAAGTCTTCCCTGAAGAAATAGAGCAGTTGGAGAGAGAAACCTATCCTGGTGCCAGAGTTGAAGCCTTTGCATTAAGCTACACCTGAAGTTGGTTCTATTTAGGGACTTTTTTTTTTTTTTTCCCAAATCAGCCACTTTGAGTTGGGTTTCCTGTTGCTTGGGACCAAATGGGTCCTGGCGAATACTCTGGTAGTCTCAGCTTCAGAAGTGAGCATCCAGCCTCGGAAAGGCTCAGTGGCTTCTCTTGATCAAGGTCACTTGTTGGTCAGGAGATGCTGTAGGCAGGGCCCCAGAGATACGGGTGGCTTCAGGGGCCTTAGGGATTAAGTTTCTCTGGATATTAGTCAGAACTTCTTTATTTGCAGGCTACCAGACTCAAATGGATTTATGAGCACATATTGGCTCATGTGACTGGAAAACCTATTTATATCTAATTTCAGTCTTGGATCCTAGTGTTCAAATAATGTCATCAGATTCCTTTTCCCTTAATCTCTTGGCCCTGCTTCAGTCACTCTGTGTGGTTTTCATGCTTGGACAGAATCTACCTGTGCGGTGGCCAAGATGGCCACCAGCAGGTCCAGCCTTACATCGCACAAACTTAGCAAATCTAGTGAAAAGAGAACACTTTACCCCTAATAAGTGTAGAGAAAGGCCAGGACCTGCCTCGCTTGGGTTATATGTCCATGTCTGAGCCAATTGCTGTGGCTCAGGGGATGGAATGTGCTGGCTGACCAGACCTGGTCATGTGGCCATGCCACGGAACCAACCGGTGCGGGTGGGGGGGGTCAGCACCACCTGAACCACATGGATCAAGAACATGCAAGGGAAACTTGGGGTGCTATCGACTAAAAGGGGGGTGAAGGTGCAAAACAGGCAAAAATAGTGGATGTCTACTACCTCTTACACTAGTCTTAGCATGCCGTGATCCTTATCACAACTGTAATTAAATATAACCCCAAATCCTCCGCCTTCTGCCGGCACCCCTCTTTTCCTCTAACATCAAAATAGAATGACTTGAGCCCCCTTGCCACATATTAAGGACTACCAGGCCCCTCCAGGATCTCTCCGAGGATTTCCAAACTGGGGCTCACAGTCTCCTGAGTCAGGCCACGGCCAACCTCTTTTTCTTCTTCTTGTCTTTACTGAGGTATGACTGACAAGTAAGAACTGTATATGCTTAAGGTGTACAACTTGGTGTTTTGAAATATGTGTACACTGTGAAATGGTCACCACAAGCTAATATATGTATCACCTCACATAGTTAGGGTTTGAGAGAGTGTGTGTGTGTGGCGAGAACACCTAAGGTAATGCTCTCTTAGCAAATTTCAAGTGTACAGTCCACGATTGTGGATTACACCGCCTACTTCTTTGGCTGCCTCTGTACACTCTTGGCCTTGGGAGCCGCCATACTCTTCTGCCCTTCTTTGGCTCCAAATGAAAGCCCCTCAATTTCTCCATTGACCTTAAAGCAAGGCTGGGTTGATGAACATTCTCCTCCCCTCAACTGCCAGTAAATAACTTGAAATTACTTTTCGTACACCCACATTTCCACCCTGAACCAGGCGCTAGATGGGGGCGGGGGGTAAGGCTCTACATTTTTTTAGAGAGAAATGCTGTTTGGGGACTCTCTCCCTCAGTGATGTAAGTAGGTTGAGTTGGCATCTCCTGCCCTGCGTGAAGGGTAGAATGGGACCCTGAGGCTGCCCCCCCTTTTTAAAAAGTATTTTATTTATTTGAGAGAGAGCATGCATGTGAGAGAGAGCCTGAGTGAGGGGGTGCGGAGGGAGAGGGAGAAGCAGGCTCCCCGCTGAGCACGGAGCCCGACTGGGGGCCCGATCCCAGGACCCTGGGATCATGACCTGAGCCGAAGGCAGACGCTTCCATTTCAATATGCCTTGTCTTGGAATGCTTAGCTGTCATTGGCGAGTAGCTGGGAAAACTTGTGCAGAACTCAAGGAGCATGTTGGGAAAAAAGGGAGAATACAAAGAATACAATCCCTTCCCTTCTGAAGTTCACTGTTACTGGAACCTCTTTGATAGACTAAGTCTAGCCTGAAGACTATGGGCAGGAGAAGACACCAAGTGCCCTTGAGAAGGCACTAGCCACGAGCAAGGGCAGGTGACCCAGGCTAAATGGAAGGACCCAAGGGCTGCAGGGGTTGCTTTGGCTCTGATATAGTGTGTGGGAGGGGCTGGAAACCCTTCTGGTCAAGTCCCTGGGGCCTCACGGAGCCCGGCGACAGGGCAGTTACGCAGTGATGCTAAGCGGCAGACAAGAGCAACAGTGGCGGAAAACCAAGGCCCCCTAGTGGCAAGTCCTGGCATTATCTGACACACTGGCAGTTCCAAGGTGATATTTGTACACCGAGGGGGGGAACCAGAGATACTGTTTGCATTTGTGGATTTCCCTTCCACCCCTTAATAATCCATTAAAGTGTTCTGTGAAGCCCCTGGGTGTCCAGTCTTATCGTTGAAGACAAGTGGAAGATGGTTTGAAATGACAGTTTTTCTTTAACGTATCCTAGACAAAATTCTTGGGGACGAGTCCTTTCCCTTCTGATCTAGTTTGGGTGGATTTGTTTTTCTCTTTTCTTATTTTTTTTTTTCCTATTTTTTTTACCCCCACCCGCATTTCATGGATAATTATGTAATCGAATTAATGTCTATTTTCCTCTTCAGCAAGTAAGCTTCAGGGGCTAGGGATTGTTTGTCTTGTTTGTTGCTGTATCCTTGCTGCCTAAAATAGTATTGGGCATTCATTCATTAAGCTGACAGATCGTTAGGGAGTGTCTGTCCTGTGCCAGGCCCTCTCCTAGGCATTGGGGGTGTTGAGGGGATAGCAGTTTGCCAAACACTGACTGTTCTTTCGGAACTTCCGTGCTAGCGGACAGAGGTGGAGGACAAACATGGTATCGGAACTGGTGATGAGCGCTCAGGGTAAGGGGCTTCTGCTCCAGGAAGTCTTCTCTGATGGCTTGATATTTGAGCAGGGACCTGAAGAACAGGAGGGAGGCAGGAGGGAGGCGGGAGATTTGGGAGAGTTCCAGGCAAAAGTACAGGCCCTGAGGGGAGAGCATGCTGGGTGATCCTAGGGGCCAGGGGGGAGGGGAGGTGGGGATGGGGTGGGACCTTGGAGGCCACCCTAAGGACTTCAGCCTTGATTGGGTGGCATAAGGAGCTATCGAAGGGTCTGGAACAGAAGGAAAGGTCTTATCTATGAGACGGTAATAAATTCTTGCTGAATGAATGTGGAATCATGAAACTCCTTACAGCCCACCCGAGCCCCCCGACCTTCAGCACTCCATTTTGCCTTTAACTCTGCCCATTCAGCTTCTTCCCACCCAGCCATGCCCCGCTGTCCAGAGAACTCCGAATCCTCTGGTTTTCTGTCTTTGGTGAGCTCCTGACACCCCCAAACTTGATGAGCTTCCCAGTTACGTACTTTCCCAGCAGCCAGCCTTAAATGTGGGTTATGTCTGTCTCCATCATTCCATTGCTGGCTGCCTGAGGACAGGACACCATCTGGCCTGCTCACTGCTGTATCCCGGGTGGGACGCAGAATGTGCTCGGTAAATATTTGCTGGGTGACGACTGGGTAAATCAGCCTACTCTGTTCCTCTGGGCTTTGGCTTCTATTTTCTGCCCAGTCTGAGGGCTCCAAGCTGAACCTGGACATCGGGCCAGGGACGAGTCGCTGCCCCTTCCCTCCCAGAACCTGGTCCTTGTTCCTGTGGCCTTCAAGCCTCCTCTAGGTCTGAAGTAACTGCTCTCAGACTCCGCAGACCCCACTTTAGAACATCTGTCAAGCTTTCAGCTCAAGAATAATTGTGTGCCCCACTCCCTACTCTGTCGGTATTCTGAGACAAGACAGCCACTCAGTGGTAATTTTTCTAGACTTTATTTTATAGCAATTGTCATGATTAGAGAAGTAAATAACACATTTAAAAACCTTCTCAGGGCCAAAGGATGCCAGAGTATTTACAAACACATGGTGGGGGGGGCGGTGGCAAGACATGAGGGGCTGGGGCTCGGGAACTGGGGTTCTGCCTAGGCCCTGAGCCAGGCTTGGACGCGGATGCTAGTCACCACGACTGTCCCACCAGCCACGGCACAGGCTCAGGGAGTATTGGCAGCCTTGGGGCTCTCTCAGTGGGCCTGATGGGAGGCCCTCTAGATAACCTGTGGCCCTGCCTCCCGCCCAGGGGGCTCCCCACACCCCACAGGCCAGCTCAGAGGGGCCTCTGGGAAGCACCGAAGGACAGGGGCAGTGTGGGGGCACAGGGGCTGGGACAGAGATCGGGGATGACCCGGCCTGCCCAGGGTGGGACAGAGAGAGAGAGAGAGAGAGAGAGAGAGAGAGACACACACACATACACACAGCTTCACAGAAGAATCGAAAGAGGAAGATTTTTTGTGTGTTGTCTTCTAAGTCTTCGTGTCTACGGTGTGATTAATTTTTTGCTATTTGTTTCTTCGACAGTGACATAAACTGAGGTAAACATCAGTGACCAACACCTCTCCTAAGGGGCAAAGGGTCCCAACCCAGGTAGCAGAGGTGGCAGTGACAGCAGCAGCAGGGCCCCGACGGCGAGGGAGCGGGCCTGGCCCGGTTCCGCTCAGGTGTCGGGCAGTCGCTGCCCCTCCCTGTGCCTCTGAACACAGGCGCTGGGCTACAGAACTACAGTCCCCTTTCCAGCTCTAACATTCTAGATACTACGACGAGGGAGAAACTCCCAAATAGGATCTTAACAGAGAAAGAGAGAGAGAGGGCGCACGGCGAGGGACATCTACTTGGAATCTTGCGTCCGTGTTATTGCAGGAGAGACAGGATGTCGAGAGGCCTAAGGCAAAAGGAGAAGTCGCGGCTGGGAGAGAGAGGTGGCCCGGATGGGCTCCAGGTGGGCCGGGGGCAGTGATGGGGGGGCCCTTCTCTGAAATGTGGCCCTTGGTGGGAGGAGGGATTGCTACTTACCTGGCGCGAGGAGGGCCCCAGGGCCCAGGGCAGAGGTGGGCTCGGGAGGGGCGGGCACACCGAGGGGGGCGGGGCCAGGCCCTGGGGCAAACCGCACGCTGTTTGTAAACTGGACCCAGGCAGGGCAGGGGGACCTATAGCCCTTTTGCGCGGTGGGAATGAGGGATGAGCGGAGAGAGGTGGGGGCTCCGGGCCAGAGGGTGGTTGGGCCCTCTCTGGTCAGCCGGGCTCCTCGGAGAGCCCCGTCCAACGGCCTGGAGCCCTGGTAGGACCCTGGCAGGTGTGGCCCGGAATGGCCGAGGGGCCCCTGCCAGGCAGAAGGAGCGGCCTCACCCATGTCGAGGTTATTGCGGGGTCCCGGGCCTCCACAGCGGGGGCAGGGGTCACGAGGGAACACTGGGTGAGGTTGGGTTCCGGTTTTGCTGCCTCGGGGCCTGAACCCACCTGCAGTGCCTCCCGGCCAGATTCCCTGAGGGGCGCGTGGTGAAGCACGGGCCTGGACACCCGCTGGCAACTGCCTGGGGAGGACCCTGGGGCCGGGCGGAGTTTCAGAGGCGTCTGGATGCCACCGCTGGACACACGAGACTACACGCAAACGCGGGCACTCGACTCACACTCACGCCGCACACACACCTATTCGCGCACTCACCCCCCTCGCATTTCCATGGACCCCCACCCTCATTCCCACAGCATCCTCACACCCACAGCAGCCCACTCCAGTACCAGGAAGCTGGGAGACGTGGGGATGGGGGCAGCCCGGAGCTGACATGCCGGTCCCCAGCAGAAACCCAGGGAAATTCCTGGCACAGATCACCTCTGTGTCTGGGCTCGGGGATCTGAGGTTCCCGGGTCCGGGAAGGTGCGGCCAGCTGGGGGGAGCTGGGCCAGCCCTGGGCTCTGCACTCACACCTGTCGCCCTGGGGATGCCAGGCCGCCACCCTGGCAGCCCTTCCCTTGGCGAGTTTGCGGGACAATTCATGGGGAGGCGGGGGAGGGCTTCTAGAGCTCCACCTCTCAGGGTCCCTGCAGCTCGGGGGCAAGCTGCCCTCTTTCGGGGCTCAGTGTCCTCATCTCGGGGGAATGGGTTGTGAGGGTTCCTAGATTCTTCGGGCTTGTAGCTGCGCGGGCACACACACACACACACACACACACACACACACACACACACTTTTGCCACATCCAGACATTTGCTACATTTTGCAGAGGGCTTGGCCTCTCCCGTATAGCCTCCCAGGAAAGGGGCAGGGCGCAGCTGAGCAACACGCCTGCCCTCAGCTCCTCGCCCTCCCCCTAGCCAGCATCCGAGGGCCCTAAGTAGCCCCTTCTCTGCCCCAGCACTTCCGTCCCCTTCCGTGTCCGGGTGCGGGGAGGGTGCGGAGGGGGCGGCCAGGAGGAAGGACCAGGGGTGGGGCTGCGGGATGATCGGCCAGGGGGTGCAAAGGGCTAGGAGCAACTAGTCAGGGTCCCAGGGTTAGGGGAGGTGTGTGTGTGTGTTTTGGGGAGGGGAGTCTGCCCGCAAGCTCCCTCGCTCCGGGTGTCAGGGGTGCCTCTGAATCCTCGGGTCTGCGGGGCTCGGCTCCTGTGAGCCAAGCCCCCGCCCCACAGGCGGGGCAAGAGGTCTTTCGGTGGCTATCTCCGCAGCCCGCCGCGGACCGGGCGCCCGGGCCCGCCGCCCCGCCCAGCCTAGCGCTACTCCCCCCC
>NC_058407.1:158676658-158872416 GCF_002201575.2 Neomonachus schauinslandi | reverse complement strand
TCCGATTTGGCTTCTGCCCCTTCTGCTGCCTCAGGATCCTGCTCCCCCTCTCAGCCCCCTTCCCCTCCATTCATGAGTAAGCCCTGTTCTATAGAACCTTCCCCCACCACAGCCACTGCCTTGCTTTTCCTAATTCCTTCAGTCTGTCGGATGCCCTCAGAGGGGCCCGTCTGTAGCCTGGACTAGCTCATTTCCTAAACCCCCCCAGGGGGAGGGATGGTGCCAGGCCCACAGAAACAGGGTCCTGCTCCCCTACCTCGGCCACCCAGCTGGGCCGTGGCACCTGTCACCAAGTCTCTATGCCATCCCAGCTCTGGCCGGACAGCACTGGGTCGCTCTTACTGAAGCCACCAACTAGGCTAAAGTGGGCGGCCTCTCCCCACGATGGTCCTTCCTTGCTTTCAGCGCTGGAAGGGGTCACCCGTCCCAACCTCTGTCAAATGCCCCCACACTACCCGGGGCCGGGGGGGGGGGGGGCGGCGCTAAGAATTCGGAGCGAGGAAACGCAGGCCATCTGCTTTGATGCAGCAGGGAGATGGACATCGTGTTCTGGGGAGAGTGCGGGCCTCTTCCCCAGGGGTTCCGAGGAGTACACACCCTCTTTGCCTTGAGCTCTCCAGTGAGAGACTGCTGGGCTGCTCGGCTGACCTACTTCTCCTGCCGTGTGTGGCCTCCCCCAGGGCTGCTACGCGGGGCAGGCCATGGGCGTGCACGTCCATGCGCACACACGTGTGCGACGCTCCCACTTCGGGCTGTGGCCCTGCTAGTCATTTTGGGCTGTCTCTGCATCCTCTGGGAGACTGATTGGCAGCTGCAAGTTGCTAGAAGCTCTTCTTCCCTCTCTCCCCTCCTCCCTCACGCAGGGGCTGTTGGGTGCATGGCTCGTCCCCTGCTGCTTTGGCCTCAGGGTTGCGCTGTGTAGGCACTGGTGTGGGTCAGGGGCCCAGCCACAGCGGGGTGGGTCTGGGTCCCACATTTGCCCCCTGCACTCCAGGTTCAGCCCGCGCTGTGACCACCACCCTGCACTGCCTCTCTCTCGTCTCCTCTGCCGGTCCTGCTGCCTGCCTTGACCTCCCCCTGCCCCATCCACAATCCTCAGGCCCCATTTCTCTAGGAAGCCTTCCCTGCTGCCCCAGGTGCCAATTCCTGCCTCCGCTGAGCCCCAGGATTCACACAGGGTCTGTGTGTCTCTCTCTGAGGGTTCCTGTTGAAATGTCTCGGGGTGGTCTCAACTCTGTCCCCTGTCTGTCCCCATCAACAGGCCAAGAGGTCCCCGGGGGGTAGGGGCTACATCTGATTCAACTTGCCCTCATCCCTTCCTTTGGTTCCTAGGGCCCAGTTTTGGGGGTCTTCACTATTGACCCCTCCCTCCTTCACAACCTCTCTCTCCCTTCTGGCCTGTTCTCTGCAAGGCGTCAGCAGGAGACAAGGAATTAATCCACATAGCTGTCCCTGTCGCTGTGTCATGGCCTCTGACCCAGTTACCACGCATGTGACTTAAGAGGCACAGTGGGGAGCGACGGAAACAGCACGGACCTCGGGGCTCAGCAGGCTTGCCCTTGATCCTGCCGTGCGCCACTTTTTAGCCGGGTGACCTTGAGCGAGTCACTTGTCTGGGCCTCGGTGACCACACCTTCACGACGGGGAGAATCACAACAATGACAACAGCAGCAGCTAACACTGAAACAGGGCCCAGCTCTAAGGGTGAGCTCATCTTCACGATTCAGTGGGTAGGTGTTCTCATGACCCCCATTTTCGGGAGGAGGAGAATGAGGCAGAGAGCCCGGACAGCTTGCCCAAGGTCAGACGGCTCGCGTTGGGATTGGCTCCAAAGTTGGCGCTCTTAACCACTGTTTTCCTGAGTCAGAATGTTGGGAGTGTCCCATCCGGATCCCTGGGTATCCAAGTGGGGAAACTGAAGCCCAGGAGAGCACAAAGCCTGAGCCAAAGCTGCCCATGCATTCACTCGGCTCCTGCGGAGAGCCGACCGGCTGTCAGGCGCTTCCCGTGTATTAACTCACTTAATCCCCACAGCAGTGAGGACAGAGCAACTTCTTTCAGGTGGGGGACTCGAGGCCAGAGAGTGAAGTAAGGCACACCTGCCTCCCCGAGTGCTTGAGGGCATATACGCCTGGCATCTGCGGGAACTTGGTCTAAAACTCTTTTACCTTCATCACCCCTGCCTCCCCTTGAAGGAGCAGCCGTGCACTTGGGTGGCTGTGAACTTTCCAGCAGCGGGTGGTGGAGGCCCCTGGCTGCTCCCCTCCCCCCCTCCATCCTGTGTGGTTGACACTACCATCCACGCTCAAACTGACCATGCTGTTCCGGGGGACCCCACATGCTTCGCGCCTCAAGTGTGTGTCCTCGCTGGCCCCGAGGGAGGCCCCTGGTTTCCCCTCTGTTGCTGAAGGCAGCGGGGTGTCACCCGGCCTTCCCGGCAGCACTTGTGGCTCTGGCCCTGTGGGCTGGGTCTTCCGCCACACGCTGGGGGGGCTTCCCAAGCAAGAAGCAAGATCGAACTGCCTACCACTTCCTGTTGGCAGGTGGTTTGAGCTGGCGCCTCTCTTGTGAGAACTACACCCAATGCATAACCCAACTCAGGCCTGCTTTGGAACCGCCCTTCCCTACCACACACACACACACACACACACACACACACAGACACACACACACACAGTACCAGCCTGGCAAAATTTCACTCACTGAGTCCTCATAAGTACCTGAGAAGAAGGGCAAGAGGTCTCCTGCTTTTTAAACAAACAGCTTAACTTAGTACACACCACAAAATTTACTCACAGTGGGGCATACAATTCAAGGATTTTAGTAAATGTCCATTGCCACGATCAAGTGATACTTTCTATTTTATAGATGAAGCACAGAGGCCCAGGAGGTTGGTGATTTACCATGGTTTTGGTAAAGATAGCCAACTGTCCATCAAAACTTTGGGTTTCTGGGGCACCTGGGTGGCTCAGTCATTGAGTGTCTGCCTTCAGCTCTGGTCATGATCCCGGGGTCCTGGGATCGGGCCCAGCACTGGGATCCCTGCTCAGCGGGGAGCCTGCTTCTCCCTCTCCCACTCCCCCTGCTTGTGTTCCCTCTCTCACTGTCTCTCTCTCTCTGTCAAATAAATAAAATCTTAAAAAAAAAACCACAACTTTGTTTCCTCTTTTATTTTAGATTTTATTTATTTATTTGACAGACACAGCGAGAGAGGGAACACAAGCAGGGGGAGTGGGAGAGGGAGAAGCAGGCTCCCCGCTGAGTAGGGAGCCCGATGTAGGGCTCCATCCCAGGACCCTGGGGTCATGACCTGAGCTGAAGGCAGATGCTTAACCAATGAGCCACCCAGGCGCCCCTGGTTTCCTCTTTTATAATACAGAGCTGTTGCTGGAGGGCGGTTGTCAGCAGGGGAGTACATTTCCTGCCCGCCTGGCAGCCAGGTGTGGCCAGGTGTGACCAGTTTCTCCAATGGAATGTGAGCAGAAATGATGGAAGGCACTGCTGGGCGGGGCCTCTTAAGAGTGGGCGGGGTTTCGCTATTTTCTCTCCTTTAAGCATGCCTGATACAGAGGCCTCCTGGGTCCTAAAAGACAGTGGAGGGGCGCCTGGGTGGCTCAGTCGGTTAAGCCTGTGCCTTCAGCTCAGGTCATGATCCCAGGGTCCTGGGATCGAGCCCCGCATCGGGCTCCCTGCTCAGCAGGAAGCCTGCTTCTCTCTCTCCCTCTGCCTGCCGCTCCCCCTGCTCCCCCTGCTAGGGCTCTCTCTCTCTCTCAAATAAAGAAATAAATAAATCTTAAAAAAAAAAAAAGACAGTGGAGCTAGGAGCAGCCTGAGTGCCTGGCTGTGGGCAGTCTCCTGCTGTTGAAGACTGTCCACTGGACATTCTACGGAAGCCGAAGTAAATGTCCGTTGTGTTAGGCTGCTGAGATATAGGGGCTTATTTGTTACAGCAGCTATAGTGCTACTAGTCTAATCCAAGGATTATGTAGCAAGGAGGCCAAAGAGCTAGGATTTGAACCTCTGTATGTCCAACTGCCTGGAGGGCGACCAGTCTGTAAAGAGAGGGGGGGCCTGCTCTTATCCTGTCTCATGGGAGACCAAGAGTACCAGCAAATATTTATTGAGTGTTTCTATATGCCAGGTGCTGGGCTAACCATGATGGATTAAATTATTTAACAATCACAAGTCTGGGCGGTAGGCGCTACTATGATCACCCCATCTTACAGAAAGGGATACAGATGGGCTAACTAATTTGGATTTGAACTCAGGCTGTCAGGCTTCAGGTCCCATGCTCTTGTGCACAGTGTCCTCTGAGGCTCCTGAAGGTAAACCCAAGCAGAGAGCAACTCAAAATGAGACAGTTCTCATGTCACAACAGGGAGGAAATGGGTTCTCAATCGCTGGGGGTAGAGAAGCAGAGAACTGGATGCCCATCTGTTGGGGAATCGGCAGCGGGGGTTGAGGTTGGACCAAGAGACATCAGCCAGGCCTTTCTTACTCTCACTCTGGGATTCTAAGATTCTCTGTCCCCATGCCCAGGTCGCTTCACTCAGGTCACTGCACCCATGCTGTACCCTTAGCCCAGGCAAACCCCAAGGGTATCCTTAACCAGGCCCTGGCCTGGAAGGATTCCATTGAACATATGATTGTTGCTGGCTCGGTGGGTCACCGCTCTGGGTCCGTCTTATTATGAAAAGCTGTGTCACAAAAGCAGCCATAAGACAAAAGCATTATTTCAGGTACTGAGTGGGGATGGGGGGCCTGCTCCACTTTGATTCTTTGTGGAGGGAGGGGCTGGAGCCTCATGCCCCTAGTCTACCTGGCTGAGCCGGTGTCGGGTACCCCCCAATCCCCCTTTCCCACCTCCAGGCTTCTCCCTCCGAGGCCTCCTTATCCATGTCTTAAGACCACATCTGACCCACGCCTTGCCTTGCTCAGGCATTTTCAGTGGCTTCTTGAGTCAGCCTGTGGTGCTTTTTCCTTCTCAGATGAATTTTGCTTTCTTCAGGGAATGGCCCCTCTCTCAGGCCACACGGTTCAGTAGAATGTCTCCACCCAGGGTTTAGGGGCAGGCTGGACCCAGGCCTGGCTGGCCAGCAGGTCCATCCCATCCACCAGATCACTATGACTGGTTCAGAGATGAACCTGTGACCAAAGGTGACCCACTGGGATCTAGACCTAGGACTTGGGCTGCAGCTATCAGGAAAGAGATGCCTCCTGACTCTTGGGATGCAAAGCCAGAGGACAAAGTCTGGAGCTGCGGGGGGCTGGCTTTGCCACCGTGCAGGGAGAGCCTGCCCAAGAATGAAGCATCAGAGAAGAAAAGCAGAGCTGTAAGGTGGAGGGATTTCTGATGACTCTGGGCACCTGGATCCAGGCATGACTAAAGCCAATTATACTCCTGACCATTTGTTTCATGCATCGATACATTTCTTTTTTTGGCTTAAGCCACTTTGAGTTGACTTGATGTTACCTGCAACCTAAAGATTCCGGACAAGTATATCTACTCGGGCCTGGACACTGGCATGGGGTGAATAGGTTAGAGCAATGCATCAGGTAGAAGATATGAACCTATGAATTAGGAAGGCAGACAAAATAAGGACTCAGATAAATAGAAGGCCAGAAAGGCAATGTCAGTGCTCCAGCATTTCCAAGGAGGGCATGGCAGTGGGGATCAGGGTGGCTTCCTGGTGGAGGTGACACATAAATGGGCTTTGAAGGGGACTGACAATCCAGCAAGAAACCCAAGAGCTCCTTGACAGCAAGCTCCATGCGTTAATCACCTCGGTATCCCTAGTACTTAGCCAGGGTGTGACAAATGCTAGGTGAATAATTCTTTATGTGTTCAGCAAGTTGTAATTTTTCATGTCTTCGCTTTCTTGAACGTGACCCTGTAGGCATATAGTTATTTTCCCAGGGGCTTGTGTGAGGTATCATTAGCCCCATTTTTTTTTCTAAAGATTTTATTTATTTATTTGAGAGAGAGAGAGAGAGACCGCGAGAGAGGGAACACAAGCAGCAGGGGGAGTGGGAGAGGGAGAAGTAAACTTCCCGCAGAGTAGGGAGCCCGATGCGGGGCTCGATCCCAGGACCCTGGGATCATGACCTGAGCCGAAGGCAGACGCTTAACGACTGAGCCACCCAGGCGCCCCATTAGTCCCATTTTAATGATGCAGAGACTGATGGCCAGAAGGAAACAGTGATTTGCTCAAAATCACAGAAAGTCAGTGGCAGGGTTGGGCTAGAGGCCAGGGCTTCTGCACGGTGGGGTGTGCTCTCCCTCTCATAGCCCAGCCCCAGCACAGCAGAGGGGGTGTGTGGCTGGGAGTGACACTGGGGAGGGGACAGAGAGGCTAGAGGTACTGTGAGAGAGGAAAGTGACATAACCGCTAACACTAAGGATCCCCGAGGTGTGCCAAGAGCCTCAGAGAAATTAACTTATCTAAGCTTCACAACACTCTACGACACAGGGACCGTTATTCACCCCAACTTACAGATGAGAAAACTGAGGCCCAGAGCAGTCATGTCACTTGATCAAGATCATCCAATAAATGTCAGAGCTGGGATTCAAACCCAGGCGTTACCACTCCAGTGTCCAAAAACCTAACCACTCTGTTTCATTGTTCCTAAATTGATATCGTGCAAACTATCACTCATTTTCTCAATATGCCAATGCTTCACATTGGGGGTGTCATCTTCATGGCACCCCCATGTTACAGATAAGGACGCTGAGGCCCAGAGGGGTTAAGCAGCCTGCCCCAGGCCACTCAGCTGGTAAAGGGCAGAGACAAGGACTGAACCCTGAACTTCCCTGCTCATCTCTTCTCCACTCTTGGTCTCTGGCCCCACTGTCTTCAGCACCACAGGCGAGGACAGCACCCAGGCAGGCCCCACACGACACTGTGCAAGGCTAGAGGAAGCGCGAGGAGGGGAGGCAGCCCGGACAGGGATGGAGGGACCGCTGCAGAACTGGAACCCAGGCCCCCCTCCCAGGGGGCTGGAAAGGTATGAGTGGATATACTGCCATTTATTTAACCAAACCCCTACTGGGTCGTGTCCAACTTTTTCCTACTGCAAACTACGAGTTGCCTTGTACATAAGTCATTTGGCAATGTGCAGATGAGTCTGTATGCTCAGTTCTAGAAATGGGTGGCCAGGTTGAAGGGTGAATGGGTTTGGGATTTCTGTAGAATGTTCGGTGTCCCCCAGAGGGCACTGCCACCGGCCCTCCCCCAGCCATGTAGGAGAGAGCTGCTTCTTGGTGGAGCAAGCAGCTGTCACCAGCTCCCTCGCCCTCTCTGCGCCTCCGGCTCACTTTGTTTAGTATGCTACTTTGAACCAGGGGTTGGGGGGGATATGGATAGGTTTCTCACTTGCGGGTATTTGCATAAAGTAACTCTGGAATCAACACCAGACATTAATAAACGTACCGGATCTCCCTCAGCACCCGCTCCCACTGGTCTGAGCCATCCTGGTCCCTCGGGTACAGCAGTAACTTCCTAACTGGTGCCCCCACCCCCCACAGCCCACTCGGATCCAATTGTTCCCCAGCTCAACACCCACCATCAACTCCCATTTCATTCCAAAATCCTTACAAGGGCCCTCGGTTTACCCCTTTGACCTGTCTCCTCCCTCCTCCTGTTCCAGACACGCTGCTCTCCCTGCTGTTCCCCAAACACACCAGCTCCCGGCCTGGGGGCTGTTCTCTCTGCCCTTAGATGGCCACATGGCTCCTTTCCTCCAAGTTCTGCTCAACTGACACCTTCTCAACTAGGGCTACTCTACCGCACTCCCCTTATCCTGCTCTAGTGTCCCCCGGTAGAGGGCAACACTCTAACACATTATATAATTTACTGCCTGGCAAGATCTCTCGTGACCCTCTCTTCCCCATTGGAACTTCAGCGCTAGGAGGGCGGGGATGTTGTCAGGCTGGTTTCGTTCACTCTGGATCCCCCAGCAGTTAGTGCAGTGCCTGCACATCGTAGGCGCTTCATCAGTATTTGGTGAATGAATGGATGCATGAATGCATGAATGCATCTCTGGGGACAGCAGTGGGAACTGAGTGAACGGAGGCAGGGCAGGAATGAAACTTTTCACTAGGTATGATCCTTTTAGGTCTAGGCAGTAAAAGGAACCAGGCATGGCTGGTGGTCCAGACAAAGCCAAAGGAAAATGCAAGGAGAGATCATGCCCATCCACCCAGGCTCCACAGCCCAGGGTTGGAATCCCCTGAGAAGGGCCTGAGGAGGAGTGGCCTGGCTTGGTTGCCCTGGATTCCCACAGTGGACCAGCCCATGCTCGGGAAGGTGGGGGCCCTTGGGAGTCCCCTTGACACCCCACCTTGAGCAGAGCCCTCTTTATGTCCCCAAGGCAGGTGCCCCAGTCTGGCTCTCTGCTGTTGGCCACCTTCCCTAGAGGGGGTCCTTGACCCTCATTTGTTTACCCCAGTGCAGAAATGTGTTCACATGGGGGTCCTCCTATCTGCTGCCAGGGAGTGGGGGGACCCAGAGCCTGGCCCTTTGGCCCCAGAAAGAGGCCTGCGAGGTGCTTGGCAGAGCACTGACCCCTGCTGCTGGTCCCAGGGAGCTCTGGGCAGCCCCCTGCCTTCCCTTCTCTTCAGTTTTCCAATCTATGAAATGAGCTATTTAGTGGTTCTTACCTCTTCATGGGTCACCGAAGGCTCAGTACCCTCTCCTCTGAAAAAACTCCCAGTCACCCCGTGCACACTTTTACATGCAACACTGGTGGGGGGTGTCAGGGCCCCAGGGAGCCCTCAAGAGGTTCCAGATAAGGCCTCTCCCTCCCCTTGGTCCTGCAACACAGAGACTCCAGCAAACATCCCGTTCTGTTCAAAAGGAGGAAGAGAAGGATATTCTCCAATCACTTCCTTGCTTCCCCTCCTGGTGCCAACTCCAGCTTCGCCCCTTCTTGCTGTGTGACCTTGGGCAGGCTGTGCCGCTTGCCGAAGCCTCAGTTTGCCCATCAGTAAAAGGGGGCTGACAATGCCCGTCTAACATGGGCCTCTGTAAGAATTAAGCCGGCACTGGCTGGACGGAGGGGTCTGGGACTGTGGTTCTGTTGTGGATTGGCCGTGACTCTGTACCATCTTGGCGAAGGCCGCACTCTGACTGCACCCTGGTTTTCTACGCTGGAAATGGCGGCTGTCTGGGCTCGGCTAAATCTCACCCCCTGAACGCGCTTGAGCCAGAAGGGACTTTGGAGACCATCTGACCCAGGTCCCACATTTCCCAGGTGGGAAGACTGAGAGGAAGAGCTGAAGCCTTCCCAAGATCAAGCAGCAGAAACTGCAAACGACCTTGTTGCCGCTGCCCTCCCCGCTAGGGGCAGTCTGGGGTTCCCCTTGCTGCGAGGCTCTGCCTCAGCCTCCCCTCCAGCTGGCGCAGTCTGCCCCTTCCCTGGGGCACATCCTTGGTGGTTATTAATAGCCTGTGACGCTATTCGCCTGCAGCTGGTGCCCAGAGCTGGAACAGGCTCTCTGCCTCTTTTCGCCCTCCCCAGCCAGACCCTGTGGGGGAAGTAGGGGTCCTGGGCCTCACCCCTCCCCAGCTGCCTGAGGGCCCAGTGCCTGTGGCAGCCCCTGTGGGTGTGGGAGGAGGCAGGAGCCTTGTTGCCTGTGTGAGGCGGGCAGCCCGGCACCCAGGCCGATCAATAGAAATGGAGGGCTGAGAGCACAGAGGTGGCCTGCCACTCGCTGACTGGCCCAGGGCGGTGGCTGGATGTCCACCAGTGGACAGGTGGCGACCACTGGAGAGACAGAGGCTCCCTGAAGAAATGAGCCCTTCCCTAGCTATAGCCCTCATCTCTTCCCGAGCCCCTACAGAGGGGGTAGAAGGAGGAAGGAGCCCACATTCAGGCATTCCTGGGTAATTTCTAGCCATGAAGCTCTGGGTAAGTCACTTACTCTCTCTGTGCCTCCATTCCTCATCAGTAAAATGGGGATAATATGCAGGTTAAAAGGTTAATAATAGCTAACATTGACGAACCACGTAAAGTACGGAGTTCTTTATGTATATATAGAGACTCGTTTAAACCTCATGACAATCTTGGGAGAAGCTATTATTATTCCCATTATGACCCTTAAAGCTCAGGAAACGGAAACTCAGAGAACGAAAGATTAGCTGACATGCTTGGTGTCACACAGCTAAGAAGTGGCTTAGAGCTATCTGTCTGGCTCCAGGACATTCAGTAAATATTTGTTGAGCCTCTGCTACGTGCTTGGCACTGTTCTTGTATCTGGAATACATTCATGAACCAAACAAACGGACCTGCCCTCAAGGAGCTTCTATCCTAGTTTGGAGGCCAACAATCAGGAAGGTGGCTAAGAGATGTAGGTCAGAGAGTACGAAGTCCTAGAGGGGAAAACAAAGCAGGGAGAGGTGAGGAAATGTTAGGGATGAGGGGTGAGATCATAGACAGGTGGGTGGTCAGGAAAGGCCCCACTGAGAAGGCTCCAGGCATGTGGATATGGTGGTGGAAGAGCTTTCATGGCAGAGGCTCTGGAAACAGTGAGGAGGCCATGGCAAGGACCTGGCTTTCACTCGGTGACACGCACACCAAACCCCCAACCTGAGCAAACCCTTCCTGAAGCCAACCTGTGTGCCAGGCTCTGGGAGGTGAAGAGACAGCACGAACCTGACCTAGCTTACCCTTAAGAGACTTGGAGTCCAGCCCCCCACAGCAATTCCACCACTGCCCTAGGCATGTGGCTGTGGAGGAAGGGGGTGAGGGAAGCCTTAGAAGCTTCTGGAAAAGTTCCGTGGGCCTGCACTGCAGATTCCTCTGTATTGCAGGGCTCGCCTGTCACGGCCCCATGTGAGCAGAGGTGTGGGAGCAGGAAAGCTGGGTGATATGTCCAGAATTGCAGCCAGAGCCCAGGTTAGGTTCTGTTGGGTCCTTCTGGCCGGCTTTGCCCTGTGAACTGTGTGTGAATGGTGGAAAAGTGGGCAGAATGTTCTCTGAATCCTAGATATGGAAGCTCGAGTAAAGACCTTCACCTCTGAGTCTCCTTTTTTTTTTTTTTTTTTTACCTGTAAAAGTGGGACTCCCATTCCCTTTCTGCTCAGGGCTTGTGGGACTAACATTAACAGCAAACCTTTAGTGGGGTACTCAGTGCCGTTCACATCACTTTACGAATATTCATTCACTTAATCCTCAGAATGACCTTACAAGGCAGGTACTAGCACCATCCCTTTTTGTAGATCAGAGATCCGAGGCACAGAGAGGTTAAGCACCTTGCCCAAAGTCACACAGCAGGGTCTAGAGGTCGTGCTTTTTGCCAGTAAAATATGTTAACTGGGGGCCTCGCTGCCCCTCCTGGAGACATTTGGGGTCAGGGCCGGCAGATGGGAAGATCTCCCTCCAGGGCAGTGGGCCCTGGCTAGGGAAAAGGAAGTCTTCCTGCTGTGATGGGGGCTGGGGGTGCTGGGGTGGGGATTTGTGCAGCCTCTCTGGGGCCTGACCAGGAGGAGGATGAGGAGGCTCTGTCCTGTCCAGCCTCCACGCCGGTCCCTCAGGGCCATCCCAACAACCAGAGGCAGTTGGAACATTCTGTGGCTAGAGTCGCAGGGGAGGAGAGCTGGTGCAGCGGGGGAATCACCGTGGCTTCCTCCCGCCCGGACGAGCTCATTTGCATACCCCGCAGGGTGTGGCAGAAGCGACAGAGCAAACACTGAAGTGGCAGGCACTGCTGAAGTGCTTTACTTGTAACAGTCCTCGCCAAAACTCTAGACGGTAGGGGCTATTATCAGCCCCATAACTGCATCAGAAGAAACTGAGGCACAGGACAGCTGCCTTGTCCAAGGTCATATAGCTAGGGACTGGTACAGGTGGGATCCGAACCCAGGGAGTTCAATGCCGGTTTCACTTTGGTGGCTCACAGCGGTGGGCAGTCAGAATCCTCCCTCTGGGTTAATGTAGTGCTGTTCTCAGCACTAAATGAGAAAGCAGTGCCCAGTGTCCGGCAGGGAGCACTTGACATTGAAAAATGTTCCACTGCTTCCTCCCAACTCTGATACTCTGCGGCTCCCCAAGTGGGGGCTGAGCTGGGAATCTGGACCTGTTCTCTCTCCAGACTGAAGCCGAACTATGGCAGGGAGAGAGGAGGGGCTCTAACTGGACCCTTTAGGCCTACTGCTGTTGCTTCCTGTGGCCAGAAAGGGGGCTGAGGGGAGCAGGGGAGGGAGTGGGTGGTTTGGGTGAGACTCGGGATCCTTTGGAGATGCTGCTCCTGGCTCTGGCCTGATGCCCAACCGCCTGGGGAACTCACTCAGCAGACACAGGCAGGTGCCTCACCTAGAAAGCAGAGGTGGGAAGGAGGGCCTCAACTACAGAACTCTGGCTAAGCTGCCCTGGATCCCACCCCGAGAGCCACAGCGCCAGGTTCTGGAAGGGCCTTCTCAGGCTCGAAACCCACCCCACCCCACCCCACCCATAGCAGGGTCATGCTTCACGCTCTTAAGCACCACACAACACTCTTCCCCTTTCATGGGGACAGCAGAAGCCCTGTGGTCTCCCCGGACTGGTTATGGGGAAACTGAGGTGGCGTTACCACCAAGGCTTAGTGGCCTGCTTGCCAATGCCCCTTTTAATAAGAGCCAATAGTTAATTGAGCACTTTTTATGTGCCAGACCCTTTCCTAAGCCCTCTTCATGCTTTAGCTCACTGACTCCCCCAGATGACCTTGAGGTAGGTATTATCTTTGTTTTCCAAAGAAGTAAACTGAAGCACACGGCAGCTAAGTGGGAAACCCTGGCAGAGTCCACAGCCTGGGATCTCAAGCATGGTGCTCTGCTATGTCCCTTGACCTCGGGCTGCTATAGATCTTCATCCAGGAGGATGGCACATTCCCTTCCAGGGCCATGCCCAGTGGCTGGGGCCCAGTGCTGGCCCCTGGCCCCCGGCCCAGCCACTTGGCAACACCCGTTGGTTTCATTAATGTTTAGGGAATGTCAATAGTTTTGAGTGACTCTTGCATCTAGGCCCCTACCTCTCCTGCCTGACCAAAACTTAGAGCGCCTTGAACTCAGTCCTAGAAAGTTAGAGCAAGGAGGAAGCTTATAGCAGAGAGAAACTCAAGTCCAATTCCTCTCTGGACACATGGGTAAACTGAGGTCCAGACAGCAGCCCTCCCCCAAGAGTCCTCAGCAGTGCCTGGGCCTAGGGCCTTGGACTTCTGCTCCTGAGCAAGCAGGACAATTAAAAACGTTTTGGTAGTTGAATCCTTCTAGCACAATGAGAGGTCACAGGCCGGAGCCCAGAGTAAAGGTGGGGCCAGGCTGGGATGTTCTGGCTACAGGGATGCAGGTTCACTTCCCCACTTAGCCCCGGAGGGATACTGCTCTGTGCCTGTTCTAACTTGGCCATGGTGGAGGCAAGGAACACCCACGTGTGCAAAACACATACAGACGAAGGTCACCCGCTGAGCAAACATTTTCTGGGCTTGCAAAGCCAGATGCCTGCAGGAGGGGCCAGCAGGTCACGTAAATGAGTGAGCAGGCCAGGGGAGGCCCCGGGTGGGCTGGAGGGCAAGTGTCCTTAAAGAAGGAGGTGATTCTTCGGCTTTGGCCTGGGGATGCCACGTCATCTGATTCAAGAAGATCCAAAAATCAGAACTCGCCTATGAAATCGTATGTTGTTTTCAACACTGGCAACAAATGCAAACACGAGAAAACGCTATTTGGATCACCAGAATGCATCTAGAAGCTGTCTTTTACACAGGTGCTGTATGATGCGCTGGCCTCTAGGATGGACAAGCCACCGCAGTGTGGACAAGACAGACCTGGGGTTCCGTGTCCTGGAGCCCAGGGTCTAGATGTGGAGACAAGGTCTCCCAGCACATGAGGACATGGGCTACTGTCTCCAAGCCAACCATCAGCCAGTCCAACTCAGCTCTGCACTCTGGGTCAGGCCATTTCAGGTCAAAAGGGAAGTTGGAGGCAGAAGGCTGCTCCTGAGCCATCCTATGGCCGGGCTTCTCAGGTTGAGGGACCAGCCCCAAAGGAGGGAGGGAATCAGAGGACACAAAGGAGAGGAGCCAGAAGTAGAAGATGGTGAGTGAGGAGCGAGCTGATGGCTGAGAGGCATGGGTTAGGGGCACGCCACAAAGGGTCTGGACTTGTGCTTTATTCCAGACTCAGTGGGGAGGCACTGCAGGTTAATGAGGAGGGGAGATCTTACTTCCGGTCCCCCTCTGGCCTTTTGATGGTTTGCCCTAGTCACAGTGACTCAAATCTCTGGATTTGGCCTCTCACTCCACTCCCTTGCCTGTGGGTCATATGATAAGGCCCTGGGCTCCTGGGAACCCATTGGAAATGAACTCCTTCAGAGAGGGAGAGGATACACCTGGGTGCTCCTCGTGGCCCAACTGTGATCTACATACTGCAGAGTGAGTGGCTCACTCTCTGTCATTTTCTCGGGAGATGCCACATGCTTGTCCAAGGTCACCCGGTCTTCAGAGCAGCGGGGCTGAGAGTGGCTGCCTCAGCTGTCCTTGAATTTGCAGGAGGGGCTGCCAGAGGTCTGGCCGGAAGCACCCCCAACCTCTTCTCCTTGGTCACATCCTCTCCCGTGGGTCAATGCCAGAAGGTGGGGGGGGGGCACCTGGTATTGGGAATGGGAGAGTAGAGGGATCAGCCACCCAGGCTCAGGGTCCCCAAGTCTGCAGCAAGAGGAGGACCAGGTGCTTCAGGTGTGGGGTCAGGACTGGTCAGCTGGACCTGACCAGGCCTACCTCCACTGGCCCAACAGCGAGTGGCCTGGGCAAACTGAGAGCAGCCCAGGGTCTTCTGACCCGGAGAGATCAGGAAAGGGGATCGGGATGATGTGGGGAAAAAAGCCCTTGACTCCAGTGCCTGGCACAACACAAACACTAACTAAAGGTTTGTTAAATAAATAAATGAACAAAGGAACTCCCAATGGGGCTACCTGTACCAAGTCCTGCCTTCCTCAGCATCACTGCTTGCCTGCAGAGGGCTCAGAGAGAAGAGACTGGGGGAACCCCAGCAGCCCAGAGTGTTCCTTCAGCACGGTCCAGCCCCTTCTTGGGATCTCTGATCCAGAACTTCAGGGTACAACATCCCCTGGATGCTTGTCTTCCCATGAGCTGTGGGGCCTGGGGTTTGGGACCTCACTGAGGGCCGGCCTGGGTTACTGCTGTGTATAGCCTGGAAAGCTAAAGCAAGGACCTAGAATGGTCCCTTGGTTGTCCAGGACACATGGATCCAACCTGAGGTTTGGCCCTGGGTATTATGGAGATCAGGAGGAGAAGGGAAGGTCTTGGGATTGCTGGCCCCAGGGCACACGGGGACAGAAAGGTGCCCTGACCTGAAATGGCTTCTTCGTCCAGACTACCTCTCCTCCCCAGAAATCACTGCCTTACTTTGGAAAGAGCTTGTTCCCTCCTGCAAAACATAAAAAGTGTGACTTGGGGGAAGCCCCTCCCTGTGGCCTGGGCCGGGGGGCAATGGAATCGCAGAGGAAATATAGGATTCCCACCCATTCTCTCAAACACACCCCTTCCCTGCCCTCTCACAGACAAAGACACACACCCAAAACCTCAGCCGTCACCCTAGGGCCACATGCCACAGATCCCCTCACCTGTGGACATCCCCAAATCTTCCCTTCCCAGGGGGGACTTCACTTGAGAACTCAGCCTGGCCTGGGGGGGGAGGGGTAAATATACTCCTAGGACTGAGAGTCCAACAGCTCCGGGCTCACAGTTTTGGGAGGGGCGGGGGGAGACTCTCCACCCTCTTCCTCCCTCTCTATGGCACAAGGGGCTCTACCACTACTCCCCCCGTGGGGCCCGGGAGCAGCGCCCAAACCCCAGGGCTAGGGTGTGAGGTGGGGGAAGGGAGAGGAGGAGGGGGCGGCTCCTCCGAGCGAGACACAAAGAGACGTCCTTCAGCCTCGGCTCCATGGCGACGCTGGGGAGGGGGCAGTGTGCACCCAATACTTCCTTCCCCACCTGCAGGGTTAGGGACCTCGGCGGCCACTCACCTGGGCCCGGCTTACCTGGGCTGGGGCCGCGGGGACGCCGCGGCAGGGGGCCTGGGCGCCGTCTCGGTTTCCGTCAGCCCGGCCCGGGGGGGGCTCAGGGCGCCACAACCATAGGCTGGGATGCGAAGGGCGCCGCGAGGGGCTCAGTCGCCCGGGTCCTGGAGCTTTGAGGGGGCCCCGAGGCCTCTTGCTGGTGAGGGGTAGCTCTCGCGCTGTCCTCAGTTCCCTAGATTTGGGGTTCCTGTGTACCGGAATTGGGGGGTCTAGGAACCCCCTGATCTAGGGGCGTTCTGAGCTGGGTCTTCGTGTCTTGAGGTGTGGAGTTGTAATGACCAGGTTCTTGACGGGGGGGTGTCCCAGCAATCCCGGACGGGGGGGTCACTGCGTTCTAGGTCTTGGGGGGGCCCAGATTGAAGAGGGGTAGTCTTAGCCGTACCGTAGGGAGGTCACTGTCTTCTGAATACGGAGGAAGTCTCCGCTTTCCCCAGCTGGGGAGTCGCTCTCTGTCGGATCTGGAGGGGTCTCCCGCTTCCTTGGGGGTCTCTGGGTCCTGGATGTGGTGGGGGGTATCCCCGCGCTCCCCGGTTGCTGGGGCTTGCTGAGTCCCGGCCACCGGCAGGAACTGGGAGGAAGCCCCTCAGCCGCTGGGGGGCTCCGTTGCCGCCGCTACGAGCAGCCCGGCCCTGAGGTCCCGAACCCCGGCCTGGTCCGGGCTGTGACTGCGGCTCCGGCTCGCGATCCGCCAGTTGCTCGGGCCCCGGCCCCGGCGCCCGCCCGGGCAGCGCTCCATCGCTGCATCGCGGCTCCGCCCTCTGGCCCGCGCGCACCTGCCCGCCTGGCCCGCGGCTCCGCCCTCCGGCTCGCGCGCCCCCGCCCGCCCCTTTGTCCGCCCCGCTTGGCGCGCGCTCTCGCGCACGCGCACTCACCTCGGCGCGCGCTCGCCCTCCCGCCGCGCCCTCCCGCCGCGCGCCGCGGGGCGCAGATTCTCCCCGCGCAGAAGGAGCGGCGCGCGGTGCCCCCACCCCGCCTTCCGGCCGCGCTGGGTCCTAGCGCCCGTGGGCTCCCTCTCCATCTTCCCACCCCCGTCTTTTCTAGGTCAGAGCCCACGAGGGGGCGAGAACGAGGTTAGGGAGGACTCGGGGGAGTCTGAGAGGGTCACCTGGTCCAGCCTCCTGGCCCCTTCGGGACCAGACTGCCCCAGACTGTCCCAGTCTGTTCTTCTGGGGCGGAGCATGTGTCTGTTTCAAGGAGGGAAACAGCCAAGCTCTGTTCTGCAATCCCGTGTGCATTCATGCATCCGTCAGTCTGTCCTGTCTGTCCGCTCATCCATCCATCCATCCATCCATTCTATTTTGAGCGAGAATTCGGAGAACTACCAGTCTACTCAGGGAAGAGGTCGTGACCTGGGGCCTTGGGGGCCGCGCGTGAGCAGACTAGGTCGCTTTTTGTGACCCCTGCTATGAACAGTGACTAGTCGTGGGATGCAGCTGATCTGCACAGTGCTCACCAGAGAGAAGAGAGGAAAGGGGATTCCGAACAGAGAGAGCAGTGTGTGCAAAGGCAATACCTGGGTGTTAGAAAGGAGCATTGTCTGATGCTGATGTTTGGTGGCCTAGAAGGAAGCGGGGGAGATGAGGGTGGAGATGAGATAGAGACCACTCATCCTCACAGGCCCTATTCCCCCTCTTTCTCAGACTCCTCCATGAAGCCCCAGCCACACTGTTTCATTAACGAAAAAGCCCCCAACACACCCAGCACTTTCCCTATTTCTTCTTTGTTCAGGCTGTTTTCTCCACCTAGCATACTCTTCCCAACCACCCTGACTGCATCTAGATAATTTTGAACAAGGGATGGCAGACTCATGTATCTATAGATCACACAAATTAGTGACTAGGGTCAGGTGTCAGGTGATAGGAAGTGGTGAGATGAGGCAAACTGGAGCATCGTGGGCCTGTACAGGACAGATGCTCTTTCAAGAGAAGCAGCAAATCCATATTCTAACATAGCGTCTTCCAATTTTTCCGTATTTGAAACCAATCCCCAAGTTCGGAAATAGTGAATGGGCCAAATGAAATGTGCTTTGGGGCCAAATCTAGACCATGGGCCATCATTTTGGAAACTCTGCTTCTGAGAATATTGTCTAAGTTCCCAGCTTTTCCCCCTCCTGCTTCTGTCTAGATGCTTTTGTTCTAGAATCCAAGTACTGTGGGACCATCAGCTCTGTAAAGCACTAGGTGGACTGGGTTGCTCCTCTGCATAGCATTGCCAAGGATGCCCTGTTACCTCCAGGGAGAGAAATCTAACTTCCCTATCCTGGTGTTCAGACCCCGTAGCCTTTGGGGCCTCTACCCTTCCATAATGAGGTCCCCTCTGCTCCATTAAGCCTTGACCTTAGCCAGCGTTCCTAGAATATGTGCTTTCTCAGACCTCCGTGCCTTCTACACTTGGTTTCCTTTGAGTAGAACACCTTTCCCCTCTTCTTTGTTCTCCATACAAGTTATCCCCACCCCTCCCCACTCCAGGTATCTCTTCTTTGTCTGCCTTTCCTCTCTCCCCCCTCCATGTCCTGCTGATGGTCCAGAGTTTCAAATTTCACCCTTTGTTCTACACCTCTCCCAGTAAGGCCTTATTGCCCCAAACAGACTAATGGAGGGGTTTAAGTTATGGGGCAGGCAGAAGCAGGAGGCTAGAGAGGGAGAAAGAGGGAAGGAAATGTCTTCCTGTGTCTAGTAACCGAGTCCCAGAACATTCGAATTTAGAGTGCGTTTTCCTCTTGTTACAGATGAGAAAACTGAGGCCTAGAGAGGGGCAGGAGCAGAATCTGGCCTTGAAATGCTCCCAGCCATGGTGATCAAAGGTTATCAAGGCCACCTTCTGCAGAAGCCTTCCCTCATTCCTGGCCTGGGGATTTGATTACCCACAATGCAATTAGAAAATGCTTGCCAAAATGAATTGTGGGTATTCAAGTCCGCCCCTCTGCAGGGTGAGAAGTCCTGGTCCCCAAAGGGGGCACACTCTTCTCAGGGGACACATCCAGGGTCCCCTTAATGTTTAAGCTGTGGCTGTTGCCAGGGCACTTTGGGCTCCATGTGTTTGGAACCAGCAGGCAAGAAGAGGAGTCACTTCCTGGCAGTAATAATTGACCCTAATCCGTTACTAGAAGTTACTAGAGAAGTACCCTGATTAGTTACTAGAAGAAGGCAGGGCTGCTTTTACAAAGTGGGAGCAGGGAGAGATACAGGTGGAAGTCAGTAATCCATTGGAGTGATCCATTGGTTATGATAACCAAGAGTTTAGACCCCTCAGGACTGAAGGGTTGGGTCACACCCCCAGGTGATCCCTGGAGACCTGCCAAGTTGAGAGTGTGGATAATTAAGAATGGGTAGTGAAGGAGGAAAGGACTGGTACCAGTCCTGGCCCTGAGATCAAGTACAACGAGGGGGAGGGGCTGTAGTTCATTTCACCAACCACCCTCTTCACAGTTTCCATATAGAAAGAGAGACTCAAGGCATCCACGGCGGAGCTGCGTGGCCTGAGGGGTGGGATGTGGCAGTCATGAAAACGCACCATCTAGATCTCTGACTGCCCAGGGCAGCAGCAGTGGAGGCTCTCCAGAGCTCACGAAGAAGGCTGGCCCCACTTTGCTTCCTTCTAGCTGATCCCAGTCAGTGACTGAGTGCCTCGAAAACACTAAAGCACCCAGTTCCTTAGAGACACAGAGCTTCCCTGATAGGCAACTGGGGATCAAGGACTTCCCATTGGCTTCATCAAAACGTTCTTAAGGTTCTTATCCCACCTTCCTTCCTTTGTTTCCTCTTCCATGCATTGGATCTATTGAGCCTGATGGTTCGCCCAGCCTCCTCTGGCTCCCTTCTGATTTTCCTGCCCAAGCGTTTTCCCCAGTAAGATAGCTGCTTGCAGCGTCTGATCCCATCCTTGGCCCACTTCTTGGAGGGTGAACCTTCACAATATATCTGAAGAGAGGAGCTAAAACAACTATTCGTAATGCTGCACTCCTTTTTCCTTGACACCTGGGGATAATCCACTCTTGGTAGCTCAAACTTTTGTATCCAAAGCAATGCTGCCCTTCCAGAGAGGGTCTTAATGGGTGTGATCTGGATAGCAGAACACAAAGATAGAACTTAGCTCTGATTTCCATAACAACACAGAAGAAACATCAGAAAACAGATGTCCATTTAGGTTTCCTCGGCCTGGGGCCCACACCCTCTCTGATGCTGGTGTGGACTCACACTCGCAGGCAATCAGTTTGCCACTCCGTGCTCAAGGAAGCTTGTGGGGCTAGGAATCCATCCCAGGACCTCCCTTTGGCTGCATCTTGTATTCACTGATGTGTCAGAAGTTTCTGCTACTGTTGTGGGGGTTGGGGAAGGAATCGAAACAGAGTCCCTGTCCTCTAGAATATATACATCACGTTTCAAACTATATAACTTTGGGTGACTCTACTAGTTGAACTGAAACTGATGTGTCAGCCATATTGGTAGTCCCCATGCTGGGGAAAAATGGTGGCATTTGGGGATTTCCCCAGTGTGGTCTATGTTCTGTGATGCTCCTTATTGCCTCACGTTCCCAGTCATGACAAAGAGAAGGCATTCCTGGCTTGTTGGTCCGCATTACGATAGTGCAGGAAGCACCTTCTGCCCGGATGGCCACCATCATGCCCAGGCCATCAGCATGGCCAGAGATCCTGGTGGCATTGGTGCCTGAGTAGTTCAGAGAGCAGATCAGGTTTAGGAAGCTGAAGACCATGATGACATTCTGAGCAAAGGTTA
Source organism: Neomonachus schauinslandi (assembly GCF_002201575.2). Taxonomy (NCBI): domain Eukaryota; kingdom Metazoa; phylum Chordata; class Mammalia; order Carnivora; family Phocidae; genus Neomonachus; species Neomonachus schauinslandi. The sequence continues at coordinate 158,851,609 of NC_058407.1, read as the reverse complement.
TGGAAGCTCTTCACAGCCAGGAACAGGAGCATCCAGCGCCCCTGGGAGACACAGGTCAAGCTATTGCCAATAACAAAAACCAACAGTTCCACCAGAACGCAAGATGGATCAGAAGGAAGACAGACAGGGCGGCCCAGGATGGACAGCAGCTGGAGGTGATGGATCTTTAAATCTCTCATTACCTTTATGGAGAATATATGCTGAAGTGAGAAACACAGTGTTCCAGCAAGAGTCCTGATGAGTCCCCACCTCCCGTGTCGAAATACAACACTGCGACCGCAACCAGCAGGATGCCACTGATGATGGGAAGTACAGTATAATGGCCGTGCAGAGAGGAAAGAACCCGCTTCTTTATGACATTGCTGAGCTGCTGAGTTGTACTTGGAGTGGCTTTGAAGGGAATTCTGCTCCTTGTAGCTGAAAGCTTGCCATCGGATAGGAGAAGAGTATCTCTAAAATCATGAGAGTGGTTGCTCCTGGAGATGGAATCTAGGAAATGGGCCCGGGGTCAGGGTAGATAATGGGAATTCATTTTTCTGTGTCATGTTTTTTTTCTTTTTTTTTTAATTAAAAATATCTGACACGGGGGGCGCCTGAGTGGCTCAGTCGGTCGAGCATCTGACTCTCGGTTTCAGCTCAGGTCAGGATATCATGGGTCGTGGGATTGAGTCCAGCTTTGGGCTCTGTGCTCAGCGGGGAGTCAGCTTGAAGATTCTCTCCCTCTGCCCCTTCCCCCACTTGCGTGTGCTCTCTCTCAAATGAATAAATACATCTTTTAAAAAAATATCTGACACAAATATGACAAAATGTTAACATTGATTCTAGCTGTAGATATGCACAGGTTTACACTTTTCTGTATTTTCTTTTACAGTTTTCAAAATAATTAAAAATTATTCAGTGGAAGCCTTTTTATTTTTTTCAATTTTATTTATTTTTTAAAGATGTTATCTATTCGAGAGAGAGAGAGAGAGAGGGAGAACACTCCCTCTTCTGCTTCCCCTGCTCGTGCTCTCTCTCACTGTCTCTCTGTCAAATAAATAAATAAAATCTTAAAAAAAAAAAAAGAAAAAGAAACAATCAGGGTGACCAGGGGGCTGGTAGACACTGATTGGTGGGCGCTGGGTCACAAGCCAACTCCTAGAGCCCAACAAGTGAACCCCTCTTCCCCCCGAGAACCCCCTAATGTGTAGGGAAGGATATGTCAAGGAATACGGGTCCCCAAGGGAAAATTGGGGTAATGTTGCTAAAAGATGGGGGGAGAGTTGATGCTGGATAAGAGAGTTGTACTCTACTTGGACTATGTGAGCATCATGCCAACCCCAGGGCCCCGTGGTAAGTGCTAGTCTTGGTGGCAGACACTGTCAGTCCCCCACCCAGTCTTCCCAGGCCCCTCCCCCACTCCTACTTGCCAGCATCCTCATCACTTTTCCTGTGGGCCTTGTCTGATCCCTCCTGCTCTGCTCACATCCACAGCAGTGCCTGCAGTAACTTGCTTGGCATTGCCTTCCTGGCCCGCTTCTCCACTCCCCTCCCTGAGATCACCTGCCAAATAAACGACTTCCTTTCCAATCCCTGTCTCAGGGTTTGTTTCTGGGAAACCCAAACTAGGGCATCAGGAGATCCAGACCCCTGGGGATGTGTACTAGACAGCACTTGTTTCCTTCCAAATGCCTACTTTCCTGGAGATAGCTTTGGTGCTCCATTCCCGAGGAAGGAGCTGGGACTGAACCAGCTCTGGGTAGCCCTGAGTCTGTTGAGGATTCCAGAGGATGCTTCTTGCTCCCCTGCAATAAGCTTGGGGGTGGGGAGGTGAGGACCTATCAGATCCTCCCTCCACAACTTCGCAGAGAAACAGCCACAGCCAGCCCCTAAGGAGAGCAGCAGGTATGAGTGCAGGGGGTCAGGGGGCCGAACTACAGCCCAGTCCTGTGTCTCTCAGAGAGTATGAGGTGAGGTCATTTTAGATAATGCCTGGATCTGGCTTTAGAAAACACAGAATCACATACTGCAAAAGCTATTCTTTTTTTTTTTTTAAGATTTTATTTATTTAATTGGAGAGAGAGAGAGCGAGCAAGCAGGGGGAGTGGGAGAGAGAAGCAGGCTTCCTGCTGAGCAGGGAGCCCAATGCGGGGCTCGATCCCAGGACCCTGTGATCATGACCTGAGCCGAAGGCAGACATTTAACCGACTGAGCCATCCAGGCGCCCCACCCTGATTGTTTCTGAGATAGGTCTGTACCCTGAGTCAGGCCAATAGGAAATAACTCTCACTGAACCAAAAGATACAGAGATATACGTCTGCAGTTAGTACTACCAGGGAGACCCTCTCAGAGGTTAAAGCCAAAACAGCAGACTGCAGAACCAAGAGATGATGAGTCAAAATCCTCATGCCATCATTTGAGCCCCTGGATCCCGCCATACCTGAAGACTCTGGACTTTTTGGGTACGTAACCCCCTAAAGTTTCTTTTGTGCTTGTGAGCTGGACTTGGGTCTCTGCCACTTACAAACCCAAGTTCTTTATACTATGTACAAATGTGGGTTTCTTTTTTTTTTTTAAAGATTTTATTTATTTATTTGAGAGAGCGAGAGAATGAGAGAGAGCACATGAGAGGGGGGAGGGTCAGAGGGAGAAGCAGACTCCCCGCCGAGCAGGGAGCCCGATGCGGGACTCGATCCAGGGACTCCAGGATCATGACCTGAGCCGAAGGCAGTCGCCCAACCAACTGAGCCACCCAGGTGCCCCAAATGTGGGTTTCTGAAGTGTTTAAAAATGCAGGGGTAAATGAATAATTCTGCCGCCTGTCCCCATACTCACTACTTCCTCAGCATCACAGGTTGTGAAAGGGAATTCTCAGAGGGAGCTCAGCCCGCCCAGGAGCAAGGGTTTCAGATCCTCAGAGTCTAATTCCTGCTCCCCAAGGGCACTTGTTCTTGGGGTCACTTGAGGAGCTGGGTGGGTTCATAGCTGAGCACGCAGGTGGGCTCCTGGGCTGCCACATGGGGTCCCTTTCCCTTTAAGCTTCAGGAACCTCTGGGTTCTAGGCCAAGGCATGCATTTATTCATTCATTCATTCTCAATAATGGGCGCCTACCGGAAGGGGGCACCAGGATAAATAGGTGAGCTACACAGACGTCCTTGCCTTCGGGAGCTTCCAGCCTCGTGGGGGAGACACTGTTCTAATCACGCCAATAAATGTCACATTCTGACCGAGATCAGACTACAAAGGAGAGACAAATGGCAGGACTTTCTGGAGAAAGTGACGGCTGCGCTGGGTTGGCAAGGGATGAGCAGGGGCGGGTGAGCAGGGGCTACACAGGGAAAGGGCCGTCTCGGCGTTCAGCCTCCTTCTCCCTGCTTCCTGCTCACTCTTGGGCATCAACCTCCATCTCTCTCCTAGAACCTGCTCAACAACTCAGACACACTTCCTTTCTCCCACCTTGCAGAGCTTGCACCCGTCAACTCCAGGAAGTTCTGCTTTCTGTCTGACCTGTGTCCTGCCAGCAAAGCACACCTTCTTTGTTCTGGCCCCAGGGGAGGCGAAGCGCAGCTGAGCACCTGCCCCCCCCAAACCGTTTATTAGGCATCAAGGGTATGCCAGGTACTGCCACAAGGCTTGGCCTTCCCCCAGATGGGGAAACTGAGGCATGGGCTGTAGAGGTCCTGAACTAACAAGGCCAGCCTCTTCCATCCCTGGAGTGGGAATGGACACTGTGTTCTTATTCTTTTAGCCTCTCCCAGGCCAAGGGCTCTGCCCAGTAGGCGGCCTCCGTCCATTACTGGCCCTCCCAGAATCTGCCTGGGGAGGGGGTGTCCTTGACCCCTAGGGACGGGACCCTCTGGCCGCCCCACCCCTTCCTCCAGCCCCCAGCCCTCATGGAACCTCTGTTCATCCCTGCCTGCTTATTTCACAAGCACAGATTTGTGCCAGGCCAAGTCCTAAGCATCGTACGCATATTAACTCGTTCAAACCTCACGACAACCCTATGGTGAGGCTGCTCTCATCATGTCTCCACGACACAGAAAGGGGAGGTAGTTGCTGAAGTTCACACCCCTAGCTGGGACTCGAACCCAGGCAGGCTCCAGAGTCCAGGCCCAGAGTCACCGTGCTGCCCAGCCCATCCGTCTCAACAAAGCCATCCTCACCTCCTCCTCTCATCCCATTCTGTTCTGCCTCGTTTCCATCTCTCTCCCCCTGCCCCTCCCTATCACAATTTCCCGATTTCTATCTATTTCTGCCTATGAGCTGCTGCCCTGCCCGGGAGGAGCCCTGTCCTGGTGTCCTGGGACAATGTTGGGGTTGGGGTGCAGGGAGTGGGGAGGGACACAGGGCAGAGGTCTGGGTGCTAGAAGGGCCCCGGCCACAACCAATCCATTCCCAGCCTGGTGGAGGCTTGGCTGAGCCAGGGCTTGGAGGAGGTGGGCAGGATGGGAGCAGGAGGGGGCTGGGTGGAGCCAGGCCTGCAAGCCCTAATTAAGTCAGTTAATTAGGTGGGGAGGAGAAGCCTGTGGGAGTTAATGAGCTTGGCTAATTAAGTGGATCCTGGAGAATGGCTCAAATTCTAATGACTGGGGAGGGATGGGGGCTTAGGCAGGATGGAGGGCCAGGGAATGAGATGCCTGGTGCCTCCCACGTGTCACTAGGGTCTGTCTGCGGCCACCACAGGGGTCTGAGGCCACTACCAAGACCTGCAGTGACCATCAGGGTGTGCGGCCACCCCCAGGGGCTGGTCGGAACTTACCATCAAGGTCTGACACCCTCACCAAGCTCGTATATACGATCGACACCTGGGCCTGAGGTCATCACTGAGGGCTGGTCCCTGTCACCCATCCCTTGGGGGCTAAAACCAGGTTCCCTTTGAACATTTTGGGGGACAGGGACAGAAATTGAACCCTGACTTAGGAACCCTTCAGAGCAACCTGACAAGCCCTGTGGCGGGCCGGGAACCATGACTGCCATGCACACATCCCATCGCGTGTAAGTCTGCAAAGCTTACCAACTGTCACTGTCGGAAGGATGTGCAGGCCTCTTGTCCCAGCCCACGGATGTGGCAACTGAGGCCAGGGAGGAAGGAGCTTGCCCTGGCTCATCCTCAGCCTCCTGCTCACCGTGCAGACAGGGCAGGGCCTTCAGGAGGTCAAGGGAATGTTCTCTTCCACGCCAGTTACCTGTTCCAGGAGCCCCAGGGGCCTTCTCTTGCTTGAGCCTTGTTTCTCTCTAATCACCATCACCACTCCAGCTCCGGCGGGTAGAGCACTTAGTCCTGGGGAGGCGTGAGCACTTGATACTAGGGCCAGCTACAGAATGTGGGCCTCTTGTTCAGAAAGCGGAGCAAAAGCCTGCCCTTCTACCCAGCTCTCTCTCTCAGGCCGTCATGGCGGGTTTTTAGTTACTGTTCAGTGTCACGCTCCCTTGGGCGCGGGGTTACGCGTTGCGTCAGTGCAGCCCCTCACAGGTGCCCGGGGCCACCCCACTGCACGCTCAGCCTGGACCCTGCCTGCACCCAGGCCCCTGCCACACGAAGGAACAGCAGGGGTGACTGCGTGGGGCCAGGAGCCGGTAGATGAGAACCCACGCAGGGGACGCGGGCGGGATGTCCCATCAGACTTCACTTACAAATTCAAAGATGAAGGTCGTACAACTGCAAGATGCTAACGATAGAGCAGTGAGCCCCAGGTTTGGGGCCCTGCGTGACACACACCATCTGGTAGTCCTGACAGCCCTTCCGCACGCTCTCATTTCACCCATTTATCCTTTCACTCATTCAGTTACCAAATATTTGCTGCGTGCTTCCTCTATGCAATGAACGAAACAGAAAAAAAAAATCTCTGTTCTCACCCATTCTCTTGACGGGGAGGACAAGAAACAGGGCACTTCAGTCAATAGTTATGCAAGGGATTCATGCTAGGGGGGAAACAAAGCGGAGAGGGGACAGGGAGGACAGGGAAGTCCTCACAGAGAAGGTTACACTTGAGCAGAAGCTTGACGAAGGTGAGGGAGGGAGCCATGCGGATGGGGGGGGGGGGTGGGGCAGGAACAATAGGCCAGCCAGGGCAACAGCCAGTGCAAAGGCCCTGGGGCCAGAGTGTGCTTGGGATGTCAGGAACAATGAGGAGGCTGATAAAGCATGAGAGGAGATGAGAGGTAATGGGGACAGTTCATTCAGGGCCACCATAAGCCTTCGGCTTTAACTCTGAGTGAGGTGGGAGTCACTGGAGGGAATGAGCCATGTCGTGGGCTTTCATAGGCTCCCTCTGGCTGCTGTGGGGCAGACAGCCTTTGGGGGGCAAGAGGAGAAATGAGGAGCCTCCTGCACCCAGCTGGGTGAGAGAAGACAGCAACTTGGACTGGGGCAGTAGGAGGAAAAGGTGGGGAGAAGCGGGGGTTCTGCTGACGGATTGGACGACGAGGGTGAGGGGTGTGTGTGTGTGTGTGTGTGTGTGTGTGTGTGTGTGTGTGTGTAGTTTACGGTGGGCATCTGGACCATGAATTTCTATGAACAGGTGAGGACACTAAGCAGCTCTCTGGTCCCCAGGGTTCCTTGCCCTTGAGGGTCTGCTGTCATTTGGGGGGAACCCTGATCCTCCACCTCATTTCAGCCTGCCTTGGGCAAGCGGCGGCACCATGGAAGGGTTCACCCGAACTCTCCGTCACAGGCTCCCAGACTGAGATGTTCACAGTGGCCGGGGAGGGACTGTGGCTGGGGGACACGGCCTGGGTGGGGACAGTTGTAAACCAGAGAGGCCTGGCTCACCTGCACGGTGGCCTCCTCTCCCCTGGGGCCTACTGGTGCCATGTGGGAATGTAAGCTCAGGCTCTCAGAGCCTCCAAGTTTTCAAGAAAAGTTGGAAATCCAGATCTTGGGATATAATGCCCTGCTTTTAACAATATTGGCAAATCGGTGTTTAATGTCAGGGCAGGCTGTCCCCCTGTGTGGGCTGCTTCTGTGGGCCTTCTTCCCAGAGCAACCTCTGCACCTGGGGTGTCTGCAGATCTGGAAATGCGGGTCCCCCTGCGGTGCGGCTTGATAGGTCAGCTCTTGGCTGGTGTGGGCAGGAGACGGTGAGGGGGCCAGTTAGGAGAATGGCTGGGAAGGAGCACCCCCTCCGAGCCCCTTGGGTACCAGGCAGTGGCGTTGCTCCAGGGATGATGTGGTTGCCAGGCTAGGGTGGTTGCTGGTCCCTTGGGCTCCCCAGAGGAGGGAGGAAGGTACAGTGGCCAGAAGGGTGAGACCACGGCCGGGAATGAGCCATAGGATGAGAAATGCTCCCAGATAAGAGAACCAGCACGACTGAGCAGGGAGGGAAGGTGACTGGGCTTCTCCTTGTCCCTGCCCCTAGGGACCACTTGCCCCACCCCAGTCTCTGCTCTCCCCCAACCCCAGAAAGCCCATCTCCATGTCCCTGGACCTGGGCTGGGCCGAGGGGCTGCAGGAGAAGCAGAGAGAGACAGAGGCGACAGCAAAACCTCCTCCACCATCACGTCGGGTTAGCATCCCCCAGTGTGGCACCGTGCGTCCCAGGCATGACCTCATTCATGCTGCCAACAATCTCAGAAGGTTGGAACCATGGCCATGCCCATTTTACCGCTGACGAAACTGGGTCACAGAGCACTTGGGTAACCTGGCCAAGGTCACCCGGCCTTGGAAGTAGTGGGGACTGCAGTTAAACCCAGGGGTGTGTGGCTACAAAATCTGCAACAAGAACATGGAAGCTGTCCGATCAAGAGGCCAGAGCCTCACCGCCGGCGACCCGCGGGACCAGTCCCTGCATGTGTGAGCGCAGCGCTCCCTCTAGTGGCTGGTCTGACACAATGCAGCGCAGACTGGGGGACTGTCTGCCTGCCTGTCTCACACACACTCTCGCACACCCCTGCTTACGATCTGGTCCTGCAGAGGAAGACCGCCCCATCTCCATCTTCCGCTCACCTACAACACAGGACATGTGCCGCTGCCCAGCTGGTTCACCCGAGGCCCCTTTTCCTGGTCAGACTTCCCTGGGCTATGCCCACTCCAGGGTACCTTCTTGTCCCCCTGCTTGGCCCTTTCTCTCTGTCAATGCCTGGGTCTCTTTGTCTACACCTGTGGGTCTCTCAAACGCTGCTGCGCATTATAATCTCCTGGAAAGCTTTCAAAAATCATGATGCACAGACCACACCCGAGAGCAAATCAATCCATTTCCTCTCGCCATCTTTAGATTTGTGGGAGCAAACGTCGGGGGGGGGGGGGGGGAGGATAGAGGAACTTTCAGGCAGCCTACAGCAGGCTTCTCGGTTTCCCAACCTCTTCTGCTTCCAAGCTTACACCTCAGATCTCATAATGACCCCACACCTCACCCCCCAGCCCGAGGTCTCAGTGTCTCCCCCTTCCGTCCTCTTGGTCACTTGCTCTGGTACCCGCGGGCAACAGCTCATTGACCTCATTGACCTCCTCGAGCCCACCGGTCCGCTGCCCATCAGCCCCTTGTGCCACCACCGTCCCTCTTGTCCTGTTTGGGCTCCGCACACCATCACCATAGCTGCTGCCTAGACCCCCCACTCCTGTGCCCCCCTCTGCTATCGCGGTCCCTGCCTGGCAGGATGGCAACCATCACCCGCTCTCTGCCTGCACCGAGCAAGCCAGCTCTGCACGAGCATCCCGCACTGGGCTGGCAGCTTCCCTCCTAGTTCACAGTCCTGAACAGGCACTCATTGCCGCCCCCCACCACCCGCTATGCCTGCCAGCTTCTTTTCCCCCTTTCTGGGATGGGAAACTTCCATCTGCCTGTGAGTCTCCTAGGGACCTTGGTGGAGCTGAGGATCCTGCCTGTCTACCCAGCCCCCAGCTCGTGCCAATGCTTCTGGTCTGTCCACCCCACTCTGAGCAGCAAGGTCCTGGATGACTCCTTCCCACCTTCTCCTTTCTCCTCCAACCGTGGCTCCCACTTCACTGAGAAAACAGATGGATCAGATTGCCTCCCGCCACGAAAGCACAAACCCACCCAGCTGCTCACTTCTCGCTTCTTCCCATCTGCTTGGGTTGGGGGAAGCCCTCCTCCGTGTGAGGCCAAGCCTCCCTTAGGACCTTGTTTCTTCAGGACTCCCCTGCCTCCCTGTTCCACCAACCTTATTCTTGTCCCAGGATCGTGGCCACGGGCACGCAGGCTTGGGCATCTCCTCCTTTACCCCGCACGGTGCGCAAAGCTTCCGGACAGAGCTGGCTTCTTGTCGCTGCCCTACCACCTCCACGTCTCTCCTTTGTTCTTACTGTTCTTTCCACTTTCCTTTTGCAAATATGGCTTGGGTTTTTATTCCAGTTAAACGTGCCCACAGCTTAGAATCAAGAAACACGAGCAGCCCCACTCCCATTGCCCACTGCTTGAGGACAATCCTTTCAACTCTTGAGGGAATTTTTACTCCTGGGTTTGCTACCTAGCACCTTCCCATTGCTTCTCTCCAGTTTTAGGTTTTCCCTGCCAACTCCCCACTTTGGAAGATGAGGATTTAGCTCCCTTACACTCCCTTACATCCGTCCCCCACACACTTCCTATTCCCGCCCTCCTAATACAGTCTCATCGGAACATTGCTGGTACCTACATATTGTGGAAACATTACGGACAGCTTCATGTGGAATACTAAGCTTTCTCCACACCCTCCTTTTCCTTTTTTAGAATAGATTCTGTTTTTCTAAAGTAATCTCTATGCCCAACGTGGGGCTCAAACTCATGACCCCGAGATCAAGAGTGGTGTGTTCTACTGACTGGGACAGTCAGGTGCCCCCAAGACTTTATTTTGTAGAGCAGTCTCAGGCAGGCTTAAAGAATTGTGCAGAAAGGACATAGACCTCCCCCGCCTCCGACGCCCCCAGTTTCCCTTATTATTAACATCTTGCCTTAGGGCGGTACATTTGTTACAATGGATGAACCAATAGATACATTATTATTAACTAAAGTCCATAGTTGGGGCTGAGGGCTCCCTCTGTGTTTTACATTCTATGGGTTCTGACAAATGCATGGTGTCGTGGACCCACCATTGCACTACTGTACAGAATAATTTCATTGTCCTAAAAATCCCGTGCTCCACCTAGTCATCTCCCTGCTCTCTCCCCACAAGCCCCCTGGCAACCACTGATCTTTTCACTGCCTTTGCGGATTTGTATTTTTCAGAATATCAGGTAGTTGGAATCCTGTAGTGCGTACCCTTTCCAGAATGGCTTCTTAGCAATCTGTATTTAAGGTTCTTTTTGTGGCCTGATAGTTAATCTCTTTTTATTGCTGAATAATATTCCATTGTATGAATGGACCACAGTTTGTGTATCCATTCACCTGTAGAAGGACATTTTGGTTGCTTCCAAGTTTGGCAATTATGAATAAAGCTGCTATTCATGTGCAAGTTTTTGTGTGGACATAAGTTTGCAACTCATTTGGGTAAACACCAAGGAAGGCTATTGCTGGATCCTACAGTAAGATTATGTTTAGCTTTATAAGAAACTGTCAGTCTATCTTCCAAAGTGGCTGTACCATTTTGCATTCCCATCAGCAATGAACGGGAGTTCCTGTTTGCTCCACGTCCTCACCAGCATTTGGTGCTGTCAGTGTTTTGAATTTTAGCCATTCCAATAAGACTGTAGTGGTATCTCACATTGTCTTAATTTGCTATTCCCTAATGACATATGATGTTGAACATCTCTTATATGCTTATTTACCATCTCTATATCCTCTTTGGTGAGGTATCTATTCAAATCTTTTGCCCATTTAAAAATTGAGCTGTTGATTTTCTTTTCTTTTCTTTTCTTTAAAGAATTCCTTGTATATTTTGGATAACAGTCCTTTATTGGCTAAAGAGTTCTTTATCAGATCAATTGTCTTTTGCAAATATTTTTCTCCCATTGTATGGCTTGTCTTCTCATCCTCTAAACAGTGTCTTTCACAGAGTGGAAGTTTTAAATTTTAAGTTTCTTTCCCTTTTTTGCACAAAAGTTTTTTTCTATGTGTTTATGTCTAATGTGACCCACATTCTCTCCTACTTGTGTAAATCTCTCAAAAGTTAAAATACTTAGGTATTCTCTTTCATCTCCTTAAAGAAATCTTTCCTAGAACCTTCTGACTTATTTCACAATTTTTTTTTAAGTAGGCTCCATGTCCAATGTCTCACCATCTTGAGACCGAGTCTCATGTTCTACTTACTGAGCCAGCTAGGCGCCCCCTTCTGACTTATTTCAGTGTGAAATGCCTGCCCACTAGGCCTGCTGCCCAGAGACACTGCCCCAGGGATCTCCCTTCATCATCATCTGGGTGATGCCCCTCATCTCTCTCTCTCGTGTTGGCTCCCTTGTTTCCTGGATCCCAGGTCCTTCTCTTGTGTGTCTTACTTCCTGGTTTTAGTGAAACATATCCTTCAGGAGCTTTCTTAAGAAAGGTGCATGGGACCACAATGGCCAAAATATGGAAAGAGTCCAGATGTCCTTTGACATACGAATGGATAAAGAAGATGTGATATATGTATATATATATCCGATTATTCCATTATATATACATTGGAATATATGTATATATTCTATATATATAATGGAATATTACTCAGCATCAAAAAGAATGAAATCTTGCCATTTGCAATGATGTGGATGGAACTGGAGGATATTATGCTAAGTGAAATAAGTCAGTCAGGGAAAGACAAGGACAAATTCACTCATATGTAGAATTTAAGAAACAAAAGAGATGAACATAGGGGAAGGGAAGGAAAAATAAAATAAGATGAAAACAGAGAGCAAGGGAAATCGTAAGAGACCCTTAACTCTAGGAAATAAACAGAGTTGCTGGAGGAGAGGTGGGTGGGGGGATAGGGTAAATGGATGATGGGCATTAAGGAGGGCACTTGATGGAATGAGCACTGGATGTGATATGCAACTGATGAATCACTGAATTCTACCCCTGAAACTAATAATACAGTATATGTTAATTAAATTGAATTTAAATACAAAATTAAAAAAACGGTGCACGGGAGGTAAAATTTTTGAGCACTTGTAAATCTGAAACAATCTTTTTCCTCCCCTCACTTTGTGAATGGTTTGGCTAGGTATAGAATTCTAGGTTGACAATCATTTTCTTTCATACTTTTGAAAACAGCTCCATTGTCTTCTGGTTTTCAGGATTGTTGTTGAGACGTCTGATGATATTTCAATTCTTGATGCTTTATTGAATCTTGTAGAATGTTCTTCTTGTCCTTGTGTTCTAAAATTTACTGGTGACTGGCCTTGGTGTGGGTCTATTTTTATCCTTTGGTTGGACATGCAGTGGGCACTTCTGATCTAGAAACTCAGGTCTTTCCATTTTGAAAAATATTTGAAATATTTCATTGATTATTTCCTCTCTTCTCTTTCTGGAACTCTTTTGTTCGGGTGTGAGATTCCTGTGCTGGTCCTCTCATTTTCTTACTCTTTCTTTCCTACTTTCCACAAAGTGGCAGCCCTGGAGGTGCCCTGCTGGGTTCTACCTTCTTGAAGAACTTGTCACTCAGCCGTGAGGGGTGCAAGTGGTCGACAGCCTCCAACTACAGGGCTTTTGAGATCTGCCACAGCCTTTGAGTCAAGACCAAGGTCTTCTTGGGAAGCCCCAACCAGTGACTGAGCTCAGCAGAGACACCAGGGCCTAGCCATTTCTACCCAATATGGGGCTCCTCGGATGGACAGTCTTTGCTCCAGGAGCCCCTCCTGGTTGGCCAAGATTTTGTTTGATCTGCCTCCAGGTCAGGTGCCCTTTGCTTAGATGGGTTTCCTTCCAGCATCCATTTCACAGGTGTTGGCTCTCCATCGCAATCTGAAGACTCTCCCTGTCCAGTCCTGCTTCCTCTTCCTTTATTTTCTAAGCATCAGCCCCCAGGACTTCTTGCATTCCTAACTCCGTATCATAGCATCCGTTGACTGGAGGATCCAAATCTACACATGTATTTTTACCTTTTTGTTCTACTTTTTGAAAAATTTCTTTATCTTCTCATCCAGCGGTCAGCCAATTTTTTAAAATTCAGGGCCCAGTGGGAAATATTTGAGGCTTACGGGCCATATGGTCTCTGCTTATGTGAAAGCAGCCATAGTACATAGGATATAGTTAAAAAAAAAAAAAGGGTGTGTGTGTGTGTGTGTGTGTGTGTGTGTGTGTGTGTGGCTGTGTTCCAATAAAACTTTATTTAAAAGAAAAACAGGTGACAGGTTGGGTTTGGCCTGTGGGCCATAGTTTGCTGACCCCTGTTCTAACTCTTTTAAATACATTTTTCATTTCTGGACGATATTCTTAATTTCTAAGAACTTTTTTTTTGTTTTGTCCATTTTCAGAGTGTTTTTGTCTTTCAAAATAGCATCTAGCATTTGTTTCATAGTTGCAAGGTATTTTCTAAATTTCAGAATATAGTCATAATCGTTTTGTTTTTAGGTGTTCTTTCCCTTGTGTATTCTGTTTCCTCCAAATTTTGTTTTTCTGTTCTTTTTAAAATTTTTATTATTTATTTGACAGAGAGAGAGACAGCGAGAGAGGGAACACGAGGAGGGGGAGTGGGAGAGGGAGATGCAGGCTTCCTGCTGAGCAGGAAGCCCAATGCAGGGCTTGATCCCAGGACCCTGGGATCATAACCTGAGCCGAAGGCCGATGCTAATGACTGAGCCACGCTGGCGCCCCTTTCTGTTTTTGTTCTGCTTCTTATATTACAGGTTTTTCTCCAATGTTGGCAGTCCCTGGCTCATGCTTAAAAGATTTAAAGAGCTGATAGAAGCGTGGTTGCATGTGCGTGTGTGTTGGGGCAGGTATGGATCAGGGCGTGAAGAGACCTGCAAATGTGTTACCTTACATGGCAATGTTCTAGATCTCAATTGAGGTGTGGGTTACAGGTATACATTTGTTAAAACTCATTAAACCAACCACTTAAGGCCTTCGCATTCCACTCGAAGGATGCCTTTATCAAAGAATATAAAAATACAATTTATAAAAGCAAGCTGATGAGTAGCCCTGTGTTGGGTCGGGGGCTGGCTGGCTCGGGGGGGTTCATTCTAGAGAATTCTGGCTGGGCTGTTTCACTGGGAAATCCCTGATGCCAGCCTACATAGGTATTCTTTTTTTGGCCCATCAGACTCCAGGATATTTTTGGAGACCCTGTGTTTTATTCTCTCTGGAGAATAAACGTTCAGCCTTTGTCAGGGTGGGGGAGGGGCGGCCGCCCAGCTGTGGGAAGAAGGAAATCTGAGGATTAAAGCCCTTCTTACACCAATCCTCCTGTTTTGGGCCCCAGCTCTACTCCCATTTCCAGGAGTACTTAGCCCACTAAAGCTGGAGGCTTTGGGGGTTCTGTGTGGTTAACTGTGGAGCTCCTTGTTTCTCTCACTCCCAGTTTGGGGCTGGCTTCAGGTGCATCATCATCCAGCTGGGAAATCACTTACCACACATTCATCTGCCATCCAGATTCAAAATTTTGTCGTTGTTGTCTGCTGTGAAATGTATCAGTTCTTGCAGATTCATACTGTCCTGGGCAGAATAACACCCCCCCCCCCGGCCCCCAATGTCTGTGTCCTAATGCCCAGAGCCTGTGAGTAGGTTACCTTACCTGGCACAAGGGGACTTTGCCGATGTGATTAAGGTTAAGGACCTTGACGTGGGGAGAGGATCCTGGATTATTCAGGTGAGCCCAATCTAAGCACATGAAGCATAAAAAGCAGAAAACGTTTCTTTCCCAGCTGTGATCAGAGAGATGCTATCATGCTACCTGCTGGTGGGAGGGAGGGAGCGAAGGAGCCACAAGCCAAGGAGTGCAGGTGCCCTCTGGAAAAGGGCACCTCGGAAAAGACTAGGAAAGGGATTCTCTTCTAGAACTTCCAGAAAGTTCTTCCAGAAAGAGCTTCCTCGGGCAGCCTTGTCGACACCTTGGTTTGAGCCCAGTGAGACCTGCGTTGGACTTTTGACATACAGTCTGTAAGATAATACATTTGTCTGGTCTTAAGCAACCAAGTTTGCAGTAATTTGTTACGGCAGCAAACCCAGGACTCAAATGCATACCTTAAAGCATTCACTCCCTTCCTTCCTTTCGATGGGGTTTCAGAGAAGTTAAATGTATTGTGTTCATTCTGCATCCTAACCAGCCGGCTCCACTCACACCTGCTTCTGTCTCCAACCCTTCATGAAACGTCTCTTCTCCAAGTCACTTTCAACCTCCGTGTTGCCAAATTCGTTCTCTCTTCCCTTGATTGTTTGGCATCTTTGAGGCCAGTTGTCCGCTCTCCCTTCTCCTGGAGATGCTCTTCTCTTGGCTGCTGATGTCTCTGACAGTCTATCACCAGCCAAGGGTCTCCCCCTTTGAGCCCCAGACTTTCAGGATCAAGCCCTCACTTGACATCATCGTTTCTTGGCCAGCTCAAGGGCTTCTCCGTGGCAGTTGAAAACAGCCGTGGCAGAATTCTTGAGTTTCTCACTGCACCTTCCCTCCCCTGAGCCTTCCCATCATCCATGTGTCTCTCCCACCCAGAAACCTCAGATTCATCCTTCATTCCCTTCTTCCTTTAGCCCATCAGCAAATTCCGTCTCCTAAATATACCTAGGAGACATCTGCTTCCCCATCTCCAAGGCCTGCCTTGGTCCAGGCCACCGCCATGGCCCTTCTATCTTCACATGACCTCCACACTGGTACCCTGTGTCCACTCTGTAAATTAGCCTGTTCCTCACCTCATGCCACTCTCCCCACTATGTACTCTATGCGAGCCGTGCTGGCCAAACTCTCGTCTGCCCCTGGGCCTTTGCACGTCTGTTTTTCAGGCCTGGGATGCTCTTACCCCCACTCTGCCCAGCTCCTTCTCATTCTTTAGCTCTCAGATGAAATATCCCCACCTCCCCTATTCACCTTATGCAAAGGTGGTGTCTGCCCCACCATCCCTCTGGTTATTTCCTTAACAGTGGGTTTCGATCATATTTATTTGTTTACTTATGTTTTCTTTGGCTCCCACATTGGCTATAAGCCCCACATGCACACAGATGGTGTTTTCACCTTCCAGTCTCAAGTGAACTTTGTGGAATGAATGAATGAATGGACAGACGGGCACACTGGGCACCTGTTATGTGCCAGGTGCTTTCACGTATTTCAAATATTTCATTTTTACAGCCCTAGGAACTTGTCACAGTTGGACTACATTTCCCAGGGTTTTTGTTTTGTTTTGTTTTGTTTTGTTTTGTTTTGCAATTAGCCGTTCTGGCCAATAAGTGTGGACGAGGTAAAGTAGGCCACTTCCAGCTTTGGCTCGTAAAACCTCACATGCAATTCCTGTGCTCTTTCTTCTTTGTCTACCAGTGGTTGCAGAGAATCCAGCAGTGGATCCTGAAGCCCTGGGTGACAACTGCATCACAAGGTGGGAGGAGCCTGGGTCCCCGAAAGACTGAGCAGGGGAAGAGTCTCCCCGACACCGCAACCCCCCTAGAACTTTGCAGAGGCAAGACGTAGGCTCTACTGTGTCAAACCATAGTGATTCCCAGGCTTATTTGTTATGACAGCTGGCGTCGCCTTAATTAATACATCAAAGTGCCAGAGGTAGGTGGCTGGGAAGCAATACTGCGGGTGACAAGCCTTCATCCAATGCAGATGTCTTGCATCATCCCCAACAGAAGCCCCGGGCTCTCCATGCTCACACCTCAATTACAGCACGTCGCCTGCGTGCAGTCGGTCCGGTGTGTGCCTTCTTGTCCTCACTGAGTATGGCAGTGGCTACTGGGAGTGAATCTTGGTGCCTTCCAGGGGCTGGAGGAGGGCTGAGAGTGGTGTGGGTGGGGGACACTTTCTCTCAGCCCCTAAGGGGACCCTACCAAACATCACTGCTCACTTGCCCCTCCTACGGTAGGAAAGAAAGATTCCAGAGCCTTCCCTCCCACCCTCCCCAGCCTGTAGCCTGAGTGTCCACATCACTCAGTATTTTTAGCTTCACCACCTGGCACCTGTGGTCACTGTCGGCCAGCCTGGTGGTGTCCCCTCTCTGGGCCTTAAAGGGCCAGCGCCCACCAGCTGGAAAGAAGATTTTCAGGCCACTGTATCCCCAGGGCAGGAGGCAGAGGGGCATCCCCCATGGCAGGGGGAGGAGGGGAGGGGCAGAGGGAAAGGGAGAAGTAGGCTGCCCACTGAGCAGGGAGCCGGACTCTGGGCTGGATCCCAGGACCCCGGGATCATGACCTGAGCTGAAGGCAGACGCTTAATGGACCGAGCCACCCAGGTGTCCCAGGATTGTGTATTTTTTGACAATCCACTCAGATGATTCTGGTATCCTATGTCCCCATGCCATCTTCCTTCATGCAACAAGCATTTTAAGCCCCTACTATGAGAATAATGCTTCTCTCAGGAGCCCATTGCTTTGGGACGCACGGATAGTCGCACTGAGTCTCCTGCTTTGGCCCTCCCCATTGCTCACTCCACCGCTGATGGATTAAGTCCTTTGCTCGGCAGTCAAGGCGCCTTGTGACCTGGCCCTTCTGGACCCCGCCAGCCTCATCTCCCCCCATCCTCCTACAATTTCTTTCTCATACCACCGGGCCTTTGCTCCTGCTGTCCCCACTCCCTGTGATGCTTCTTCAATGTCACTCACCACCTGGGGGAGGACCCGGACAGTAAGACAGACGTGGCAGGCCTCCTAGGGCCCCTGCAGGCACAAGTTGTCCATCTTCCCATCCGATTCCCTGAGCACAGTGCACCCACGCCCGTCCGGGTGCCCATCACTCTGCCAAACTCATCTGTTTGCTTGTCTGTCTCTCCTGGCAGGCTGTGACCCTGTGAAGGTGAGGGCCCTGGTGCTCTGGGGGGGGCTCAGTCACTGCTGAGTGATGAACTGACAACCACGGCAGGAGCTTTCTCCCCATTCCACAGATGAGACAGAGGCCCACAGAGGGAAATTTATAGACTGGGGGTCCAACAGAGAAATTCAGGGAGGAAGCCGGTCCAGGCTGCAGGAACCCCCACCCCCCACCCTCCTGAAAGGGGCCCGGAAGGGGCAGCCGGGTCAGCCCTCAGCCTGACTTTCTCCCCACCCAGGGTAGTGCTGACTCAGGCAGTGATGGAGGCATGGGCAGGCTGGGCTGGAGCAGAGGTGACCCCTGTGTCCCCTGCAGACTTGCCATCCATTCCCGGAGCCTGTGGTCACAGCTTGGGTAATGCACTTGGCTGGAGCCTGGGTTTCCCTGCAGGTGGGGGTGGGGAGAGCTGGCAAAAGGGACAATGGCCCCTGGGGCATGAACCCTCACCTACATAGGTACGTAGGACTTGCACCCACTCCCACGAACACGTATGCACATTCACAGTCACCCCACAATGCTCAATCACACAGCCGCACAAACCTACATTCCCACCCTGTCACTGTTCTCTCCCTTTTACACACACACACACACACACACACTCGAGCATATATACACGCAGACATTTTCCACCGAGTAATTCAAAAAAGACTGAACATGATTAGGTGTCAATGCAGTGCAGGGAGGAAAGGTGGCTCTCAGCTCAGAGTGGGGCGGGGGCTTCCTGGAGGGCTTCCTGGAGGAGGAGACATTGCCGCTGAGCCTGGATGGACCAGGGAAAGGGAGGTCTGGGCAGTTTCACTGGGGGTGAATATAGGGGAGCAGAGCACAGTGAGGTGGGTGGGGTCAGCCCAATCACGCAGGCCTTGAACGCCCAGCCGAGTGCCGACTTCATCCCGGGGGGTGGGGTGGAGGGCCATGGAGGGCTCTGAGCAGGGTGGGCGTGAGCAGCACAACAGGAGAGGACGGGGAAGGCCCCGTGGGACCAGAATGGGAGAGCCAGGCAGGAAGCTGCGGTGCGGGCTGGGTGTCTGAGAGTCTGACTCGTGGAGGTGGCCGTGAGTGGTAAGCAGAGGACCGACAGAGAAGGGCCCCGGGTCTGAGCCCTGTGCCCTCAGCCCGCCCACCCCCCACCCCCCTCCCCCGGGCCACTGACCTCTGCGGTGGGACCTCTTTCAGCATCTCCTCCTCCTCCTCCCTGTGGAAGCACACGAAGCAGAAGGCTGGCCCATCTTCTGCTCCACAGCCCAGAGGCCAGGCTGGAGGGAGTTCCAGGACGGGGCAGGGGTGGCTGCTGGGGGCCTCGGCCGCATGGTCCCTGGCCTGGGCAGGGGTGTCCGAGCCAGAGCGCTCCAGGGTCAGCAGCCGGTTGGCCTCGGGGCCCCGCGCCTGCCCACCTGCCGCCTCTGCCTTTTCACTCAGGTTCCCCGTGGCCTCGGCGGGGAGAAGAGCCTGTGGCTCTGTCTGATGGGGACTCCTGTCCTGGCCCACGGGGCTGGGTCCTGGGAAGCGGCTTCCAGGGAGCCGCCCGCCCTCAGAGGTCGCTGGCTGGTAGACCAAGGTCCAGCAGGGCCCCTGGCTGCCCCTGGCGGAGACCTAGGCCCCCTGGCTGCCCACTCTGCGGCGGCCAGTCAGAGTGGGGACTGGGAGGGCAGGCTCGCAGATGCGCTGTCCATCCGCTCATCTGTCCGTCTGGACGTCTGCTCCTCCCTGTCCAGCCAGCACGGCGGGCGGCAGAGGTGGTTTCCCCTAAGAAAGTTTGTTCTGCCCTGCTGGGGTGGCTGGCGTGGGTGGCCTCCAGGAGAGAGGGGTCAGGACCTGAAGCTCAAAGGTGGGTGAAGCTGGCACTGCGCCCACGCCGTCCCCCAAGAAAAGTTCGGGCCCTCGGAGTCCTGGCTCTGGCTTGGCCGAGCTTGCTCCCCCGGCCGCCTGCTCCCCGGGCTGCCTGATCCCTGGACTCCGGTGGCTGCTCTGGCAGACCGCTTGGCTGTGGGTATTAATAGCTCTACATTCACGCTGCGAAGCCTGGAGCTTAACTCCTTCCCTGCCGGAGCTGGGAAGGCCGGCGGGGCTGGCAGCGGCTGCAGGGAGCGGAGGGAAGGGCGGCGCCTCAGGTCCGGCCCCAGCTCCGGGGGACCCTGAGATGCCACCGCCTGCCCAGCTGGCTCCGAGGAGCACTGGGCGTCGGGATCGTGGTCAGAGTGCCTGGGCCACCTCAACCCTCCATAAGCACCTCCAGGGAGCCAGGTAGGACTGGGGGGCTCGGGACAGCACCCCTGCGACGGTCGGGGCTCTGAGCTCCAGGGAGCATCTGCTGGACGCCTCCACTCACACGTCCACCCCTCAAGCCCCTGGATCCTCCCACCGCGTTCCCTGAACAGTCACCGTCGCTGACTCTGGGTCCGGTTCCCTGACTGGACACCCCCCCACCCCCCGTGGGACCCAGAGATCGGTTACATGCAGTCATACATCCAATTGAGGAGTGTGGGAATTGGGTGGGAGTGAGGGAACCCGGATAGAATTCGCTTGCTTGAGAAATGTTGGAAGCATCTATGTGCCAGGCACCGTGCTGGGCGCTGGGCACCCCGCAATGGAGAGGGCAGACACTGCTCCTGCCTCGGGGGGGCCTTGCATGTCACGGCGGGAGGCCGGTGGGGTCCCAGCTCACGTACATGGTGACAGTGTAGGCAGGTGCGGCCCTCGAACAGCAGCGCCGAGTGTCCATCACAGCCTGGGTTCCAGCCCCACTCACCTCCTTTGCAACTTAGAGCGCACACAACCATTCGCAGTGGCCCCGGAAACACCAATCAACGGAGGACACATAAATTCCGAGTGTGAAAAGGGCTATGAAAAAATAAAGCAGGGAGATGTGAGAGAGGCTGAAGATGGGCAGGCGGTTTGATAGGGTGCTCAGGGAGGACCTCCAGGGGAGGTGACCTTGGAGCTGCCACCAGCAGGAGGAGGAGGGAGCGGAGGCCGGAAGATCTGGAGGGAGACTGTCCAGGAAGAGGGGTCAGTAGGGGCAAAGGCCCAGAGTCCAGAACTAGCTGGCTTGTCTGAGGAAGACAGGGACGAGTGGAGGAACAGGTCTTCAAGCTGGGTTTTAAGGAGTGAGCAGAGTTTTTCCCGGGGCTCAGGAGCAGAGAGAGCGGAGTAGATGCGGGCCGGACGGTGAGGTGCAAGGCAGCAGACGGAGGTGACGCGGTCAGGGCTGTAGCAAGTAGTCACCGCAGAGGTGCCTCTCCCAGGGCTCCGAGGCCGAAGGATGGATGGGAGGAGGATGGAACAGGAACTTGGGTCCGCTGAGGGGCTGAGGAGGCGGACGAGGGCGGAGAAGCTTGGAAGGAAACATCTATATTTGTTGAACTGAATTCCACTGGCTGGAAGGACAGATCTGCTCCTCCTTGGCTAAGAGAAGGTGGGGGCTGGGGACACAGCCCCCACATGGAGTGTTTAGGCTGCGCACAGTGCACGGGGCAGCCTGGCAGAGGGTGAGTGGGGGGCTGATATCCAGCCCTACCTCTGCTCTGCCAAGCTTTGCGTCTTTAGCCCTGTGACAGTGTGGGGTGTGTGTGTGTGTGTGTGGTCACATTTTGCTAACTGGTCAGCCCGAAGAGCGCCTTCCTAACATCAGTCTACCTACAGGGGTGCCTTCTTGAATCTGTCCATAGAGGGGGACTTATTTCTGATTTGCGCAAAGGTGTCCCTTAGTTTGGGCTGGAGGGGGGTTGGCCTAGGGGCCCCAGGTTCTAGTGCTGGCTCTGCTACAGTCCCTGCTGGATGCCTTGCATCAGTCACTGTCCCTCTCAGGAACCACAAACCTATAGACTTAGCTAGAAGCACGCCAACCCAAACCCAACACTCCACAGAGCAGGGAATGAGCTCAGAAAGGGGCAGACTCCCCTGGGGTCATGCAGTGACACATGGCAGAGACGGGCACCTGGACTCTCGTCTCAGTGCTCTATCTTCTCTGCTCCTTGTCTGCCGGGGCCGCTTGCCTTGGAGACTTGGTGTTTCCTTGAGGAAAGGAGAGGAAAGGGGAGGGGGCAGGAAGGAGCGTGGAGATTCAGGGGGGAGGAGGAGGAGGGAAGGCCAGGCCAGGCCAGGCTTTGGCTCCCTCGGGTGGGAGTCAGAAGGGGTCAGGGTGTCGCAAGCCTCCAGGCTCCCTGTGCCCCCTCCCCTGGGCCCCATGGGTTGTCATTTGTGGATGTTAATTATTCACGATGCTGGTGCTTTGCCTGGTTTTAATGCACTCTGATGGTGTTCTCTAGCTAATGGGGAAAATCAATAGGTTTTAATTCTCAGTGGCTGTGAAGCTTTGTCTGTCTCCTGTTTGGGTGACTGGGCCTGGCTCTTGGGCTTGGGGGTGGGGGTTGGAGGCTCAGACCAAGTCTGTAGGGGTCTGAGACCCCACCTTTCTCTCTCTTACCCCTACCTTCTTCTGATTCCAGCCGGGGAGGAAAGATTAGGGACACTAGGCAGCTCCAAACTCTGCCCCAAGCATCTTGGCAGGTCTGAGTCCTTAAATCTCAGCCATTTATTTGCTCCCTGCTCCAAGACGGATGGTCCCTATGCCAGACCCATGCGCCAGAAACATGCCAACTGAGGCAGCCCACCAGCTTGTGGGTGCTGGAGTTAGGCCTGCAGTCCTTGGTTCCCGTGTTGGCAGTCTGGGGGAGCCTTCTCCTGCCTAGAACTCAGGGTCAGCCCCAGTCATCCTCCTGGGCTCAGGCCAGGCTCACACACCTGCCTAGGGCATGGGGGAAACCTGGTCCAGGCCTCACATTCCCTAAGAGACGTCAGTGTAAGCTTCTGATATGATTTATACGTGCAGTTATACATTCAGGCATGACAATTTCCCTGAAGGGACTGAGGACCTGGAACATTCATGGGACATTAAGAGCATGTCTTTGTGTCCCATCTCAGACCACATCCTCCCCACAGCATCCCATGGGGTTCCCTGAGTCAATATCCTTTATGAATCCTGTAATTATCTTGTGAACGGAACAACTGTATTGCACCGTATTTGTGTGTGTGTTAAAAGTGTTTATTAGGCAAGTGTAAACATTTAAGATACTCTTCGGTCTTCATAAGGCTGATTTTGGCATTTCTTTTTTTTTTAATATTTTATTTATTTATTTGACAGAGAGAGACACAGCAAGAGAGGGAACACAAGCAGGGGGAGTGGGAGAGGGAGAAGCAGGCCTCCCGCTGAGCAGGGAGCCCGATGCGGGGCTCGATCCCAGGGCTCTGGGATCGTGACCTGAGCCGAAGGCAGACGCTTAACGACTGAGCCACCCAGGCGCCCCGATTTTGGCATTTCTTAATGTTTCCAGAACACAATGAGCCTCCAAAAAAGGAACCCAGGCCTTTCCCCAGGGACCCAGGGCCCATGCCTGGCTAATTGGAAACACTCAGGCCATGGGCAGGGGCTGTCTGCTGGGTTCCTAGCTTAGCGCCATGGCCCTCCGGAACCCAGGGACCAGGATGTGGAGAATGGTGACTGCGAGGCCTCACCCAGGCCCCAGCCAAGCCCTAGAGGACGTTCCCCGACATCCCCTTATTTTCCATTTAGGACTCAGGTGTGCAGAACTCTAATAAGAGAGTTAATCCATCTCTTTAGTTCCTGACACATTATTGTTCTTGGTCCACGCAGGGCCCCTCCCGGTTTTTATTCATTTCCCTGTTCCCTTTCATGGCCCATGGATGATGGGCAGGCAAAAACTGCTGAGGTTTACTCCAAATCCCCACCTTGGGGACACCTGGGTGGCTCATTTGGTTGGGTGACTGCCTTTGCCTCAGGTCGTGATCCTGGGGTCCTGGGATCGAGCCCTGCATCTGGCTTCTTGCTCGGCGGGGAGCCTGCTTCTCCCTCTCCCTCTGTCTGCCGCTTCCCCTGCTTGTGCTCTCTCTCTCTCTCTCTGTGTCAAATAACTAAATAAAAATTCTTTAAAAAACAACAACAACAAATACCCATCTTGTGGGCTCTCAGGAGAATTACATGAATCAAAGCATATAAAATGCCTGGCAACAGTAACTGGTCAGTTAAGTTCCATCTCCTGGGCCAGCCCTCTCTCCCAGGGCTCTTTGAAGCTTGGACAAAACACCTCCCCCTTTGGCACACTGAGCATGGCTGTTTTTCAAAGTCCTTCACTCAAGACCTGCATGATCACTGGGATGAACCTCCCAGTCTGGTGAAGAAGCAAATATGAGCACCACTAGCTCCCATTTCAATTTCAAATTCAGTAGTCGCCGGGTGCATGCTCTAGGCCAGGCTATGCACTGCACAGTGCACGTGGGGACCCAGACAGGCCCAGAGAGGAAAGGGTCCCACTTGCGGGGGATTCTCTGCCCAGTGGGGGTGGGTAGGCGATGGCTCTTCTCTCCCTCTTAATTAGGGTACAGCTGAGCCACGGTAACAAAGAGGCCCCACATTTACAGCAGCTCAAACAAGTCTTCTGATAAGTTAATTAGGAGTATATGCCAAAGTTTTATTGCAAGTTTGCCATGAGGAAAGAGGCTTATGACCAACTTGGTTCAAAGAGTCCTTTCCCTTTTATAGGGAAGAGAATGGTTAGATATTCATTGTTGGACACAAGAAAATAGAATGTCTGATTCTGGAACATTAGTGGCACTGATGGACTGACAGCTGAGTGGATAGGAAGCTCACTTCCTAGAAGAGGTCTTACCTGAATTAAAATTTATGGGAATGTTGTTCAAGCATTCTGTCGAGAATGCCAGTGTCTTCCCAGAGGAGCATGTGAATTACATCACAGGGGAAAAGTTTTGTGTCAGTCCAGGTCTGGTCCAAGGTTATCATGAGGTGGAATTTTATTTCTCTTCAGGTAACAGTCCAGAGGTAGGTGATCCTCTTGGCTGAAGCTGGCTTATGAGCACCCTATTCACGTTTGAGTCCTCAAGAGGGAGGAAAGATAGAGTGATGCAGAAGTGCCATTCCTCACATCTACTCATATTGTCAGCAAGTATTTAGTCCACCAGCTTGAAACGAGCCTGGGAAATTCAGCGTCTATCAGCACAGCCCAATATGCATAGCCAAAAACGGGATGGGGTGAAGTATTGCTAAAAGGAATAAGGGAGATTAGGATACAATGAACAGTCATTAAGTCCTAATTTATAGCCGAGGAACAACACTCCTTTCTGTTTCCTGCCACAAACTCTGTTTACCAGTCTATTTCTTGGTCTTTTTAATTGAGGGAACATATGGAATAACTGGGCGCCTGTGTGGTTCAGTTGGTTAAGTGACTGCCTTCGGCTCAGGTCATGATCCTGGAGTCCTGGGAGCGAGTCCCGCATCGGGCTCCTTGCTGAGCAGGGAGTCTGCTTCTCCCTCTGACCCTCCTCCCTCTCATGCTCTCTCTCTATCATTCTCTCTCTCTCTCTCAATAAATAAATTAAAAAATCTTTAAAAAAATAAAAAAATATGGAATAACCAATCTATATTGGACTAAGAAGACAGAGGCTCCGAGATTTAGAGCATATGATGTGTTTGAATCTATCAAGAATAGATTTTCATGGGGCGCCTGGGTGGCTCAGCCGTTAAGCGTCTGCCTTCGGCTCAGGTCATGATCCCGGGGTCCTGGGATCGAGCCCCGCATCGGGCTCCCTGTTCGGTGGGAAGCCTGCTTCTCCTTCTCCCTCTCCCACTCCCCCTGCTTGTGTTCCCTCTCTCGCTGTGTCTCTCTCTGTCAAATAAATCAATAAAATCTTTAAAAAAAAAAAAAAGAATAGATTTTCAGTTTTGTCAGGAGAGTTTGAGAATGCATTAATAAAGATGAAAGGAAAAAATAAAGCAATTATTAACTCCAGGGAAAACAAAAAGTTGCACAATAAGGGAAATATAATCATAGCATACTATGTGGCTGAGCTGTGACTATTATCTACTAAATACTAAAAAATTATTTTAACCAAAAAGGTATATAACTATATTAGGAGGATGAGGACAGGATGCATGTGTGTGGGAGAGGCTGGGGTGAGGGTGTAAGAGAACTAAATTTTCATTTTCTATATTAGGAAGTAAGATCAAAAGCAGAAAAATCAAGAACTGGTGTATTAGCATGTTATTTAGAATCCTGCCATTTAAAGAATGATCCATGGACCAGCAGCATCAGCATCACCTGGGAACTTGTTAGAAATGCAAAATGTTGGAACCCAACATAGACCTGCTGAATCAGAACCTATATTTTAACAAGATCCCAAGTGTTTCACGTGCTCCTTAAAGTTTGAGAAACCCTGACTTAGAAAGAGAATAGCAAACAGAAGGAACAGCTAAAAGAGTTGAAGTTGTTGCCTTTAGGAAAAGACCTGCAGTACAAAGAGATGGGATAAGGGACTGCCAATTTTTTATATAAGCCTTGTAGCTTTTTTTGAGTTTTGAACAATGTGGAAGATTTACGATGCTGAAAAAAAGTAAATCATGCTCATGATTTAAAATCCCAACAATACAAAATGGAATGCAAAGGCTTCCTCTTACTAGAGACCCCCAAGCTTCCCTTTTGCCTTGTCAACCATTTCTATAGTATCCATTAGAACTTTTCTCTGCATATCCAACCAATGTGCGTATGATTATCCTGTTTATTTTTTATGGACAAGAGCACATGCAATGCACTGTTTTGCATCCTGCTATTTTTTTACTCACCAATATCTTGGAGATTGTTCCAAATTTGTTTATAGTTTGGTTTTATAGGCTATTACAGGATGCCTAGTATTGTAATTTATTTAACTGCCCCCCTACCGATGGGAAATTAGGTTGTTTCCAGGCTTCCTCTGTTCCAGGCAATGCTGCAATAAGCATTTTGTAACCTCAATATAGTGTAGAAATAGGGGCAGGGGCGCTGGCCATAGCATGTCTGGACTGGAAACCCGTGGCTGCTGCTAAGGCCAGTTGTTTCATCTGCCTCATTTTCTGTGAAATGGGAATAAAAACAATACCTCTAAGTGTCTCTAAGGTGGTTGGGAGGAATATGTTCAACAAATATTTGTTGAGCATCTATTATGTGCCAGGCACTGTTTTAGACACGAAGAATTCAGTAATGAACAAAACATAAAAATCCCTGCCTGTGTGGAGTTTATATTCCAGTGGTGGAAGACAGATAATAGGCAAGATAAATTAATAAAATATATGATGATGAGTGCTAAGGAAGTGAAGCAAGAAAGAGGGATGGAGTGGGAGGTTTGCAATTTTAGATAAGGTGGTCACAGATGGACTCACTGATACAGTGACACTTGAGTGACAGCTGAAGGAGATGAGTGGTGAGTCATGTTAATACTGGAGGGAACGCACTCCAGGCAAAGGATCAGGGATGGGGAATTCACTCACTCCTTCCCAAGACGGCTGCTGGCAATGGGAAGGGCCCCATGCCTTCCGCCCTTGAGCCCTAAGTCTGCCCTTGGGCAGTTACACAAAATAGAACCCCTCCCCTGCATACTGCAGCCCTGCAACAGATGCCAACAAGAGAGCTCCTGCCTCATGATCCTGTGTTATGATGGGTTGACCCCTGGCACCAGGGGACTTTGCCTTGAGGCCTGGGTCCTTCCTCCGGAGTGGGACGTGGCTGGGAGGAGGAACCGGAGAGTGAGGAGCTGGGATTGCTATCTCTGAGTCAGTACCCCTGTGTGGGCTCCGCTTTGCAAAGACAAGTTTCACGGGCTGGGTGAGCTGTGTGTCGATCTCAGTGAGGCGGGTCTCAGGTGTGGGACAGCAGCACCCTACGGCCTTGTTGATCTCTCCTTCTGAACCCAAGTAAGATCAGTTCTAGAATTTCTCTGTAGACATCTTTGGGAGGGCAATCTGATTCAAAGAGGAAGAGGAAGAGGTGTTCGTTTTGTGGCAACAATGGAGGGCAGGGGGTACTGCTGAATTTAGAATATGCTAATGATCTGATCTGATGAAGTGGTAGGAGGGCTAAAGCCCCGCAAGCCACCCCTTAGCATCACCATAGCCCCTGGGTCCTAGCCCCAGGGACAGGAAGGTCCTTCTCATCCTTTAGCCTCAAAGTCTATCTCTAGCGCCCCCTATGGGCAGAGTGTACACAGGGCGCTGACCCAGAAGAAAGCTGGTTTGTAGAACCCTGCCCTCTGCATTGCAGAGCGAGTGTAAGAGGTAGGTTTGAGCTTAATATCTGGCATGAGGGCATTTCAAATTAGTGAGGAAAAGATGGGCTATTCTATTTTCTTTCTTTTCTGTTTTCTTTGAAAAAAGATAAATCCAGATCCCTACTCACTGGATACTTCACTCTTTATTTTTATTTTTAAAAAAGATTTTATTTGTTTATTTGACAAAGAGAGAGACAGCGAGAGAGGGAACACAAGCAGGGGGAGTGGGAGAGGGAGAAGCAGGCTTCCCGCTGAGCAGGGATACCAATGTGGGACCCGATCCCAGGACCCTGGGATCATGACCTGGGCCAAAGGCAGAGATACTTAACGACTGAGCACCCAGGCACCTCAAGGGTACTTCACTCTTCAAAGCATAGGAAACACCAGATAGATCAAGGGTTTCAAACTTCAAACTAAAACTATAAAAAAAATTAGGAGAAAATATGAATGAGTTAAAAAAAAAATCTCAATGGGGGAGTGTCCTGCTGGTGAGAAAACAAGTTCAGAAATCATAAATTTGACTATAAAAAATGTTAAAATTTCTACACAGTAAGAACTACCACAAACATGGGGCGCCTGGGTGGCTCAGTCGTTAAAGCGTCTGCCTTCAGCTCAGGTCATGATCCCAGAGTCCTGGGATCGAGCCCCGCATTGGGCGCCCTGCTCAGCAGGAAGCCTGCTACTCTGTTTCCCACTCCCCCTGCTTGTGTTCCCTCTCTCACTCCCCCTGCTTGTGTTCCCTCTCTAGCTGTCTCTCTCTCTGTCAAATAAATAAATAAAATCTTAAAAAAAAAAAGAACTACCACAAACAAAATAAACACAAATGGCCACCTGTTTTTATTTATTTTTATTATTATTATTTTAAAAGATTTTACTTATTTATTTGAGAGGGAGAGACAGAGTGAGAGAGACAGAGTGCGCAAGAGCAGGGGGAAGGAGAAGCAGGCTTCCCGCTGAGCAGGGAGTCCAATGCAGGGATCGCTCCCAGGACCCTGGGATATGACCTGAGCTGAAGGCAGATGCTTTTTTTTTTTTTAAGATTTTATTTATTTATTTGTGTGAGAGAGAGAGCACGAGCAGGGGGAAGGGATAGAGGGAGAAGCAGGCTCCCTGCTGAGCAGGGAGCTCGATTCGGGGCTCCATCCCAGGATCCTGAGCAGGGAGTCCAATGCAGGGATGGGATCATGACCTGAGCCGAAGGCAGACGCTTAACCGACTGAGCCACCCAGGCGCCCCAACAAATGGCCAACTATTTTTAAAGCATACGATCCAAATGACAGAATAAGGTTAGTATTCTTACTACAAAATCAGCTCTTACAAATCAGAAAGAGATGGCCCCCGAGCCCCATAGGACAAACAGCAAAGACCGTGGAATGGCAATTCCAAAATAAAGAAAAACAAACTGCCAACAAGTATGTGGGGAAATATATTCAACTTGTCTTGTTCCTCAAGGGTCTTTGCACTTCCTGGTCTTTTATCTGGAACACTCTTGCCCCAGGTTGCAACACAGCTTGCCACTCAATTCCTTCAGGTCTGTGTCACTCAAGTGTCACTGTATCAAGTGACACGAAGGGCTATAAGTGACCAGGAGCCTGAATTACAGGGTATCTCAGGTGGAAAGTCCCCTGTGATGTCTTCTGGGGCAGGGATCCTCTCTGCTGCTCTGAGATAAGGCTAGCAGGTACCAGGCCATGCCAATAGGTAAAGGGTTTTGATTTGATCCTAAGAGCAAGTGGACGTCAATGTGGGGTTCGAAAAGCTCCCTGTGGCTGCTGGGGGGGGGCGGGCAGGGTGGTGGTGGAGAACCCACACAGATGACACAGTGGTCCAGGGTAAAGGTGACGGTGATCTGGAGAGGACTGGTGGTAGTGGGACTGGGGAGAAGTGAATGAATTAGGGAGGTATTTATTTAGAGGGTACATCTCAGGACCTGGTGAGGCATGATGAAGACGAAGGCATCGAGGACGATGTCCCAGCATCCGGCTCGCATTTCTAGACTGATGGTTTTAGCAGTCACCAAGGGTGGTATGGGGGACCAAGAAGGCAAGCCCGGCCTGGTGGGAGCCAGGGACCTCGGAAACACCTAGGTGGAACTGTGGGGCCGGAAGTTAGTGCTACAAAACTGAAGCTCTAAGGTGAGGTCTGGACAGACAGCGATTAAGGCCAAGGGCATGTGTGTGATGTCAACCAGGGTCATTGTGGGGTGAGGGAAACCCAGCCTTGAGGAACCCAACATTGGATTGCCACATATGGGACATGAGCCTATGAAGGGAATGGCGGAGGGGAAGCTAGCATCACAGAAGTTAGCATTTCGAAAAGGAGGAAGGGAGAGTCAGTCAACACATTGAATGCTATGAGGGGTCAAGGTACACGAAAACTTAGAAGAAGTCCACTGGATTGGACACCAGAGATAATCTCAATGTCAGGAATCTCAACATTGGCACTGTTGACATTTGGGCTGGATGATTCTGCATTGTGGGGCCTGTCCTGGGCCTTGGAGGATGATTAGAAGCATCACTGATCTTTACTCACTAGAGGCTGGAAGCACCCCACCCCCAGCCATGACAACGAAAATTGTTTCCAACATTGCCTGATGTCCCCTGGAGGGCGAAATCACATGCGGTTGAGAACTCCTGCCTTGGCAGTGTTTTGGGTAGGCGTGCAAATGGAGGCAGTGACATTAGACAGATGTTTTTAGAAGTTTGCTTGTGGAGCAGAGATGAGAAATAGGATAGTGGCTGGAGAGGACAAAGGAGAGCATTTTGAAAATGTATAAATAATGGGGTGCCTGGCTGGCTCAGTTGGAAGAACATGCAACACTTGATCTTGGGGTCGTGGGTTCGAGCACCATGTTGGGTGTAGAGATTACTTAAATAAAAACTTAAAAAAAAAAGGAAATGTATAAATAATGATGAAATGTCAACCTTTTGGATTTTTTGGTCACTCTTTTTCTTTTTTTTAATTTTTTTTTTTTAAAGATTTTATTTATTGAGAGAGAGAATGAGATAGAGAGAGCATGGGGGGGGAGGGTCAGAGGGAGAAGCAGACTCCCTGACGAGCAGGGAGCCCGATGCGGGACTCGATCCTGGGACTCCAGGATCATGACCTGAGCCGAAGGCAGTCGCTTAACCAACTGAGCCACCCAGGCGCCCTCTTGGTTTGGTTTTGATGTGCATTTCATTTCCCTTATTACGAGTGAACTTGACATCTTTTCATAGGTCTGGGGAAATTATTCTTTAGAGACTTTTTTATGTTTTTAATCCATTTTTCTGTTGGTTCATTGGTCTTTTTATTATTGATTTTAAGAGTTACACATATTAGGCAGGAAGAGTCCTTCATTTGTGATTTGAGTTACAAATATTTTTCCCTAGTTTGTCATTTTTCTTCTGACTCGAGGGAGCTGAAAGAGAAATGGGCACTTGTGTACATTTCTGAGGGGTTTTGCAAATTTGAACAATTCTTGTGATTGACGATTTGTCGCTATCTATCAAAATTACAGGTGCATTTATCCTTGACTCAGCAGTCTCGCTTCTGGGAATTTATGCTATGGAGCTACTTGGCATGGATAAAAATGCGCTCGCGCGCGCGCGCGTGCGTGTGTGTGTGTGTGTGTGTGTGTGTGTGTGTAGTTGGTCATTGTGGCTTTGACTTTTTTCTCACGAGACTGGAAATAGCCCAATAGGGCACAGATTAAATAAACCATGGTACATGCATAAACGGAATATTTTGCTGCTATAAAAAAATGAAGAAAGTTTCTATGTACTGTAATGGAAAGATCGCTAGGATATACCGTTAAGTGAAAAGAAAAAAGGCAATGGGAGGAAGTGTGTATTTGGTGTGCCATCTTTTGTGTAAGTCATGGGGAAAATGGGAAATATGAAAATATTTCTGTATTTGCTTATATTTGCATAAAAAACACTGGGGAAAACAGTAAGATGTGGTTCCACAAGGGGTTCAGGCATGGGGAGGGTGGGGAAGACGGATGACAAATGTAACTTCATTTCTGTTTTTAGGGTTTTTTTTTTTTTAAAGATTTTATTGATTTATTTGACAGAGAGAGACACAGCGAGAGAGGGAACACAAGCAGGGGGAGTGGGAGGGGGAGAAGCGGGCTTCCCGCTGAGCAGGGAGCCCGATGCGGGGCTCGATCCCAGGACCCTGGGATCATGACCTGAGCCGAAGGCAGACGCTTAACGACTGAGCCACCCAGGTGCCCCCCCCCTTCTTTTTTAATTGGTGAATTAATCTTTAACAAGTTAATGGGATGGGTCCAGTTGAAAGGGGTTGAAAATACAGAAGAGAGAAATTTTCAAGAAGGTGGGAGAAGGTGGGATTCAAGGCCCTGGTATAAGGGTAGGGATTTGCCTCAGTTTCTCCATCTGTAAAATGAGGGTTCTCCAGCTAACCATGAAAGGCATCTAGAATGGACCTTTGTCAGACATAACTCTCGTCTCTTCTCTGAAGCCCAGGGCAGGCTGGCCGTGGGGACAGGCCTTGTCCTCAACTCCTTCAAGTGCATCGCGGGAGGACGGTCGGTGGTCAGTGGAGGGCCTGAGCCAGTCCCAGCCTCCTGGCAGGTGTGTGTAGAGCTGAGTGGCGTGGCCCTCCTCCAGTGCGTGTGCGGAAGTCCTAACCCCCGCAGCCCCAAGCGTGACCACTGTTTGGAGATGGGGTCTTTAAAGAGGTGATGAAGGTAAAAAGAAGTCGTTCGGGTGGGCCCTGACTGAATATGGTGTCCCTGGAAGAAGAGGAGTTTGGGACACAGAGACACACAGAGGGAAGACCACGTGAAGACAGGGAGGAGATGGCCGTCTACACGCCCAAGATGGAGGCCTGCTGACACCTTGCTCTCGGGTTTCTAGCCTCCAGAATCATGAGAAAATACGTTTCTGTTCTTTAAGCCACGCAGCCTGTGGCACTTTGTTTGATAATAGTGCGTCTCTCATTCATGTCAAACACGTCCGGAGGCAGGCAGGCCACGTCACAGACTCGGGCTCCACTTTCTCTCCCACCTTCTGTTTTCAAGGTCACCTCTTGGACCAAGATGGCTGCTGGAGCTGTCTATGCCAGGTAGTAACCAGGAAGAAGGGACAAAGAGCAGGTGCCTCTCTTTATTTATTTATTTGAGGGGTGGAGAGAGAGAGAGAGAGAGAGAGAGAGAATGAGTGGGGCAAGGGGCAGAGAGAGAGAGAGAGAGAGCATCTTAAGCAGACTCCAGGTGCAGCCTAACTCAGATTCGATTTCACGACCCTGAGACCATGACCTGAGCCAAAATCAAGAGTCGGATGTTTACCTGACTGAGCCACCCAGGCTCACCAGGTCCCTCCCTTTTAGGGCAACTTCCTGTAAGTCCCACAGAGCCATTTTTTAACATCTTTCTGGCCACCACGTAGTTACATGATCACACCTTACTGCAAGGAAGTCTGGGAAATATGTTCAGCTAAAAGTAAGGGTTTATTCCTAGGGGACAGGGGAGAATGGATGCTGGGGGAGGCAACCAGCCATCTCTGTCATGGACTATCCCCTCAGTCCACGTACTCAAGGGTGCATGAATAACTTTCTCTATGTTTTTCGTAATTCACCATCATTTCTGTTGCAAGCCAAGATGGCGTCTGCACCTTGCTGTGCAATGTGTTTAATTCCTGGGTGGCCTTTGAAGTGCCTAGCTATGGTGGGCAGTGTTGGTCCTGAAGTCCATGAAGGTGTGCCCAAGACATCCGTTCTCAGCTATCTATCCCTGACCATCAGCTTACACAGCCCACTTAGTTTCTGTCTGCGCAGCTACTTTGGCCTCTCCTGGTCCATTGCCAAGGCTCAGGGATCATTCTGCTGCTCTCATGCCCGCTGGGAACCAAGGCACTCTGGGAAGCACTTTTTCCATCTGCTCTTGGGCTTCTCAAACCTTTCTTTGGAGTCTTGCTGCCTCCCCCACGAGAAGTAGGGTTCAGGGCCTGGCCTTCAGAGACGTCCCAAACTCTCTCTTTTTGCATTACATCTCCTCTTTGTCTTTTTCCCTATACCCCAGGGAAATATTCCTGATCTGAAGGTGGCGAACCCTATTTTTGGCTTTTATGTTTCTCTGATAAGGACTTAAAGTATTGAGACACAAAAGCCAGACTCATGGCCTTTTCTGTTTCTCACTTTTTCACATTCCTCTCTTGAGGTGACAAGCACAGCTTTTAGCTTGATGGCAGGGAAGAAAAAAAAATATCAAGAAATTGAAAAGAACAGAAAGTATTATACTGCCATGTTTGTAATAAACTTTCCTGTGGTTGATGCTGTTTGGTATTCCCCACTCCTTCTACCGTCATCATAGTCTAGTAAACTAGACTGTCTCCTTTCCTAGCTGCTCTTGCAGCTTAAGGAAGCTGTATTTCTCAGTTCTGATCAATAAGATGGGAGCAGAAGGCTGCTCAACGTTTATAGGAAGGCTTTTTCTTTATCCAAAAAAAGGGGGGGCCAGGTGTGTCTGGCACATTCTCTTTCCCTCTGCTTCTTACTTAGAATGTGAACATAATG
The DNA here is from genome assembly GCF_002201575.2 of Neomonachus schauinslandi. Lineage (NCBI taxonomy): Eukaryota > Metazoa > Chordata > Mammalia > Carnivora > Phocidae > Neomonachus > Neomonachus schauinslandi. Next base: position 158,817,205 of record NC_058407.1, on the reverse strand, counting down.
TCTGGACCTGCAGCAGCCATCTTGCCACCATGAGGGCAAGGCTAAGAGAATCACAGAGATGCCATAGCACCATTGAGCAGCTGAGTCTACACAGCGTCATGTCACTTATTTACTAGTATGCAAAAAAAAGTCCTCATTTTTAAGTCTTTGTTAGTTGTTGCTGAAGCATTCCTAATGTATATACTATCACTGTATTTAAATTAGCACAAGTGGGTTTTTGTTTATTGTCACACATGTTGCCTAAACAGTGGCGGCCTCTTGAATTCTGGGCCATGTGGATGCATGATAGTTCCTAACCATGCTCCAGCCTGCTCAGCCCAAACCCAGCCACCAGTTCTGTCCCCAGTGGTTCCCATGCCAGGCTCTGTTTGTCAAAGTGAGTCATGTGGATAGGATAATGCTGCTCAGGGGTACTCAACAGAAGAACATCTTGCTCCTTCAAGCAGCTGGAGGATGGGGATAGCTCACCAACTATTGTCAACCTTGGGACCTACAACACCTTTTTTGGCTCCCTTTTGTCCAGCAGAGGCTTCCATTCACTGAATGAAGAAAATCCAGACCTGTCTACGAAAGGTTTCTACGCCATGTGTCATGATATGCTGGGCAGGTTCCTGACTGCTCCAAGAGGAGGTGCCAGGCTGAGGTCTCCCTTTATGTGGGGAGAAGTCCCTTTGCTAGTCTCTCCCTTCTGCATCCTTCCTGAGGTCACCAAGATCTGGAAATAGAGGAGTGACAGAGTACAGATATGTACCCTCCAGGACTTCAAATTAGATTCCACCCAGCTCAAAAGTGAAGGCTCAATTAAAGCTAACCTAGAATAAGTCATAGGATCCTTTCCAGAACAATTCAGGAAGAAAATCGTTTTTTCCTTTAGACTTATTCCTGAGAGGATAAGAGTCTGATACAGCCAGGGTCCACCACTAGGGGAGAGCTTGGCCAAGACTAAAGACAGCGAGATCAAGTTCCAAGGACCTGGTAGGAGTCCCTGGATCAAACTATGCCTGAAGGCCACCTATACCCAGACTTTTAATGAATCAGAATATATACCTATCTTGTTAGAGCCCATTTGAATTGCTTTTCTCTCGTACAAACTAAAACAGTTTTGAGAATTTCAGCCCATGACACATAGTGCGGCAGGTGAGCAGTTAGGCTGACACCTAAAGCCCAAATTGCCTGCTGTTGAATCCAGTGCACCATGCTGATTGACCAGAGCCTGAATCCAAGATGTCCCTGGGAGAATTTGTGTGCACATAGCTTCTCTTGATGTTTGAGCTCTGCCTTGTCTCTGAGGATTTCCCAGACCATTGGGTTCACCCCAGAGTGCATCTCTCTGCTCTCCATCTGTGCAGTGCATTTGGCATGGAAGTGTGTGTCATTTCATTCCATTTTTGTCCTGAGCTGGTCTTTAAATCTTGGCAAACTTGGGCTGCTCTTCAACTTTTCTCTTTTGATGTAAACTCCTCCAGGCCAAGGGCTGGCTCTTATCGATTTCATTTTCCCATACAGCTCAGGGCTCAGCACACAGAAGGAAATTTTGGGTGGCAGCATGGGACAATGGAACACTGGCCCTGAATCCTGGCTTGGCCACTTACTAGCTGGGTGACCATCAGCAAGTCACTTAGCTATTCTGAGCCTTATGAAGGTGATTATGAAGACCACACAATATCGTGTGTCATTCATTTGTTCATTCAGTAAATATTTACTGAGTGGGCACTCTGTGTAGGCATGGGGTTGGGGCTGAAAGTACAATGGCAAGTGTAACACTCAAGATATACTTTGGTTGGTGGTGAGCAGTATAAACCCTCTTCCTATTCTCATTCTGATAGGTAGACCTCATTTCTTACCTTCCCTTGCAGTTGGGTGGGGCCGTGTGACTACGTTCTGGCCAATGGAATTTGGGGAGAAAGTGATATATGACTTTTCTCCCCCTAAAGCACTTCTGGGGCAATCCTCCACCTTCTCTTCCTGTTTGCCAGCAAATGCAGAAGATCTGATAACTCTAGAGACCTGAAGGGAGTGTTGAGACCCAACATGGAAAGGACCCGTGACCCTGAATGACTTGCCAACCCTCTGTGACTGTGACATGAACAAGAAATAAACTTCGACTGTGTTAAGCTACTGAGATTTTAGGTTGTTACTGCAGCATAGTGTACCCTGACATCAACTGTGGCCAACTTAAGTGAAAGTGAATTTCTTGGCAGGAAATGGGCTGTTCATGGGGTCAACAGGAGCCTTAGAAGTGGGCAGCTCTAGAGGTTAGGAAGGAGGACTTGTCACATAGAGTGGGCACGCATCTGGAACAGCAGTCCAAACATTTCTACCTTTGTCCCGATATTCAAATTCCTGGGAGGCCTACCTTTGGCCGAATGTTCCTCACCTTGGCTGGAGGAGAAAAAACTTTTGATTTCAGCCCCTACTCACTGTATTTAATGAGAGGAGAAAAACCTCAGAAGGGCATCGAGGGAGTGATGGATGTTGGGCAAACTGAAAACAAGCGCTCCCTGAAACGAACACATTCCCTTCCCTCTTAGAGCCACAGCCACAGGGAGGTACAGACTCATCACATCCTCCCACAGTGCAGCGCAATGACTGGGGTGACCTCCATGATGGACAAGTACGGGCCACCCAGATTTGGGTAGAGAGGTTACGGAGAGCTTCCCACAGGAAGTGATATTTGATCTTGGGCTGGAAGTCTGATAGAAATCTACTATGTAGGGGCACCTGGGTGGCTCAGCCGGTTAAGCATCTGCCTTCGGCTCAAGTCATGATCTTGGGGTCCTGGGATTGAGCCCCGCATTGGACTCCCTGCTCAGCAGGGAGCCTGTTTCTCCCTCTCCCTCTGTAGTTCCCCCTGCTTGTGCTCTCTCTCTCTTGCTCATGCTCTCTAAAATAAATAAATAAAATCTTTAAAAAAAAATCTACTATGTAAAGGGAGAGGGGGTGGAAAAGGAGTGAACTTATGTAAAGGCGAGGAGGTGCCACCGGAGATGTGAATTTCTCTTTTCTTCCTCCTCACTGAACATGCAGGACTTGGAATCAGGGGAAACACCCTTCTCGATTTTCAGTCATCTCTATGAAATGGAAAAAGGGAGGTTTCCTTCATACAGATTTTTTTTTTAAGTAATCTCTATGCCCAACATTGGGCTCGAACTCACGACCCCAAGATCAAGAGTTGCATGCTCTACCAACTGAGCCAGACAGGCCCCCCTCAGAGGATAGTTTTGTGCCTGGCAAACCTAAGTGAATCTGTTGGGAAAAATAAAGCAAAACAAAACAATAAAAATACTCAGTTGCCTGGGTCCAAAATTTAATGAAGGAAATCAATAACCTCCCTATTTTTACTAAAAACAACCGTTTAGAAGAGATAATGGAAGTGGTGACCCCCAACTACAACAGCAACACAAAAGATAAGGACCTAAAAATCGACTTAATAAGAAATGCATAAAATCTATATGAAGAAGGGACACCTGGCTGGCTCAGTTGGAAGAGCATGCAACTCTTGATCTCGGAGTCGTGAGTTCGAGCCCCACATCGGGCGTAGAGATTACTTAAAAAAAAATCTGTATGAAGGAAACCTTAAAATGCTATTGAATGACACAAAAGAACACTGAATTTATTTATTTTTTTCTAGGCTTTGTCTGGAGCCCAGAAGCAGCTACTCAGCTCCTTCTCCTGGTCTCCTTGTGTCCTCGTGCTGATGGGTACCCTGGGTTTGCTGTCTTCTTGCTGTCACCTTACTGGAATGTGGTGCTGCCCCAGCTGTCCTGGCCAGTTCTGGGCACCTGTTTTGTTTCATGCATCAGGTTCTGGCAACCGGTCTGGCGTCCTTCTGGGAACTAAATCACCTTACTCTGTGCCTGGTTTGGGTTTGGCTTCTCCTGTCTCAAACAAGAGCTTGGATTCCGACCTCACACCATACACCAAAATAAATTCTATGTAGATCAAAGATTAACCTGTGTTTTTTATTAAAGGTATAAAAGTACTGGAAGAGAGTGTGGGTAAATTCCTTTAAACATTGGCATAGAATCATCCTTATTAAGTATGACTCAAAATTCAGAAGCCATTAAAGATTGATTAATTCAGCTATAAAAAAAAAAAAACACAAAACTTCTTCACTGAAAAGCAAAACCATAAGCAAAGTCCAAAGACAAAAATCTGGGGAAAATATTTGCAAGTCAATATCACAAAGGGTTAATCTCCCTGTTGCATAAAGAATTCCTAGAAATGTGGCCAAAGAACCCAACAACTCAAGAGCAAAGAGGGGCAAAGTACAAAAACGGACAGTTCACACACACACAAAAATGTGATGTTGGGGCACCCGGGTGGCTCAGGTCATAATCTCTGGGTCCTGGGATCGAGCCCTGCGTCGGGCTCCCCATTCAGCGAGGAGTATGCTCGTCCCTCTCCCTCTTCCTCTGCCTCTCCCCCTGCTCGTGCTCTCTCTCTCAAATAAATAAAATATTCAAAAAAAGGGCGCCTGGGTAGCTCAGTTGGTTAGGCGACTGCCTTCGGCTCAGGTCATGATCCCGGAGTCCTGGGATTGAGTCCTGCATCAGGGTCCTGGCTCAGGGGGGAGCCTGCTTCTCCCTCTGACCCTCTCCCTTCTCATGCTGTTTCTCTCTTGCTCGCTTTTTTTTTTTTAAAGATTTTATTTATTTATTTGAGAGAGAGAGAATGAGAGAGCACATGAGAGGGGGGAGGGTCAGAGGGAGAAGCAGGCTCCCCGCCGAGCAGGGAGCCCGATGCGGGACTCGATCCCGGGACTCCAGGATCATGACCTGAGCCGAAGGCAGTCGCTTAACCAACTGAGCCACCCAGGCGCCCTCGCTTTCTAATAAATAAATAAAATCTTAAAAAAAAAATCTTCAAAAAAAAAAAAGAAAAAAATTGTGACGTCACCTCTCAGATGGGCAAAAATCCAGAAGGTTGACAGTATATCCTATTGGCCAGTCTGTGTGGAAATAGATACTGTCCGTGTAGCTGGTAAGAGTGGACAACTCCTATAGAGGATGATTCAGGAAAATCCATCAAATCACAAAGGCATTTACCCTTTGACCTAGTAATTCTACTTTTGTGAATTTCTCCTATAGGTACAGCTGCACATTTATGTGTATGCATAAAATTATTTTTTACAGCATTGGTTTTGTTAATAAATGAACAGAAATCACATTGTCTTGGGTCACAGGTTTACTCCTGACACCGAGGAGTGGGGTCAGCCCCACCCAAACTTCAAACACTGAGCATAAAGTAAAGATGGTCCTTCGTAGCAAAACTGGAGTTATCAGAAGGGACATGAAACAAACCCCCAAAAAACAGATATCCCCTGCATCATCTATACCCTTCTTGTTTCACACGATGGAGACAACTTTGTTTATTGGAATGTTCCAGAGCAAACACAGGTGATACAACATTTGGGTGTGGTCAAATAACCAGCAGGGGTGGGTCAACCACCTTCTACTGATGGTGGGTTCTATTAATGTGAGGGCCCTTTGCACTGCCCATGATGAGTTGGAATATACAAATATGGGGTAGCATCACGGGCAGTGTTGAGGTGCCTCTGCATAATAGTGAGGAGAGAAACTTGAGATTTGGAATGAAATTCTGGAGGGAAGAAAGATAAAGTAGACAGCCAGGCATTATGAGGTTTGAGGGGCTAAGGCAAAAATAATCTAGTAGTAGTCTGGCTGATGAAGGATTGTAGAAAATCTCAGAAAATGGGAATGAAGGCTTTAGATTGTTTGCTACAGAATGTGTGATGTAAGTCCTTTCTTCTGCAACCTTATGAAATCTTCAGTAAAGATCAGTCCCCATTGCTTTGGTGCAGGGTTTCCCTGTTGAGGGTGATACCACCTTCAGGAACACTGGAAACATGTGGGCTTGGTTTTACTTGTTGTAATGACTGCCGGGGGTTGGGGGCATGGTCATTACTGACTTGGTGACCAGGATCATGTCACCTGATGAGATGTCTCTTGCACAAGGCCAATTGCACCCCCACTGGAAACACTGCTTTGGTGTGAGTGGATTGTTATGGGAAACTTAAAGATGTTCAAAATTTTGTATCTGGGTTGAAACTGGACAAAACCAAAGCACACAGGAACCAGAGGACAAAAGAGCAGCTGACACCTGGGTTGCACCTGTATTGAAGACTTTGATGATATATATAATCATCACATAATGAGTCTTTTTATATCTTCCTTCATTACAGCCTTAGTTTATTTCCTCATTTGTCATCTGCTTCGTAATAAGCTGGCCTTTTAATTTTCTGCATTTTACATTTATTTTTTATTAGTTCTAATCTGCATATAAAATAGAGGTATTTTGTATTCAATTTGTATTCATTGGTCCACAGACCAAGGCTCATCTTCTTTTTTGTCAGCACCATATTTTTGGATCCATTTGTGATCTTTTATTATCCTCCCCATTTTTGTGTGCCATTAAAAAAGTAATTATTGTTCCATAACACACTGGATTTCCTAAATTTAGATCTTGTTCAGGAAATAATTTAGATAAAAATAACTATTACACACATTGTTCAGAATTGAGGTATTTCAATTTCACAGACTTTTTCCTATTAGTTATACATATGCCCTGCTTTAGCACTTTGTCATTTCTTCCAAAGTTTGTCATGCCAACAGAAATCCATTTCAGCAACTAGCTCACAGTGAAGGTGATGAGTTGGGCTCAAGCTGGAGGGTCTCTAATCTGAAGGTCGCCTTGGACTCACTGAAGCTGAGAGACCTGGGTGTGTTTTGGGGTTGGATGAGGGGTGACCTTGCATAATGTGAGCCTGAGATACTTCCTGTCTTTTAAGGACCCAGTCAACAGAGATGGGCCAGGTCTTAAGTTAGGGGGTTGCCCAGCGGCTGATTGGAGTTATAGGCAACTGATTTTTCATAGTCCTCCTAGAAAGGAGCTGTGATGGCTCCTTATGAGTCTCCTTAAAGGTCAGACCCTTACTATAGTGTTCTGGTTATATATTGTTATATCCCCAAACATAATGACTTAAAATAACAACTCATTATTATCCTTTGTAGTTCTGCACCATTGATGGGCCCTAGCTGGGTGGTTCTCATTTGGAGTCTCCCATGCAGTTGCAGTCAGAGAGGTACCAGGGGCTGGATCTTCCCAAGTCATGACTGGGCTCAACAGTCCAAGATGGCCTCTTCACTCACGTGGCTGTGCCTCAGCTGAGCTAACTGTGATGGATGGAGCTGGTCAGGCAATACTCTCTCTTTTCATATGGTCTTTCCATATGTCTGGCTAGAACTTTCTCACAGTTTGGTGTTCTCAGGTAATCAGATTTCTTACATGCTAGCTGGCTTGTCCCAGAGAAAATATCCTAAGAAATCCAAGCAAAACTGTACAGCTTTTTAAGACCTAATTTTGAAAATCATGTTCTATTTCATTCCATTTTATTGGTCAGAAGTGAATTCACAGGGCCAACCCAGAGTCAAGGTCAGGGGACTTACAAAGATGGGAATTCTGACATGGTTCAGTGAGGGCCCTTCTTTGTAGACCACCTACCATACATAGTCTTGTGTACTAGTCAGGATAGGCCAGGTTGTGCTGCAGTAACCAACCACCCCTAAATCCCAGTCCCTCAAAACACAAAGTTTGTTTCTTGCTCATTTTGCTGGCCTGGTATGGTTGAGGGCAGGGTTCAGCCCCATGTAGTCACTCCATCTCATGGTGCTCCAATCTCAACATGATGCCTCAGGGGTCACTATGGCAGGGGAGAGCAGAATCAGAGGAACTTGGACAGGCAAGGAAATGCTCTGGCCCAGAAGTGACACGGTCACTTCCACCCAGTTGCCATTGTCCTGTCCAATTGCAAGAAGTGGGGAAGTATAAACTTCCCTTGTACTTGGAAGAGAGCCGAGGCAGATATCGCTGAACATTAGATGTCTCTCTCCCATCATGCCCTGCCCATGGATAATTCCTATTGCATATTTCTGGTGGATGTCACAACTAGGTAAGACTTCAGACAAGATTTCTCCCTTAATCAGATTAGTGGATGTTTGTAAATAGCTATTTATTTACACGAGGAGGTCACTCAGGAGAGGCATTTGAATCAGGTCTTTCGGATGAGTAGGAATGTAAGGGAAGAGATGAGGAAAAGGACATTCCAAATGATGGAAGAGCCTAGGAGCCATGAGAAGTCTAGCTTGGTGGGCTTGCGGAGGGAGAGCAAGAGGTAAGGTGGGCTGTGACTCGGAGGGAAACAATAATCAATAATTAATAACTAAACCTTATTGAACATCTTTTTGATGTGCCAGCCATAGTTCTAAGTGCTTCGCGTGCTTTGCCACAGTAAGGGTAATGCTCTGTTGGATCTCTTCCATGAGCACCTCTCGAGTCCCATTCCCCCTTCTCTGTGTCCAGGACATTGGCCCCAACAACTACATCACCATGCTCCCTTGCTCTCTGGCTTCTGGATGGATCAGTCCAATGGGGAGCCCCAGCAGGAGATAGAGAGAGGGAAGAGAGTGAGTTCAGGGTATTTGTTCTACTGGCTTCCTCCCTGCAGGAACACCCCCTCAGCTGGTGTTCTCGCACCATTCTCCCTAGAGAGGTTTTGGCAAGGGTGCCTCCTCTTGCCCCTTCAGGCCTAGGGGTCCTCATAGTCCTGCTGTTACTAGATTGGGGATACTGTATAATCTTTTGTAGGGTTTCCTTACAACCCTTTAAAAATAGCTCCCTTGTCAATTCTTCAAATTCTAACTAGAATTTCCTGATAGAACCCGACTGATAGAGGTACCTAATGGACCAAATGGGTACTAGTACTGTTCCCATTTTACGGATGAGGAAACTGAGGTACAGAGACTTTAGCTGACCTGCTCAAGGCCATCCACGTACATAAAAAAAGTAAAAACTCAACCAGCCAGTTCAAAGACCTTCAAAGGCCTTGAATGCCATGTTAAACAGAGAATATTCCTATCACCTACAGAGGGTGCCAGATGTTCATCCCTTCTTTCTTTTTTCATTAAATCCATATTGAGTGATACGCCTATGCCTCTTGAGAAAACAACGAGCTTCCTCGCATGGAAAATGAGAGAATTCCTCAGGCTCTGATGGCCTCACAGAGCTGTGGTGGGGCTCTGAGAAATTTTAGCCATAGAAAGAGCTATTCTGGAAATTGGGGTGGAGCATGTGACTGAGGTCCAGCCAATCAGAGCATCACATTCCCCTGGTCACAGTGATTGGCTCAGGAGTGATCCAATCAAAGCCAAGGGGATTATTTCTCTGGAACACTTGCAGCTTTCTTCTCTGCCAGCCTTCCATTTGGGATATGCCAGGGGCAACAATGTGGATCAAGGACCCCTGGTCAAGGAATCAGAACCAAGAAATGGAGAGAAACTGAGTTCTGTGATGACATTTCAGACTCTGCATGCAGCCATGTCTGAAATCTATGTAAACCTTTGGATGATTCTCTTATATGAGACAATAAAATCCCTTTTCCCCTCTTAAAGAGTTCCAATTCCAGAGTTGCAAACTCAGCACTTGCAACGGAAAGAGTCTTAATGCCATAGGAGAGCTTGGAGTGGGAAGGGGAGTGGGGCCTCTGCAGCGAACCTCTGTTCATCCAGCAAGACCCAATGAAAATGTTACCATCTTTGTTCAACCTTCCAACCACTCCTCCCTTCATAGCTAGTTGCTCCTTTCCCTCTTCCTTGTACACTTAGGTTTGCACACACCTCTATTATAGCGCCTTCTTGTGCTGGAATTGTTAGGGTGGCTGTTTCTGCTATGAGGCAGTGAACGATTTGCCCGAATCTTATTCATTTTGGAATTTTCAGTCTTTAGGAAAAGACCTGGCATAAAGTTGATACTCACTGAATGTTTGTTGAATGAATAACTGAATGAATGGGACCAAAGCGGGAGCAATAGGAATGGGCAGGAGGAGATGGATGGGGGCCATCTCTGCAGTGCCAACAAAAAGTAATAGCAGTCTTAAATCTTTTTTTTTTTTTTTTGGAGTAGCCAGGCTTGAGATTAATATTAATAACAAAGTGTTATTTAGGTGACTTGGACAAAAATCCCTGGACAAAAATTAATAATAGCTGTGATTTATTGCATGCCTTATGTGCCAGGTGTTCTGTGTACATTCAATTTGATATTAGCTCCAGCTTGGTGATGGAGGTATGCTGAACATGTGGGGACTCCAACACATCCACTTTATTCTGAGGAGTTGAAATCAACTCCAGGGGAGGATTCTCAAAGCCAATCATAGCAATTCCATCCTCCTCCACAGTGGCTAGCTCAGGGATGGACAGGCCTGGACCAATTAGGACCAGTAGGATAAAGTTTATTGCCATGAGAAAGGATGTGAGATAAGGTGCTCTCTCTTGCTGGATGTGAACTTGGACATTTGTGGTCCTGGCTGTTCCTGGCAGCCATCTTGAGGACAAGGCTGATCCACTGAGGAGAGCAGAGCCAAGAAAATCTTAGAGGAATGGACCCAGGGCTTCCATTACTCCCAGCGTGAAATTGACCTCTTCTTTTTTTCTTTCTTTCTTTCTTTCTCTCTTTCTTTCTTGAGCTCTCTGCCCAATGCGGGGCTCGAACTCATGAGCATGCACGCTCTATGGGCTGAACCAGTCAAGTGCCCCGAACCTGACCTATTTCCAGAAATCCAGTTATGGGAATTATGTGAGTCAAAGGCATACCTCTGAGTCTGAGTTGAGTTTCTGTTATTTCATCCAATTACACAGTGAGGAAGCCAAGACTTTGATAGTCATGTGCTTAACATACTTCAGCAAGTGGTAAGAGCTGGGATTCCACTCCAAATCTGTCTTATCCTACAGCCTTTGCTCATCCTGCTAAGCTGAGCCAAGAAAGGTCAAGTCACTTGATTTCAGTTCTGATTCATCCATTTACCTTCGGATATGGATTCTCTAATACATGCCGTTTCTACTGTCTAGAATGGTCTATACCTCCTCTCTCTGCCTTTCAGGCCTCAGATTAAATAAATGTCACTTCCTGACCTCCTCCCCATTCCAACCCTGGCAATTAACCTAGATCCCTTGGCCATTAATTCTCATGGTGGTTTGTATTTTTCTTTCACACCCTTATCACAATTGTAACTGATGACTTATCCTATCGTATAATACTTTTTTTTTAAAGATTTTTATTTATTTATTTAACAGAGAGAGAGAGAGCACAAGCAGGCAGAGCGGCAGGCAGAGGGAGAGGGAGAGGGAGAAGCAGGCTCTCCGCGGAGCAGGGGGCCCGATGCGGGGCTCGATCCCAGGCCCTGGGATCATGACCTGAGCCGAAGGCAGCCACTTAACCGACTGAGCCACCCAGGCGCCCCTATCGTATGATACTTTTAAAATAATTTGTCTGTTTCATAAGGGCACACGTGTATCTGTTTTCTCGGCACTGGATCGTCAGAACCGTGGATGTCACTTAGCAGGTGACAGTAAATATTTGATGAAGGAGTAAATGAAAGCTGTTGCTCTCTGTGGTTAGGAGTTCTAGCAGCAGCTCTCCAAGGGCGGTCCCAGGACCTGCAAGCATTAACATCACCTGGGAATTTGTTAGAATTGTAAATTATTAGGCCCCACTCAGACCTACTGAGTGAGAATCTCTGAGAAGTAGGGCTGGGATGGCAATCTGTGTTGAGCAGGCCCTCCAGGTGATTCTGGTTCTTGCTGATTTGAAAGCCACTGGGTTATATACAGATTTGCTCTAGTCTATGCAGTGGGTACACCCTAGGGCTCAACCTCTGCTGATCGGGGATCTTTCCTGCATCTATTTCTTAAAATCAGCACTTTCACAAAGTAAAGTGGGTTGGAGGATAGGAACAGGAACTCATCACATCCTACGCCCCCAGCACCTCTGCAGTTGCTGTTCCTTCGGCTTTTTCTTCTTTTTTCTAAAGTTTTTTTCTTAAGTAATCTCTACACCCAAGGTAGGGTTCAAACTCAGAACCCCGAGAACAGCATGCTCCACCGACTAAGCCAGCAGGCACCCCTACTGCTCCTTCGACTTTGATCATGCTTTCCATTATTGACTTTATTCTTTGGGTGTCAGTTTACATTTCCATCCCTCCCTTGCATTTTCTATCTCAGCCCGCTGCTAGTTTGTTGCGTTCATAACATTCACAGCACTCCTCCTTTCTTACGGTTAATTTATTCATTTGCCCTTGTTGCTTCTCTGCCTCCTCGAGTGCAGGGACTACAGTAGTCTTGCTGACTGCACGGGTCCTAGCGTCTGGGTCATAGCAGGGCTAAAACGTGCGTGAACTGAGTGACTGTAGGCTCCACGAGGGCAGAGGCTGCGGGTCACTGACTTCCGGTCCGGGAGCCTGGAGTGTAGAAGACTCTCCCTAAAGATCTGAGGAATGAATGGGCTACCGAAGCGAAAGGGAAACCGCCCCTTTACTAAGATGGCAGACCCGGGCCCTTTACCAACATGGCCGCCGGCCCGCGTGGATGGGCGGCGGGCGCGAGGCGGGGCCGGGCGGGGGCGGGGCCAGGCGGGAGCCGTCAGGTGCGGCCCCGCCCCGCGCCCCCCCACCCCCTCCCCGCTCGATTCCGGATTGGTCCGGTTCCAGCGCCGCAGCCCGGCGGCCGCGCCGTGGGGCCGCGCCGGGCGCTCGCCACTTCCGGCGCGTTGGGGCTGTTGGTCGGGGGCGGCCGCGCGGCGCGGGCGGGCGGCTCCGGGGCGGACGCGCGCAGGGATGCTCCGCGGGGCGGCGGCGGCGGCCGTGTGGGCTGAGGCGGCGAGGACAGCGCGGGCCCCCGGGCCTCTCCCCTGAGCCGGCCGTCCGGGCTGCGCCGCCGAGGCCCCTTCAGCCTCCGCCCCTTCAGCCTCGGGGCCGGGCCCGCAGCCGCTTCTGAACGCGGAGGCCGGGAGCCCCTGCCTGGGCCCGGAGCCTCCCCTTGGGGGTCGGGCCCGGGCGGGGGGCCCCCCGAGCCGCTGCCGTCCTCATCGGCCTCCGAGCCCCATTTCCTGCTTTTTCAGTTTCCTTGGGGAGGGGCGGGTGGTTCTAGATGAATTGTTCCGGGGGTCCCCGATGAGGCGGGCCGGGGGGCCGCGCTCTTTTTAGAGGGTCCCCGCGGGGCCCGGGTGGGGCAGCGGTTGTGTTTGCATGGGCGGGGGACTTCCCGAGCCTGCCGGGACCATGACCTGAACTGTGCGAGCGGGACGTGTCCGAAGCTCGAGAGCCAGCTCACCTGAGCCGCCCCTCCCCCGGCCAGCATGGTGAGTGGGGGCCGAGCCCTTTCCCTCCCCCGCCCCCCCCACCCCCAGGTGCCGGGTCTGAGGGGTGGGAGCGGGCCCCGGGACTGCTGAGCCATCGGTTCTCCCCGGGGCGGGGAGAGGCGCGTGCCGAGCCCAGCAGTGACACATGCGTGCAGGCTTTGCAGCCCCAGCTCGGCGCTCCCATCCCCCCCCCAGGGATGTCTCAGGACTGGGAGGGACCTGGAAACGCAGCAGGCGCTACCCTTGGGTCTGGGGTTTGCCTCTCTTAACAATGTAGCTTATTTGACAGGAGCTATCCTGTATTTATTGAGGGCTTACTATGTGCCAGGGCCTGTGCTGAGTGATTGACATTTGTTACTTAATGAGTACCCTAGCTCTCTCCTGAAGTGGGGAGACTGAGGCACAGAGCAACTAATTACCCAGCTCAAGGTCACTCTTTTTTTTTTTTTTTTTTAAAGATTTTATTTATTTATTTGAGAGACAGTGAGAAAGAGAGCACAAGAGGGGGTAGGGTCAGAGGGAGAAGCAGACTCCCCACCGAGCAGGGAGCCTGATGCGGGACTCCGGGATCATGACCCGAGCCGGAGGCAGTCACTCTTAAGTGACAGTGGCATGATCTGAAGTTAAGCAGTTTGACTTCAGAGCTTCTATTAGATATAACACACAGGGTTGGATGGGGTCTTGCTGTAGGTTTATATAGAAGGAAACAGAGGGTTTGTGATTTGCAGAGGTCACTCATCCGGATAATAGCAAAGTCAGGAACAGGGGTGTCTTTTGACACCAGCATGCTGTTTCTGCTTCATGCTCTGGCCTTTTCCCTGGTAGTGCCTGGAAAGCTGTTCTTCCTTCCAGATCCAGCTGAGAAGCCACCTCTTCTGAAGATACCACGTTTTTCAGACCCAAAGACACTCTCAGCACTCCCTTACATTTATGTACTCACATCTGTTTATTAAGCCTTTGTCTTGTTATAATTGTTTCTGAGCCTTATCTCTCCACAGCAGTAGATTCAGTTCCCTCAAAGATGAAATTGTCTGAACCTTTATCTGCCCCAACTCTTGGTACATAGTAAACCCGTGGCGGAGCGGTTGATTGCTCAGCCTGTGTTTGAGCACCTCCAGTGAAGGAAGTGTTAAGGCTGTCCATTTTACCCCTGTTAGGGATTTAGTAGAGAAAGGGACGTAGTGACATCTGTGACATAGATGTTCAGGCCACTGGGATTTTTTAAAACATTCAAGGGGCCTGTGGGTGTTGTGTTAGGTTCTGGGCATAGAAAGAAGACCTCAGTCACGGCCCTTGTCTTCATTGGGCTTGGAACCAGTGCGGTAAAATGCACCATTAATGCTGAGCAGCACTGTGTAGTAGGTGCTGTATGTGGTATAGTGGCAGATTGGTTCAGCTCTGTGAGTCCCAATTTTCTCATCTATAAAATGTGGTGTTAGGAATTCCTTAATGAATAATCCAAAGGTATGAGAACATTTAGTGAGTGATAGTACTCAGTATTCCTTTTCTTCATGTATTCTTTCAGTTAATTTTCTGGTTTTTCCTTTTAAGTTGTAAAATACACAGAACATAAAATGTACCATTTTAACCATTTTTAAGTGTTACAGTTTAGTAGCATTAAATACAGCTGATCCTTGAACAACATGGGAGTCATGGGCGCTGCCCCCCATTGATGTGGTAAATCATGTATAACTTTTGACTCCCCCCAAACTTTACTATTAGTCTGCTGTTGACCACAAGCCTTACTGATAACGTTAACTGTCGATTAGTATTTATTTTGTATGTTATATGTATTATGTACTGTATTCTTTTTTTTTTTTTTTTTAAGATTTATTTATTTATTTGACAGCGAGAGAGAGACAGCGAGAGCAGGAACACAAGCAGGGGGATTGGGAGAGGGAGAAGCAGGCTTCCCGCTGAGCAGGGAGCCTGATGTGGGGCTCGATCCCAGGACCCTGGGACCATGACCTGAGCCGAAGGCAGACACTTAACCTACTGAGCCACCCAGGCGCCCCTATGTACTGCATTCTTAACAAAGTAAGCTAGAGAAAAAAATGTCATTAGGAAAATCATAAGGAAGAGAAAATACATTTACAGTGCTATGCTGTTTTTATTGAAAAAAAAAAAAATCCGTGTATAAGTGGGCCCGTGTAGTTCAAAGTCATGTTGTTCAAGGGTCACATTGTACATTCACATTGTGGTGAATGTACATCCCCACATCCCCAGAACTTTTTTCATCTTGTAAAACTGAAACTACCCATTGAGCAATAACTTCATTCCCTTCTCCCTCATCCCTTGGTGACCACAGTCTATTTTCTGTCTCTGTGAATTAGACTACTCTAGGTATCTCATAGAAGTGGAATAATACAGTATTGGGTCTTTTTTGACTGGCTTATTTCACTCAGCATAATGTCCCAGAGGTTCACCCATGTTGTAGCATATGTCAGAATTTCCTTCATTTTAAACACTGAATAATGTTCTGTTGTGAGTACATACCACATTTTGTTTATCCATTCATCTGTTGATGGACACCTGGGTTACTTCCACCTTTTGGCTACTGTGAGTAATGTTGTCGTGAACAGGGGTGTACAAATCTTTCAGTGAATTTTAAGTTGCCACTGGACACCAGGCTCTAGGGAAAGTCAGATGAACAAGCAAACAAGCTCCTCCCCTCAGGGAGTGTGCAAGGAATGTTGCTTTAGGACCCCTGGGCAGAGTTTTATTGGTTTTTGACTAAGCTAGCCAAGCACCCTTGCATTCAGATTTCATTTTTTTTTTTTTAAAGATTTTATTTATTTATTTATTCATGAGAGAGAGAGAGGGGCAGAGGCAGAGGGAGAAGCAGGCTCCTCGCGGAGCAGGGAGCCCGATGCGGGACTCGATCCCAGGACCCTGGGATCATGACCTGAGCTGAAGGCAGACGCTTAACCGACTGAGCCACCCAGGCGTCCCTTCAGATTTCATTTTAATTGGCAATCAGAGCATTATGAAAATGGCCACTTTTGAGCAATTATTGTAAAGTAGTTGACTTCATGATTACGATGTACATTTTTTTCTAGGGGTAAGTTTCGAGTCAAGGTTTTTGTGAGCTAGACCTCACATACTTAAGCACACAAGGGGTGGCCACAGTGGCTGTGACCAGATTAGGAACTTCTAATCACATCCTTTCTTCATCAGTGACACCGGAAGTTCATATCCTGTAGGTGTCCCAGGGTCAGAGGTGTGGGTGGGGCAGGCCTTGTCCCCAGAATGCAAGGAAACTGTTGCCTGGTGTGTGTCTTACAGGAGGAGGAGCTTTTCCCTGGGATCACATCTCTTTCTTTATTCCAGGAACTTTTTTTTCCTCTCTCTTTCTTAACATTTTTACTTTTAGGAGTATTAGTTGACACGTTTCGACCTTTTTTTTTTTTTTTAAGAGATTTTATTTATTTGAGAGCTCGAGAGAGCGAGAGCACACAAGGGGGGGAGGGGCAGAGGGAGAGGGAGAAGCTGACTCCCTGCTGAGCAGGGAGCCCAATGTAGGGCTTGATCCTAGGACCCTGAGGTCATGACCTGAGCTGAAGGCAGATGCTTAACTGACTGAGCCACCCAGGCGCCCCTGTTTGAGCCTTTTTAATGTCTTTGTAAAACTTTAATCCTAATGAGATGAAAATAGTATAATATGCTAAAAACACCATTTATTATATATCTGCTGTAAGCTATTTCTCATTTGTTCATTTTTCTTGTAGTCCTTCGGTCTGGTCTGGTTAACCAGACCAACCCTGCTAGGTTACGTTATGGCCAGTTTTCCCAGAGGGGGAGATGACAGACGTGCTGTAGGATACCTGGGTGGAGCCGGCATTTGGACCAAGGCGCTCCACTCCAAAGCCTGCACTTTTTGGCAGGACAGGTCTTCCTCAATTTACAGTGGGGTTATGTCCCGATAAACCCCTTGTAAATGGAAAATATTGTAAGTCGAAAATGCATTCATTACAGCTAACCTACGGAACATCATAGCTTAGCCTAGTCTACCTTAAATGTGTTTAGAACACGTAAGCACACAAGGGGTGGCTTGTTGGGCAAAACCATCTAACACTAAGCCTGTTTTATAATAGAGTGTTGAATATGTCATGTCATTTATTGAATATTGTACTGAAGGTGAAGAACAGAATGGTTGTAGGTGTATCAGTTGTTGATCCTGGTGCTCATGTGCTGACTGCGAGCCGCAGCTGGCTGCCACTGCCCAGCATCATAAGAGAATTTCGTACTGCATGTCACTAGCCTGGGAATAGATCCAAAGTCAGAATTCGAAGGATGGTTTCCACGGAATGTGAATTGCTTTTGCAGCCTCCTACAGTCGAACCATTGTAGGTTGGGGACTGCCCGTCTGCACATGTGCAGATCTCAACGTGGAAGATCATTGAAGATGATTGGAATGTCATCCAAATATATTCTGTTTGGTTCTGAGGTAGATAGTGATGGGTCCTGGAGAGTATGGACATTTCCTTTAAACTGTTCCTCTAGGAGCCATCTTGACCTACAAATTTAGAACCAGTTAAAGAGATTTGTAGGGGCACCTGGGTGGCTCAGTCGGTTAAGTGTCTGACTTAGGATAGGGTCGTGATCTCAGGGTCCTGGGATTGAGCCCTGTATCTGGCTCCCTCCTCAGTGGGGAGTCTGCTTGTCCCTCTCCCTCTGCTCCTCCCCCGCTCGTTCTTCCTCTCTCAACTAAATAAGTAAAAATCTTTAAAAAAAAAAAAAAAGATTTGTAGTTGTAGTACAAAATTACTATAACAGCTATACTGTAAGTACATTTGATTAAATCACTGGGTTTTGTTGAATTCCCATGAGTTCTTAAGTGATGTAATATCTTAGAGATTCCCACTACTTCTCTGAAAAGTTGTTACTTAATATTGAACAAGCTGTTGGTTATTATGGAAATTGTGTGCAAAACTGAGTTCTTGCTTAAATTAGTGTTTTTCTAGTTGCTTAGAAAATTGCTTTGGTTACAAAGACTTATGTTTGAATTCACCTTCCGTGACATTCCCGTAATGAGTGGTGAGTGGTTCCTATAATGGAGGCAAAATCAGACCTTAGATTTGGCCACTCAGGTGGTGTGTCATCCACTTGTTCATCAATGGTGTTACATGGCGCCCCGTGCCATGGGAGGTGTGAAGGAGCCATGGTGGTGCAGGGGGATGCCAGGGAAAGGTTCTGCAGTCCTCAGAGGTTCCATAGGCAGTCACATAATTAGACCTAGGCTGGGAGGCAGGTTCGATAATCAAGAAATGACTTTAACAGCTTTTGAGAAAATGAGACATGACATGGTTCAAATGATGGAATTACTTTACTGGTAAAGTAAACAAAAACACAGTCTGTAATGTGTAGAGAAGTAATTCTCTACAGTAAGCGAGAGCTTTTTAGTGCCTCATTTTATTCATTCGTGAAATAATTTATTGATTTCCTATGTCAAGCTTATAATCTTAGGTACTGTGGATACAGTATAATAATACAATAGTTAATATTTATAGGGTTTAGAATATGCCATGTATTTTACATATATTAACTCATTTACTTTTCCAGACGGTGCCAGAAGGTAGAGGCTATTTTTATTTCTCATTTTATGGATGAAAACATCCAGGACCCTTCTACATTGCAACTGAGTGATGGAATTGGGATTCAAACCCGGGCAGTCTGGCTCAAGAGTCAGAGCACAGTCAGAGCTCATAGCTGTTACACTTTGACCCCAAGAGGGTTAGTAGCACCTGCCCTCTAGGAGTCAGTTTCATGAGGCAGATGGGACTATATTCGGCAATTACAAGAGCCTGTGATGAGGGTGGTAGTAGAAGAATGCATTGGTACAAAGGTAGCCTATCTGAGGGAGACTCACTGAGGAGAGGGGCCAGGGAAGCTTTCCCAGGAGGCGTATTTGAGTCTTGAAGGGTTAGGAAAAGTTGTTTGCAGATAGTTACACAGATCAGATATGTATCAGTAAAGATAAAATCACAGGTGTCAAGGGAAAGTGAAGGAATTAACGTTTGCTGAGTGTTAGGACTTTTTAGGGCTCTAGGTACTTGCAGGACACAAACACGTTATGTCTTCTCATGGCAAATACCTTTATCACTGCTACCCAGGTCAGCTGCTGCCCCATTTCTTTGTTCCCCTTTGCAGCAGAACTCCAGGGGAGAGGGCTCTCTGATTGCTCGTCTTCCATTCTCTCTAGCTCACAGTCAAGGTCCGGCCGTCTGCCGGTGCTACAGTGATGGTTGGTTCTCACGTCCTCTCCAGAGCTTCCACTCCCACTCCTTCACATCCTGCTTTACTTCTTTTTGCAGCATTGACCTTCTTATTTATTTATTTATTTAATGTAAGCTCGATGCTCAACGTGGGGCTTGAACTTACGACCCTGAGGTCAAGAATCGTGTGCTCTACCGACTGAGCCAGCCAGGCGCCCTATGTAGCTTTTACCGTTTTTAAATGTTTTATATACATAACGTTATTTGCGAGGTCTATTTTTTGTTGTCTTCTCCTGCTAAAATATTGACTCCATAAAGCTAGGGATCTTCACTTTGTTCATTGATGTGTCCCAAGAGTCTGGAACAATTTCTGGCATGGGAGACAGTTACATTGTGGTTGGAATGCTGTGGAGGTCTTGGCTGTTCAAGGGGCCTTTAGAGCATGGGAGTAAGCGAGGTTCCCTGTGACAAAGAGAACTTGCAGAGAGAGGATATTTCAGAAGAGAAGGGTGTAACCGTGTCATGTTCAGACCGTTGGATAGACTGGTTTGGCTGTGGTGGTTTTTGTCAAGTAGTAGCTGGAGAGAAAGCCATAAAGGTAATTTATGGCTAGATTATGGAGGGCCTTCAATACTACTCTAGGGAGTTTGGCTTTGTCGGCTGGTTTTTCCTTAAAGGAAGATGAATCCGTCTGCCGTGCAGAGGTTAGATTGGTGGGAAACCTGTGACACCTTGCATGTCTGGATGTGACAAAGGTCGGTTCTTGGGTGTGGAATTAGGGTGAGGAGGACTTGAGCAAGAGAGTTTTCACTGCTTAAAAAACTGATTCTGGAGTCAAGGGATAAAGGAAAGGGAAAAGCTCAAGCTGATTTTGGAAGCCTCTAACGTGGTGACTGGGAATAGTGGGTGTTTTACTTAGTTGGTGATTTGGATTTGGTAGGAATGGAGATGACAGGTAGAGAACCTGACAGGAAGATGACAGGAGACTTCGCTCTGTAAGGAGATGGGCAGTTGCTGCGGTGTTGAGATGCAGGTGATTGGCATTGGGCAGGGCAAGGGTCTTGACGATTTTACGAAAGTAGATTGTTGACATATGTGTCCGAATCGAGGAAGATGTGACAGGACAGGCTGGGGTGAAGGGGGGGGGAGCTCCTGAGCTTGTAGCTGCTGCTCTCCGCCCGCACTTTCTGTAACCCATTGCAGACTGACCTTCTGTCTTCACCATTTTTCAAGATCACCTACAACTTCTGTGTGCTGAAGCCAATATAAAGGGCTTCTTTTCAGTCCTTATGCCATCTGACTTTTCCTTTTGGCCCTTGGCAACCACTGGACTTTTTCTTTTCTGAAATACTTTTTCTTGGCTCCGATGATACCACTGCCTTGGGTCAGTCTCCCTTGGTCTTTCCCATGGCCTCAGTTAGGGCCTGTGTGCCAGTGAGAACTCGGCTTTACTCTCCTGCCCTTGGTATCCACCCGACTGTCCTGTAGACATCAGATTAAACCTGTCTAAAACCAAATCCATCATCCTTCCCTCAGGTTAGGGCCTCCTCCCCTGTGCCCTGGTTCTGTTCATGGCTTTTCTTCACTGGACACTCAAGTGGCAAACCCGAGTCATCTTTAACTTTCTCTTTGCTTTTAGTCCCTCACCTGTAGACCTGTAGATGCTCTGCTGACTTGTGTTCTGACCCCAGGCTTTCCTTCCATTCCCTCCACTTTGGTCAAGCCGTGTCTCTTGCTTTCGCTCTTAGTATCTTGACAGCTTCCAGGTTCTCCCCCTAGCAGTTCATCTTCAGGATTCCTGCCAGAGTCCTCTTCACAGAGCTCAGATGGGAGCATGCCCTTTGACTCCAAATCATTCAGAACTGAGGGTCCCCATTGTCAGAGGCCAGGTTTGTTTGTTTGTTTGTTTTGTTGTTTTTTTGGGAGAGAATTGAATGAGAAGGAGGGAGGGAGGGTAGGGTGGAGGGGCAGGGGGAGAGGGAGCGAGAGAATCCCAAGCAGGTTCCGCCCAGCGTGACGAGGGGCTTTATCTCATGAACCTGAGATGATGACCTGAGCTGAAATCAAGATGCTTAACCGACTGAGCCACCCAGGCACCCCCAGAGACCAATGAGACCAGAGAGTGACGGAAGACACTTGGGCCCTGGATTTTCACAATTTTACTTTTAGTCCTCTCACTACAGATTGAAGATGATGTATTAAATGCTTAAAGTGATTTATTTGGAATGTCTTTTAAAGACTTCCCAAATTATACCAGTTCTCTAGCCACAGCAAACCACCTGTCATTCCCAGAACACTGAGTACACTTCATACCTCTCTTTGCTCAGTGCTGTTCCCTCTGATCTCCTGTCCTTTTCTTCATTTTCGAAGGTGAGACCTTCCCTACCATTTCAAGGCCACCCTAAATATAATCTCTTTGAGGCCTTCCAGCTAGTAGTTTAACAGTTATCATCTTTGATTATAGTTAGGTTTTTTCTTTTGGCTTTTATTATTTTGATATATTTGTTATTACTATATAGAAATTCTAAGACTACATTCTTCTAGTAAGTGTCAGTTTAGAAGTTTGAAGAGCACAGTGTAAGACTCTTCAACTCCTCTAGCCTCCCTTTAGTCCCACTCCAAGCCTGCAGGTGGGGAGGATTAGTTCTTTGTCTTTGAGTCCATATCAGGGTGAGTCTTGGGCCTCTTTGCATTTCCAGTGCCCCTTAAGCATTCTGCAGATATTGAGGCAATCAAAAGAGGCAGGGGTGAAAAAAAATCCAAGAAGGATGACAATGGCAGTATTTGGAGAGTGTGGTAAGATTGAAATAGAGTATGAATATAGTAAACTAGCACCCTCTTTTTCCAAAACCTATGCAGCCAGCACGCTCAGAGAAGGGCATTTTTCCCCTGGGCAAGTAGACACAGTGGGAGGGGGGTTGACGGGGTGGACAGGCGAGCAGGGAAGTTGTTACAAGAAATGCTGTGTAAATGTGTGCTTAGGGGGAGGCGCCAGACACTAATTGCCCCTGGGAGAACTGCTGGGATGCAGTGGGGATGGGGTGTGGTGAGGGAAGGGGTTGTGGATATTGAGGAAACTCCCAGTGTAGAGGGAAGTGAGGGAGGTTCAGGAGGCTGATGGGAAAGGAAGGAAGCTGGGGGTCAGAGGGAGCAAAAGGTCTGCATGTTTCATCATTACACTCGGCACTAGTCATTGTTGAGGGGCCCTCGTGTACACTCTGTAAGTCCTTATTTAATGTAACGGCAGCCCTGCAAAGTAGGTCTTATCTACTCTACTTATCTACTTCCCCGTTGTACATTTGGGAAGATGAGGACACTGAGGCTCAGGGAGGGTAATGTTAGTAACTTGACCAAAATTACACAGCAAGTTGATAGAGATGGGATTCGGACTCAAGGTTCTAACTCCACAGCTCACGTTTTTTCTGTACCAGTAGGTTTCTCCTTAAGCCAGTGCACATTTACACAGGCATATTTACTTGAAATGTAGCCTAACTGGGTGTATTGTCCCAGGAAAAATAGTATATATAGTCATCTAACTGTAAAACCTGTAAAACTGACTTCATAATAGAAAGTGCAAGATGGTAAAAGTTTCCTGATAATAGAGGAGAAACTAGGTACCTGCATATCCTCTAATGTGATAGGAATAGGAAAAGCGTGATTATTGAGAGCACGGTGGTAGCTGGACCACATTACAGGACATCTGCAGTAAGGAGGGTGGCTTGACTTCATACAGTTCAGTTCAACTAAGTCATTAGGTGTAGCAGATGCAGTAGCTCAGTTAACATTAGAGCAGCCTGTTGCTGTTTTATACGAAGGTTATCATGAAAAAGATCTCTGGTCTCAGACTCCCTGAAAAGGTAAAGGTATTTTATGAGCTAAATGCAGCTGGGGGAAAAAAAAATCATTGGTTTCTAAATTGGCTTGTAATGGGCGCCTGGGTGGCTCAGTTGGTTAAGCGACTGCCTTCGGCTCAGGTCATGATCCTGGAGTCCCGGGATCGAGTCCCACGTCAGGCTCCCTGCTCAGCAGGGAGTCTGCCTCTCTCTCTGACCCTTCCCCCTCTCATGCTCTCTATCTCATTCTCTCTCTCAAATAAATAAATAAAATCTTTAAAAAAAAAAGTAAATTGGCTTGTAATCAGACTTGGGAAGATCTCTTTATTTATTTAAAAAAGAGTAACAACTGGATAATTTTGTATAAAAATGACGTGCTTATTAAAAATCAAGTAGTAGTAAAAGGTACCAAGAACATTGGCAAAAAAAGAAGTCACCCTGAATCCTGCTATCCTGAACTATGATTAACCTTACATAAACATCCATATGTCTTTGTATGTATGTATCTATCTGGATAAGTGAGATGGAGTCCTAAAATAAGTACTTTCATTTAAAAAGTGATCATGCTGATTTTTGGGATCATGTTAGTTTTAAAGTAAAAGAAAAATAATTTATTATTACTTGCATTTTTAAAGAAAGGCTATACTTTTTGAAATATTTAAATACAGAAAGTTGCAAAGGGAGTGCCACGAGTCTCCAGTGTGGAATCTTCAAACCTGTGTCCAGTATCAAAACCAGGAAATTGACATTGGTACATGTCAATTATTGACTAGACTATAGACCTTATTTAGTTTTCACCTGTTTTTAACCTGTAGTCACTTGTATGTATAATTCTGTGCAGTTTAGTCCATGTATTGATTCGTGTAACTACCACCTCAGTCAGGATACAGAGTTGTCCCATCAGCATAGAACTCCTTCAAGCCTGATGATGCTCTCTGTGTTATAGCCCCCTCCCCTCTTCTAGCATCCACTTATCTCTCTCTATATAGTTTTGTCATTTTGAGAATGGTGTATGAGTGTAGTCAGTTTGTAACCTTTTGAGATGGACTCTTTTCACTAAGCCTAGTGCCCTTGAGGTCACTTGAATTTAATAGCAAAAAAAAGAAAGCGAGTGAAACTGAAAAAGGAATTGTCAAATTTCAAATAAATCTTTGCTTCAATTATTATTAGCTCTTGATAAATCCCTGTAGGTTAAGGAAAAAGGTTACAAAAGATATTAAGAAGATGGCACCATTTTTATTTTATTTATTTTTAAGTAATCTTTATGCCCAATGTAGGGCTTGAACTCATGACCCCAAGATCAAGAGTCGTGTGCTGTGCTGACTGAACCAGGCTGGTGCTCCAAGATGGCATCATTTTTAATAAATATATTCCATGTTTCAGTTCTAGGCAGTATCAGTGAACTTAATAATAGGAAAAATAAGAACATTTGGACTCCTTCTATTTCTCTCTTCTCATTCTTGGTTGTTACTTTACTTTGTCAGGGTCTTAGAGCCTTTATAGTATGTTCCATAACCATATTCCCTCAGTATTTAGTCTTGGTTTTATATTTTAAAGGATTCAGTGTTCCCCACTGGTTCTTTTAACTGGTCTTTCTATATCTGAAGTCCTTCATTCATCTTCCCGTTGGCTAGATTTTATTGTCACTTGTTTGGTGAATTAAGAATGCCTGCTTTTATGCTTGAAGGATATCTTGGCTAGGTATAAAATTCTGGGTTTGCACTCTTTCTTGCAGATCCTTAGACATTGTTCCACCATCTGGGATTGAGTGTTTTGTTGACCCTCTTAATCTCTTCAGGATTGATTAGCTGGTAATTTTTTTCAAAAGAGTTATGATTGCTGTATTCCTTGAATTATTTCATGTTTGAATATGCCTGTCGTCCTTATCCATAAATGGTAATACTCATGGGTCATACCTTCTTTTCCTAAGAATTTTGTTGATATTTCTCCATTGAATGATGTTGTGTGGAAAAGCATGGTTAGCCTAATTCATATAGTGCTGTCCCTTTACCCCAGTTAGAGGTAGCTTGCCTTTTTTACATGGTTGTTAGAAGAAATACATGTTGCTGAAGTTTAGTAACTCAATTAGGATATCTTTTAGTGTGGGTTTTTTTTTTAAGATTTATTTATTTTTTAGGGAGAGAGTGCAAACAGAGGGAGAGGGAGAGAATCTCAGACACCCCACTGAGTGTGGAGCCTGACTCGGGACTTGATCTCATGATCACGAGATCACGACCTGAGCCGAAATCAAGAGTTGGACGCTCAACCGACTGAGTCACCCAGGCGCCCCAAGTGTGGATTATTTTTTTTATCATTTTGCCCTAGAACTTGGTATGCCTGCGTTAAGGTATTTAGCTAATTCCCTGATGTTAGCTATTTTAGATTTCTAGTGTTTGCTTCTAATACTGCAGTAAACATGTTGAATATATCTTTGTCCACTTTGTGAAATTGTAGGATAAATCTCTAGAAGAATTGTGGGGCAAACAGTAAGTGTATTTAAAAATTGTGGTAGATAGTGCTAGTCCTGCAAAAAGATTCTGTCAGTTTCTATTCTCATTAATGGGTACTTCCTATTTCCCTGCCTTCTGGCCGACCATTACAGCTTTTTAATGTGAAGAGTGAAAATGGCACATCAGACACATCATATGCGAGCCTTTCTTTAGTTGTGAGTGAAGTGGAACATCTTTGATATTTTATTGCCATACGTATTTTTTCCCACTTCTGCTGACCACTCCTGGTCTCCTGAACTTTGTACATTTTTCTATTGGGTCAGTCAACAGTTTTTTAAAAAAAATATAATTTGGCTGAATTTTAGAATCGATAAAGTTATGTTTGGAATGGCTTGCACATTTGGTTGATGAATCTCATGCAGCTGATTTTATTCAGGATAAGAACGCTAACATTTCATGTATACTTATATTGTGGACTTGACTAAGGTGATTGTCTTAGTGATGGGACTGTGTAACCTGATTGTTTTCTGAACTTTTATCTGATGATCCATGTGGCTAAGACTTACATTCTTCCCCACTTGGCTTTGTGTTTGTCATAACATCACGTAAAAACAGGTTGAATCGTGGGAAGCAATTCCATTGCCAGAAAGCTGCGGAGCTCACCTTGGTGAAGTGACTTTTCTGGTAATCGTCTGTTAACTGGGTTGATGAGCCAGAATGTTAATTTAGAATGCTAAAGGATATATGAAGTAATTTCATAAGGGAGTTTACCAGTCATGCATAGTGTGTCTCTGATTTTATTTTCTCCTGAAACTCCCCTAATGGCAGAGAGCGCCTACACCTGGTTAAAGGAAGGCCCCTGTCCTGGGGCTGTAGGTCAGAGCATCTCTCTGTAAATCTGACATTTCTTGAAACTCTTGGGTCGTACCTTAATTTACATTTATTGTTTAAAAATCAATATATATTCTTTCTTCCTCTCTTCCCTCTTCCCTTTCTGCCCTCCCCAGTCTTCACAAGCAAATTAAAGGCTCAGGCCCATATGTTATCTTTGGGGGACACCGAGTGGCCTTGATCTCGTTTTACTGTGGGGATGACTGGCCCATGTTTCCAGACCTTTGGGGGCAGACCTACTTGGCTGAGAAGAGCTGAAAAATCCCATCCTGGTGTAATCGTAACTGAGAGTTCTAATGAAGAGAAGATACTTGAAGGCTTTTAAAGACCTCGAAGAAATATCAGAAAACATTTTGAGAAAAAGAATACCCCTTTATACCTTGACAATGAACAGATCGAAAGTGAAAGGGCTTTGAGTGGACCACTTTTATCGGCACATACTCCTTGACATTGAACACTTGTGGTCTTGATGATTGCCAGTGACCTTTAGAGCCTTTGAGAAATCATTTGTTATTTTAAAAAGGTTGCTTGCAGTGTCTAGAACAAGTCACTTGGCTAGTGAGTGGGTCCAGCCGACCTCCTAGCTCAGTGCAACCTGGGGGTTCTTTACCATTCTGGGTTGTGACTTGGGAATTATAAAAGTCTTCATTACTTTATGGAAGATAATCCCCCAAAGAAATTCAACTACTGGAACTGGTGATACAAATGAAAAGATGAGGAAATTAAAGTTCTTAGTGAGGAAATAGAAGTCATGGATAAATTCAAGCGTAGAATGTTAAGTTTGGTGTCTTGGATTCACCATGCCCTAGGTGTAGAAAGAAGGGAAAGCAGTTCCTAATACTGGAGGAGTGCTGGGCTACTGCAAATATTGCTGATGATGGAGGGAAAGTTGAAAAGACTTTTAACTTGAGAGGCGCCTGGGTGGCTCACTCAGTTGAGTGTCAGACTCTGGTTTCGGCTTAGGTTATGATCTTGTGGTTGTGGTATTGAGCCCTGCATTGGGCTCTGTGCTCAGTGTGGAGTCTGCTTCAGATTCTTACTCCCGCTCCCTCTGTCCCTCCCTGCTCATGTGTGCACTCTCTCTCTCTCTCTCTGATGAATAAATAAAATCTTAAAAAAAAAAAAGACTTTTAACTTGTGGTATGAAGTCTATGCATGGATACGTGTGTATGTGTTTGTTTTTTTTTTTTTTTTAAGATTGTATTAGAGCAGGAGCGGGGTTGGGGGGGAGAGGGAAATGGGAGAGGGAGAAGCAGACTCCCCACTGAGCAGGCAGCCCAGTGTGGGGCTGGATCCCAGGTCCTGAGATCAGGACCTGAGCTGAAGGCAGACCCTTAACAGACTGAGCCACCCAGGCGCCCCTATGTGTGTGATTTGTAATTCCTTCCCAAAATGGAAAGTTAGGAGGTGGAGGAAGCATTGTTGGTGAATTTGAGGGCTTGCTTGCAATAGAGTTTCAAAATAATTGGGAACAAATCTGGTCTACAGTTATTGAATGTGAGGATGGAAAGTGTGAAGAGAAGTTCTAGAAGTTTATAACTTCTGGAAGTTTCTAACTCTGGATGAGATGTGCATGTCAGCAAATGATTCCTGTGCTGGAGGTTAAGTGCAGAAATAGAGCCTTGTAAGAGGTACAACTGTACTAAAAAAAAAAAAAAAAAAGCCTGGCCAAATTGGAGAGCTATATCAGGGAAGGCTTCACAGAGGAGGTGACACCTTGGTTGGGTTTCAGAGCAGAAATAGGAAGTCACAAGGCAAAGAATTTGGGGCTTGAGGTGGAGAAGCAGAAGGCCCATTTTTGGGCAGATGGAGCCACAGATACACATGGAAGAGTGGTCAGTTCTTGACGACGAAAGCTTTGAAATGCTGAAGAGCGAGCCGTCTACTAGGCAGCCCCGGTGATTTCTGTGAAGGCATCCACTCGAGACAAGGCTTTTATTTAATTCATGACAAAAGGAGCCTTGTGCTTCTATCCAGCCCAGGAAATTATTCATCTACATTCCACATTCTGTTTTGAGAGAAAGACAAAGTAAGTGATCTTTCAAGGATTTATGTATTTAACTTAAACATCTTATTTTGAAGTACTTTTAGACCTGCAGAGGAGTTGCACAAATAGCACAGGGGGTTCCTGCATCCTCTTCTCCCATGGGGATTTAGTTTTAAAAAAGTGACTAAAAAAAGTAGTCAAGCCTTCGAAGATTTGTGGCCAGCGAGTTAGCTCAGTTTCTGTGGCTGCTTCATTCTCCTCCCGTTCGGTATTGAAGTAGGTGCTGATGCTGTCACGGTCTTCTCTGCCACCTCTTGATTTTGCCTAGTTACTTTTTTCCCTAATGGGAAAAAGTATTTTGAACTCTGTAGACTATTGTTATAAGTACAAAACAGACAGGAGCTCACCGTCCTCTGATTCAGCTTCTTGGATTTTGTTTCCTTCTAGTCTTTTTTCCTGTTTACTTTTTAAATGTGGCTGAGATCACACTGTAAATGCACTTTTTTCCTTCTGCTTTTTCCATGTAACATTATAGTATAAGTGGTTTTCCAGATCATCAAATACTTAATAAATATTTACAGTGGCTGTGTAATATTGCATTGCATGGATTCTTGGGCAGTTAGGTTGTTCCATTTTTTTTGCCATTGTAAATAATAATGTGATTAATGTTTTTGCAAAGAGCTTTTTCTGTATTTCAGAAAATTGCCTTAGGCTAGATTCCCAGAAGGACCCAAGGGTATGAAGATTTTTTAATAAGCCTTTTATCTTATTTTTATTTTATTTTTTAAAGATTTTATTTTTTGACAGAGACAGAGACAGCGAGAGAGGGAACACAAGCAGGGGGAGTGGGAGAGGGAGAAGCAGGCTTCCTGCTGAGCAAGGAGCCTGATGTGGGGCTTGATCCCAGGACCCCGGGATCATGACCTGAGCCAAAGGCAGACGCCTAACGACTAAACCACTCAGGTGCCCCTAAACCTTTTATTTTTTTTTAAGATTTTATTTATTTGACAGAGAGAGGCACAGTGAGAGAGGGAACACAAGCAGGGGGAGTGGGAGAGGGAGAAGCAGGCTTCCCGCCGAGCAGGGAGCCCGATGTGGGGCTTGATCCCAGGACCCTGAGATCATGACCTGAGCCGAAGGCAGATGCTTAACGACTGAGCCACCCAGGTGCCCCTAAACCTTTTATTTTAAAATAGTTTTAGATTTAGTATGAACATTTTTAAGGTACGTCATCAGATATTTTTCAGAAAGTTTATATGAGTTTATTCTTCCCACCAGCTGTAGATAATACACCCCTCAGCATTGGGTAGTCTTAAGAAAATTGTTGCAAATTTAATAGGTTAAAAAAATGGCTTCATTCTTCCGTAATATCTTTTGGGGGGGGGCGGTAGGAAAAGTTATCACCAACTTAGATTTTATTTTTGTCTGGTTTGTTTTTTTTTTATTTTTTGGTAGCTACGTCCTCCCCTATTTTTGTCTCTTTATAGGATTTATAGGTCACACTTACAGGTTATAGGTTCATATTGTTTACTATTTACTTAATCATGCTTATACTTTAATATATTAGAAATGGTGCCTTAAAGTATTCCCCCCCCCCCCCCCCCAGTCAAGGGTTGTTTTTTTGTGTGTGTGTGTGTGGTAAAATAAACATAAAATTTACCTTTTTTTTTTTAATTATTTATTTGTCAGAGAGAGAGAGCACAAGCAGGGAGAGCAAGCAGAGCAGGCAGAGGGAGAAGCAGACTCCCCGCGGAGCAGGGAGCCCGATGTGGGGCTTGATCCCAGAGTCCTGGGATCATGACCTGAGCCGAAGGCAGACGCTTAATGACTGAGCCACCCAGGTGTCCCTACCATTTTCAGATGTGCAGTTCAGTAAGGTTACAGTATGTACATTCACCATGTTGCTCCTCTGTCCTCATTACTGGCTTGCTGCGCGTTTGAGGGGTTGTTATCTGCACCCCGGGTGGGAGCAGTATTGGAGCACATTCTTCTGAGCTCTGTCTTCCCCTTCTCATTCTTTCCTTACTCCTGATTTCTTTATGAGGGGTGCATTGGGAAGAGCCCAACACCATTGGCCCTTACCTCCCAGGTGTGAGGTCACTGTGTCAGAACACTGCCTAGCTCTGTCCTTGGACTTCTCTCACCTGCTTATCTTCAAGAGAAGTTTGTCTCCCGCCGTGTCCTGCCTTCCTGTTGTTGCTGGGCTTGGCTGGTCAGTTCAGGATGGGGAGGAGGCGGCATTGCAGCTTTGCCAGTTGTGAAGAGGACATTGGACTTTGATCTACACTTGATTGCTTGAGACTCTGTAGCAATTGGATAGAACCTGGAAAGCAGAAAGGAAGTGATTATGCTCCTTCAAAACCCAACAGTCTGTAATACGGCCTGGAGTTTTTTGCCAATATGAAATAAATGTTATTTTAACTGGTATTTAAAATGCCAGTGCTGTCTCGGGATAATTCAGGATGAAGGTAGCAAGGGTTTTACAAAACTTGCTCTTAAGCAGTTGCAGGTAGTAAGAGCAGCGATGTGAAACCCTTTATGTAT
The DNA here is from genome assembly GCF_002201575.2 of Neomonachus schauinslandi. Classification (NCBI taxonomy): domain Eukaryota; kingdom Metazoa; phylum Chordata; class Mammalia; order Carnivora; family Phocidae; genus Neomonachus; species Neomonachus schauinslandi. The sequence continues at coordinate 158,786,076 of NC_058407.1, read as the reverse complement.
GAGCTGTAGTGTTGATTGGGATTTTAGATTTGCAGCATGCGTTTATAGTGCTCTATCAACTTCACATTCATTCCCTGATTTCATGCCCTGCAAGGTAACGCCGGCTCACTCATCATCCTCATAGCCCTAGAACCCTGTGTCTTTCTTTAAGGGGTAGAGGAGCTGCCGCTGGGAGAGGGCTCTGGTGGCCCTGCTCAGGGCCTTCACTTCACCAATAGCTGGTTGACTGGGCAGGATACTCTCTCTGAGCTTCGTTTTCCTTCTCTGAAAGTGAGGTTGGACTTGCTGATCTCTGGGGTTTATATTTCTCTCTTAAGATTCTGTGGTCCTGTCTTAGGATTTCTTGATAGCATGCCTTGTGTTAATGTGCTCAGTATCTCTTGCGTTTAATTGACTAGGCATGCAGATATAAATATTCATCTTCCTGGGAGAAGTACCTGGGAAAACGCAGCAGATGGAATCGTGAAGAGCGAGCCTATTTTGGGCTCTATTACTTACTTATCTTAGACAGTTTCTTGCAGCGTAACTATTCTTATCATTCGCTTTTTTGATTGTGTAATTAAAGCCTTCCACTGTAATATAAATAAATAAGCATGTAACTTACATGTATTTTAGCTCCTAGTGGGATATGCTTGTTGCCCAACCAGCAGATGCAAAATTTTTAATGCCTAGGCTACGTACTATCCTCTTCAAAAACGGCGTGATAGTAAACCTGGCATGTGAGAGAACTGTCAGGCTCCTCTTGCCTGTTGTATCCTTGTCTCACTTTCTCTTGCCTCTTTACCCAGCCAGCTTGGAGCAGTGGGGCGCAAAGTGGGAGGGTACCAATCTGACAGAAGTTTTAAAAAACTTTTTTTTTTTTTTAAATTTTATTTATTTATTTGACAGAGAGAGAGAGAGAGAGCACAAGTAGGCAGAGTGGCAGGCAGAGGGAGAGGGAGAAGCAGACTCTCCACTGAGCAGGGAACTGGACATGGGGCCCGATCCCAGGACCCCAGGATCATGACCTGAGCTGAAGGCAGCCGCTTAACCGACTGAGCCACCCAGGCACCCCTAAAAAACTTTTTATTTGGAAATAATTTGAAGCTGACAGAAAGATTGCAAGGAATGAGTAGTAGCAAGAACACTCTCATACCCTTTACCCAGACTCCACTATTGTTAACATTTTGCCCTGTTTGCCTTATTATTTGCACCTTTTCTATGTATATATATGCACATCCATATATAAATGTATGCACAAGTAGTGTTTTTTTCTGAACTGTTGGAGAGGAAGTCGCCTACATTCTGGCCCATTGACCCTATGTAGTGTATTTTCTCACAGGGATGTTCTCTACAAAGCCATAGTGCAGTTATCAGCCTCCGTTAATATAACATTGATTCAGGACTTTGATCTACTGTCAGTATCCAGTTTTGTCCTTTGGCCCAATTCTGTCCTTCATAGCACTTTTTCCCCTTCAGCACAGGATCTAGCCTTAGAATCAAGTGTAGCATTTACTTGTCATGACTCTTTAATCTTCTTTAGATTTGTTTTAAATTTTTGAAACCAGGGCTCCTGTCCATTGGTAGCTAATTGGTTCTTCTTGTTTTTATGTACTGTCCCGTATAGTACATGGATAGGTTTTCCCAGCATAAAACATACTGTTCTCTGTGTACAAGATGTTTCCTCTAATTGGTCCCCGGGGCGGGGGGGGGGACAGAAAATGCTGCCTCGACTTTATCACCACCACAGGGGGACCAGTTGGACTTTCTGGCCCAGATGCCTGGCACTTAACCCTGTTTCTACCTCCTAGTCCTCAGCAGTAAACAGACCCCCTTTTTTTTAATGAAAGAGTCAGAGAATTTGACCCAAACCCAAGAAATACTGTGCAAGCCCAAGAAATACTGGGAGGTATTTTTTGCCATTGGTCAGCTTGATGGTAGTTTTAGACTAAAGCAGGAAAGTGCCTTTTAATGATTAGAATTGTTTAGATGTGGCTAAAGTACATGTTTTAATCAGATATTAATCTGATCATGCATCAGTATCTGCATGATGATACTGTACAAAGTTATATCCATGGTTACTCCCAAAGGGTACGTACTTTCAGGGTTATGCTGTAGGCAAGACAACGAGCAGCCCTTCTGAGACAAATGCATAACTTCAATCATTCGTCCCAGACACGCATTCCTGGAGTCATGGTAAGTGCTTCTGCCCTGGCCTTGCTTTCCCAGAACATGGCGTGTGTCCATTTCTTTCCTGCAGTAGAAAACGTTCTTTCCTGTAACTTCACAGAATTTTTGGAGTTACTTCACTGTACATCTGGAGCCCTAGACGACCCCTCTGCTTGGCCTTGCCTCTACTTCTCTATTAGACAGGCTAAGGGACACCTGGACACGGGCGTGGATGCGACGGAGTTGGGAGGCTTGGCTTGCTGCTCACTAGCTGCGTGCACGTGAGCAAGGCACACGGCACCCTGGGTTTCAGGGCCTGCCCTTCTGAGTGCTGGACTTCCAAGGTCCAACTGGTTTCGACACAGTTTGTTTTTAGAGAAGTGAAGTGAGATTTCTACTGAATCATGACGTGTGGTTTTCTTTCTTTCTTTTTTTTTTTTAAGGTTAGTATCTGCCATTTGAGACCCACAGAACAGAGACAGGAAGGTGGGAGAAGACCTGTGAACGGTGCCCTCCTGACTGGGGCTTCCTCTCCAGGCTTTCCTGCTTTCTAGTGTTTTGAGCCTGAGCCGGGTGACATCGGGGGGCCACATAGATGTCACATTGATTCTCATCATGCCTTCTTTTATCTTTGTATTTCGTCTAATGCTTGTACGCCGGCCTGAGGGCCAGGGGGAATTCTTTGCTCATCTGTTTTCTTTGCCATGAAGAGAGTAGTGGAGAAAGAGGGTTCTTTTGAGAGTTTGAACACCCACGATAATCCTGTTAGCTTCCCAGGAAGTTTATATGAGATTGAATGTCTTTGCTTATGGCATCTGTTGTAATAACATCAGGTATGCTTTGCATACTTTTCAGCCTTGGTCAGTAGCTAGTACAGAATCACTTTTCTCAGAAATCTTCTTTATATATAGGCGGATGCAGTAAAAACACTGTTCTGGGTATGGCACAGGAATGTTTGAAAGGGACTCTGGGATGCTAGTCTTCATTTTTTTAGGTTTGGTGTCAAGGAGGCCATGAACCTAGATATAGGAGGCTCATATGATTTACCTCCTTATAGGATAGGCGGAACGTGGCTCCTGGAAAAGGTGCCAAAAAGCTTGATAAAAGCTTCTTTGAAAAAGAGCTATTTTTTTCCCCAGCATTGATTTTGTAAAAAGGTTAAGCTTTATTTTTTAATTTTATTATTTATTTATTTTTTAAAGTAGGCTCCACGCCTAGCAGAGAGTCCAACGTGGGGCTTGACCTCAGGACCCTGAGATCAAGACCTGAGCTGAAATCAAGAGTCAGATGCTTAACTGACTGAGCCACCCAGGTGCCCCAAAGGTTATGCTTCAGAGGGGGTGTTTTAGAGGCAATTAGATAAAACATAACAAATTTTAGTCAGGGTTTGAGAAACTTGTCATGTAGGTGCCTTAAGGGACAAAGCACCATTTATCCACCTTCAGTCTCAGTGTTTTTTAAGATAAATTGTTAGCAGTCTCCTGGTTTTTCTTTTTTGTTTTTGTTTTTAATGTTTATTGATTGAGTGCTTGTGAGCAAAGGTCATTGTGGTCAGAGGCCCTAAAGGGGGAAATTTAAATAGTCACATGTATCTTATCTCTGGAGGGACTACCAGTATTCCTGAGAAACTAAAAGTGGTACTCTCTTCTTGTTCCTTTTTCTCTCCTGAATTCGGACTAAACTATCTGGATGTGGTAGAAAGTACAGATGTGTTAGGCAGAGTCTCTTTCCAGGCACTTGATGTTCTGGTTAAGGAGAGAGGCCTAGTACCGATGAAGTGTTTGTTAACACTTACAGGTGGGGCTTTTGGCCCTTACTTTATTCCTGACATTGTGTTCACTGTGTGCTTTACACAGATTATTTAATCCTTAGAACAATCCCCATGTGTTGGGTTCTCTTATCCCCAGTTGGGCACAAAAGGAAAAAAAGTGACGGATTAAATAACTAGGCCGAGGTTGAGGTGCATTTGGAGTCAAGCCCAAGGAGCCCAAGCCCAGGGCCTGTGCTCTTTCATCAGGCCATGCTGAACTGACCAGAGAACAGGGCCATGGGCAAAACTGTGGTACTGATTCCATGACAGAGGCCCGAGATACAAAGAAAGGAGCCATGCTGTAAACTTTGGTTTTGTGAAAAATTTCATGAAGGTAGAACTATGAATTGCAGACCCAGGAGCAAATGCAGGATGGGAATAGACATTTGCTTGGGAGACCATGGGTGTTCAGACTGGAGTGATGGCTTCTTGTTGTGAGTGATGGTGAATCAGGCATGCTTTCCTTCTCTTTTCATCTTAGTAAACTCCTCTGCATTCTTCAAAACCCAAGGTATATTATCTCCTCTGCGAAGCTTTCCTTCTGTTCGTCAGACAGAGTTAGTTCCCTTTGGGCTCCTGAAGCTTTTTATACATCTGTCACTACTAGACGATGTAAACCATCACAGTCTCCTTTTTTTGTTACAGGCTCTCCCCGTCTCTCCCGTCTCTTCCCCAGGCTACCTCCAGTTCCTTGAAGGGACGGTCTTACTCATCTTTATATCTCTGGGGCTTAATGCAGAGTCAGTTACTTAGTGAGCATTGAGCATTGAGCTGAGTTTCTCAGATCAGATTCAAAGGCTCTTTAAAGCTAGATTTAGAATAATTGGGGACAGAGAATCAATATTTAGAAGAATTTATCTGGTGGTGAAGCACAGATTGGATTGGAATTGGGGAAGCTGACATCAAGGTGGCCAGGTTAAGAGAAATTACAGTAATCTAGGCAGGAGGGGAATAGGGCCTGGTAGAAGTAGCGGTGAGGGAAAAGGTACAAATCTAAAAGACAGTGTAAAGCAGGAACCAGCCAGCCTGATGACCTTAGTTGTGGGCATAGAAGATACAAGGAAGAGTCCAAGATTTCAGATTACGTGATCCTTCCCCTTTCAGGTTTTTCTTGTAATTTATTAGGTGATTATGGGTGTTGGTTGACTTCTCTGTTCCTTAATAAATGAGTCAGTTGTAGATAGGTCTGTGAACTGCTGAACCGTGAGCAGTGCAATAAAAGGAGCAGATAAAGTCCGAGCAGGCACAGCTGAAAGCTCCTCCACTTCGCAGATTTTAACTCTTTCTGGAACAGAAAACTTTGGTTTATATTAGATACGCACATAGCTTTCTGCGAGTATCTTCTGACCCAGGTTTATTTTCGATTCCTGCCCCGGGGTTTTAATTTGCTGCTGTGGTAAGCCAAGGAACTCTTGGAGAAGCATACATAGGCTTTTGGGATTGTAATCCTTTGTGTTGTTACAAATAGGTGATGGCTCCCAGCAGTCCAGGAGTCTCCCACTCAGATGTGACCTGCAGGCCCCCAATTGCTCTCAGTAGTTGGCGTTAATAGAAGAAAAAACACAACTTCTAAATTCACTATCTGAAAATACCAGCCTGAATGCTAAAAATAAGTATGACATTAGTTTTTTAAATGGTGTATGTGTATTTTCAGAAAAGTGCACAAATTGTACTGTAAAGATCATCCTTGTGTGCCTAACACTCAGATCAAGAAAATGGAATGTTACTAGTATTTCAGAATCCTTCTTCCCTACAGGTAACCACTATTGTGATTATAACACACCACAGGTTCATTGTGCTTGTTTTTAAAATTAACATACAGTGAATAATGAAGGATGTGTTTTCGCTTCTTGTACTCAACATTGTGTTTGTGAGATTCATCCATGTTGTTGCATGTAGCAATATTTATTCATTCTTGTTGTCTTATATTCTGATGAATAAACAGTTTATCCATTCCACTAGTGATAGTCATTTGGGTTCTTTTGACTTTTTTGGATATTATGAATAATGGTGGTATGGACATTTGTGTACCTTTTTTTTTGTATATGTGTACAGATTTCTGTTGGAGTTACCAAGGAGTAGAATTGCAGGATCATAAGGTATGCGTGTGTTCAGCTGCCATTGGTTATCTTTTTTAAAATTATTTTGTTTTAAATTCCAGTATAGTTAACATACAGTGTTATATTAGTTTCAGGTGTACGATATAGTGATTCAACACTTCATACATCACCCTGTGCTCATCATGGGAGGTGCACTCCTTAATCCCCATCACCTGTTTACCCATCCCTCATCCACCTCCCCTCTGGTAACCATCAGATTATTCTCTGTAATTTAAAGAGTCAGTTTCTTGGTTTGTCGCTCTTTTTTTCCCTTTGCTCATTTTTGTTTGTTTCTTAATTCCACATGTGAAATCCTATGGTATTTGTCTTTCTCAGACGACTTATTTCTCTTAGCATTATACTCTCTAGCTCTATCCATGTCATTGTAAATGGCAAGATTTCATTCTTTTATGGCTGAATAATATTCCATTGTGTATATATACCACAAATCCTTTATATCCATTCATTTATCGATGGATACTTGGGCTGCTTCCATAATTCGGCTATTGTAAATAATGCTGCTATAAACATAGGGGTGCATGTATTCCTTTGAATCAGTGTTTTTATATTTTTTGGGTTAATAAACATTAGTGTGATTACTGGACATAGGGTAGTTCTATTTTTAACTTTTTGAGGAACCTCCATACTGTTTTCCAAAGTGGCTGCACCAGTTTGCATTCCCACCAACAGTGCATGAGGGTTCCTTTTTCTCTAAGTCCTCACCAACACATGTTGTTCTTGTGTTGTTGGTTTTAGCCAATCTGACAGGTGTGAGGTGGTATCTCATTGTAATTTTGATTTGCATTTCTCTGATGATGAATGATGATGATGAGCATCTTTTCATGTGTCTGTTGGCCATCTGGGTGTCTTCTTTGGAGAAATGACTATTCTTGTCTTCTGCCCATTTTTTAATTGGATTGTTTGCTTTTTGGGTGTCGAGTTGTATCATTTCTTTATATATTGTGGATACTAACCTTTTATCGGATATGTCATTTGCAAATGTCTTCTTCCATTCAGCCAAATGGTTTTCTAAAGTGGTTATACCAGTGCATACTCCCACCAGCAGCACTCTATGCATGTTCCAGTTGCTCAACATCCTTATCAACACTTGTTATTGTCTTTTTAATTTTAGCCATTTTGGTGAATGGGTAAACCATCGTATTTTTAATTTGCATTTTCCTGACGACTGATGAGGTTGAGCACTTAATTTTCTGTATAGGCTTTTGAATACCTTCTTACGATGAACTATTTGCGTGTCAAAAAAAATTGAGTCATTTGTTTTTCCTCTGAGTCCTCTGTTAGTTATCCTCTGTTAGCCCATTTTGTGGCTTTCTTTTGAACTCTCTTCATTGTGCCATTTGATGAATGTTCTCATTTATCTTTTCCTTTATGTTTAGTGCTTTTATGTGTCTTATTTAAGAAGTTTTCCCCTACTCGAAGGTCATGAAGATGTTCTATATTGTCTTCTAGAAGCTTTACTATTTTATCTCTCACATTTTATATCTGCAATTCAACTGGGATTTTTTTCATGTGAATGTGTCTTACTTGGTTTTAATTTAATCTTTTCTTTCCTTCGTTCTTCAGGATCTGCATCTTAAATCCCAAGCACAAGCTGGGAAGCAGTTGGGTGTATTTGAATCCTGAATGTACTTTATAAATTAGTGCAGTGCTTGAATGGTCTTTGGGAATTGGAGCCTTCTCTTCCTACCACATCGTGGCATTTGGTTTTTGTTTTATGTTCTTTGTCCCTTTATTACTGGAAAGTGTAGTCTGCTGGAATATTACCACTTCCTTACTTGCCTTTAATTCCTAAACCCACAGCAATCTGGATTTTGGCTTCACTACCTGCTTGAAACCTCTGGCAAAGGTTCCAGTAGCCTTCTTGCTAGTTGGGGTGAATTCTCCAATATCCTTTGACCATTTGCAGGTCTTGAGCCTGTCTTTTATGTCTTTACATCTCTGTTCTAATTGTATGACTTTGGCAAGGCCTTAGTCTCCTTTTTGTCTCCTGTAGACTTAACATAGTTTAATTTTTTTTTTTTTAAGATTTTATTTATTTGCGAGAGAGACAATGAGAGACAGAGAGCATGAGAGGGAGGAGGGTCAGAGGGAGAAGCAGACTCCCTGCTGAGCAGGGAGCCCGATGCGGGACTCGATCCCGGGACTCCAGGATCATGACCTGAGCCGAAGGCAGTCGCTTAACCAACTGAGCCACCCAGGTGCCCAACATAGTTTCATTTTTGAAATCCAGTTGGAAAAGCCTCACTAGATATGTTTGGACAAAGCCTGTAAAGCCTGAGGACATGAATCTCCAGTTTCAAAGTGGGCCTGACCACTTCTCTTTTTTGTTTTGTTTTGGTCTGTTTTCATTTGGTATTTGAGACCAAATACAAATGATAACAGCCATAACTATGAATTAGATAATTTTTTAGAGTTTACATAGCAGCTTTACATGGGTCACTCTGAGGTAGGTATTAGTACTTACTACAGTTATCGAAGTGATTGAAAATGCAAACAGCACACTATTTGTTCTTGTTGGGAAGCACCCTACTGGGTTAGGTTTTAGAGTTTCCTTTTTCATGTAACCATTGTTTGGTGGAGAGCATCCAATCTGCGATCCTTTTGGATACTTTCATCTTTCTGCTTTTCTGCTGGAATGCTTCTTGGGTTGGAGCAGGGGAGGAGTGGATGGGACTGGGAATGGAGCTGGAATTGCATTCTTTGGAGAGTTTGTCCTGAACATGCCCCAGTAGCATTTAATGCATGGCTGGTAATTGTCAAGTTCACAAACTTCTGCCTCAAGAACCAGTACAAAATAGACCTTGATGCGTTGAGTGCCTGAATGTGATGAGCTCAGGTGTTTGCTAGGATCTGCTCTGAAATGATTCTACAAGAAAAAGTTGTGGAGCAGGTGGGATTTGAAAATGTGTCCTTAGTTTTCAGGGACCCATTTGGCTTCAGAGGAACTCGTTTATTTTAACTAAATAGCTGACTTAAGTTCAACAGATATCTTTCAATTTATGTTAATTTTTATTTTATTTTTTTGCCAGTAAGTTACTTGTGAGATTTTCCTTTGATTCTTTCATATCTTTCCAGAAACTTTTCTTAAAACAGCAAATCCTTTTTTCAAATGAAATGGGTATCCCAAGTCGATTTATGAAACAGACCAAAGCATTCTTTTATTTATATCATTCATTTTAGGAATTTGAATTTTCAGCATTTACATAGAAAGCGAGAACAGTGAGGATGTTTTGATCAACACAAAAACTTGAAACCGGTGAAAAAGATTGCAGGCTTCTTTTAGCCTGACATTTCAATTTCTCCATTTGAAAAAATGTGTAGTGTTTTTTTTTTTTTTTAAGTAGGCTCCATGCCCAACATGGACCTCGAACTCACGACCCTGAGATCAAGAGTCACTCGCTCTACCGACTAAGCCAGCCAGGAGCCCCAAAATGTGTGGTTTTTTGTTGTTGTTGGTTTTTTTATTTTTTATTTTTTAAAGATTTTATTTATTTATTTGAACAGAGAGAATGAGAGAGAGAGAGCACGTGAGAGGGGGGAGGGTCAGAGGGAGAAGCAGGCTCCCTGCCGAGCAGGGAGCCCGATGTGGGACTCGATCCAGGGACTCCAGGATCATGACCTGAGCCGAAAGCAGTCACTTAACCAACTGAGCCACCCAGGCGCCCCTTTTGTTGGTTTTTTTTTAAGATTTTATTTATTTAATAGAGAGAGAGACACACAGCAAGAGAGGGAACACAACAGGGGAAGTGGGAGAGGGAGAAGCAGGCTTCCCGTGGAGCAAGGAGCCCGATGTGGGGCTCAATCCCAGGACCCTGAGATCATGACCTGAGCCAAAGGCAGTCGCTTAACGACTGAGCCACCCAGGCACCCCAAAATGTGTAGTTTTTAATAAAAGCTTAACTTGCAATCCAAGGATATTTTTCAGTTGAACTGATTCATTGGTTTGAAAAAAGAGTAAGATTCGAGGGCTAATCTTGATCATAAATATAAAATTCAGACAACTCCCAAGTGCTTAAGTTCTTGGGCAGTGATGCATCACTCAGCATGTCATTGTGAGTTGTCCTGGCACAGCTGTTCATATGTGACTGCAGCATCGGAGGGACAGCCGTGCCTGGCTCTGTTAGAATGCGAATCCCCCGTGTGCTCTGCAGTGTGCTTGTTCTGCTAGTTGTCGATGGGCTGGTGCAAGCCTGACTCAGCCTCTATAATCGGTACCAGTCCTAAGTGCTGGTTTATCCACAGAGATGGCCCAGGTTCCTCAGTGTCTTCAAAAGTCAGTTACCAAGTGGAGGCCTCTGGTGATATTACAGTTTGATATGTACATTTGAGTGTGGATTTGTTTTAAAATGCAGTTTTTGTAGTCTGCTCTCACTCTGGGGGCAATGGAGAGGATGTGGAGAAGGGAGGAGGGGGGAAGGTGGGGAGACTGGAATTAAGAGATAATTAAGAAATCAGAACTGCTCTTGGCTCTTGATTATCTCTGGGTAGATAATGCCAGTGAGGATTCAGAAATGGCCTAGGAACGCTCACCTTTCTGCAGACGGGTGAGTGAAGGAGTGTTGACTCCAACGCACTGCTTCAAATGACGTCTCCTACGTGAGTGGGAGAAGAGTATATGGGTTTGGGGCTCCACATGGAAGAGGGAGAGGTTGGGCATTGGGGTCGAGAGCCCCTCTCCTCTCATTCTCCACCTGAGCAGCTCTGCTGAGAATCTGGCTGTCTGTGGGTCCATGGTTGGGATGTGCTCATTTTGAGTTCCCGCTCAACTTGGCTCTTGGCTCTCAAATTCGAGATTGAGAGTTGTCAGAACATGTGACTCCAGAAGTGCCTTCAGAACCCCCACGGATCCATGCAGCAGTTTAACTGCAGTTCTTCTGAATCCAAATTTGGCTAATTATTTAGACTTGGGGCAAATGTATTAGCGATAGGAAGTCTCTAGGGAGCCCTAGCCTTCTCTCCCAGTCTCTTCACTCTGCCTGTTCAGTCAGGGCCAGGGGCTGTTATTTTGCTTTTAATATATTTCCAGAATTATATTTTGAGTTATTCCCTTTTCCTTAGCATAAATAATTGAGAATCGATTGTACAGTAGCATGAATTCATAGAGTATACTCAAAATTTGGGTTTTGAGCCAGCTGGGAAATTCCCTTCAGTTTTTCTGAATTCCATGCATTTGAAGAATGTTGAACCAAGATGTTTGAGGAAATAAATTACAAATGTGACCTGGAGGGAAGTGAAGAAAGCAGGAGACACAGTTACTGATTTTTTTCTTTTCTTTCAAATTCCTTTGTTAGGCATCTGAAGAAGCCTCCCTCAGGGCATTGGAAAGTCTGATGACAGAATTTTTCCATGATTGTACAACCAATGAAAGAAAACGTGAGATAGGTAAGTGAAGTGTTGAGTCGTCAAGAGTCACTTAAGACGAAAAGGCCCTAGTGAGGAGGAAGGAGTTTGTTGCCTGCGCTAGTCAAGCCTGCTTGTTTTGCCTGGAATTCTTGCTCTTTTTGCTCTCATTTTGCTGGTTGGTGGCGGCTGCAAATCTAGCTGTGCAAGGACTGTAGTCCATGGGGCCCACTATCATCCAGAGTGATGGGTTTTCTTCCCTTTGGCTGAGTGTGGAAAACCCCTTCCGCTGCTTTGGTTCTTGAATTTCAGCAATGTAAAACTTACGTGAAAGAGGCCTGCGACTATTAACTTAAACAAAACCTCATGAAAGTGTCAAAATGACACGGTTTTGGTGTGTGGAAGTCTCATCCAAACCTTATCTAGTGCCCACAGGTCCTTTAACTGGTATTCCCTTTGGGGGCTTCTTGCTTCTTTTTCTACTATTGTCTCTCCCATTCTGTAAGTTTTGATGAATAAAGGCTTCAAACAACACAGAGATGTAGATATAATTACCTTGGGTCTTCTGGGAACCTCAGCTCTTTCTAGAACTTCCTTTTGAATTTCATACTCATTTACATGAACAATATTCATTAAAGCATAGCATAAACTAGAATGTGTATTCAAGTGTCAGATCTCTGCCTCCGAGACATGAGACATGTTGCCCTGTGTTCCTGGAGTAATCCTTTTTTTCCCTCTGAGTCCTCACTTAACCCCAGAACTTCCAAACAAAAATGTTTTCTTCCCTATCTCAAGCTAAAGGCTTTTCCCCTTGGATGTCTGACTGCTCTGTACTGACCTCACGTTCATTGCTTTCACCTCTGGAGAGGGCTTTTTCGGTCTCTAGGACTTGGAAGGCCCATTTCTCTGCCCCACTTGGCTTCTCTAAGTCATATTGGCCAGTTGAGTGTTGTGACTGATTTTTGCCTTTGGTCCAGAGCTTGACTGGAGTCTGGGTTTCCAGGTGGCCAGTAGACCTTTGACTGTAGCCCATTTTCTCTTGCATTCTTTGAACATCATATCAGCTCCTGGTAGTTGTGAATTTCTTACCTTTTTTTTTTTTTTTTTACTTTTAAACTTGGTGGTTTTAGGCCTGCCCTGTGCATGTTATGCCTATCTTTTCTTAGGGAGTATAAGTAGAGAATTAGAATATTTGTAAACGGGAGTGCTGACGGAAGCTGAACCCAATAGATAATCAGGCATTTGGCTTAGAAGATCCACTCTGCTTGCTTCCCTAGATTCTCTTATTACTCAGTTGGGCTGACCCTTCTGCCTCCAGAGTGATCTTCTCGTTAGTTTTATGCTACCAGAGTACCTTATACTTAAGTAAAAATACCACTGGTGATGTTTACCAAAGCCCGTGAAGGCTCTGTCCCTTACATCAGTCTGCTGTAGCCCAACACTAATATCTTTGAAGTCCTATTTTTAGCTTATTAATTGAAATGCTTTTGGTTTTTCTCTTAATTTTTTGGTTTGCAAAGCAAATATTGCTCACTTTCAGTGTTCATGAATTAAAAGTGGAACCTCTGAACTAAAATCGTATTCTCATCTGATATAAAATAGCATTAAATAGGGGCGCCTGGGTGGCCTAGTTGGTTAGGCGACTGCCTTCGGCTCCAGTCACGATCCCAGGGTCCTGGGATCGAGCCCTGCATTGGGCTCCCTGCTCCGCGGGAATCCTGCGTCTCCCTCTCCCGCTCCCCCTGCTTGTGTTCCCTCTCTCGCTGTCTCTCTCTCTATTAAATGAATAAATAAAATCTTAAAAAAAAGAATAGCGTTAAATAACCAGATACTACAAATGTCTAATTTTAAATGCAAGCTAAGGGGGATCCCTGGGGGCTTGGTTCTGTATGGTGGGTGTGCCTTAGTTCAGTTCTCTTTGTACCTAGTCTTTGGAGCTTTGTCTGAGTGTGTGGGCTGGAACCACTTGCTTCTTTTTTGGTATCTTAGGAGAAACTGAAGGCTTTCCTAGTGAGGTGGGAGAAAGGAAGGAGGCCTTTTATTACAGGGGCTCCACCCACCCTCCACCAAAGGCGTGTTATTAGTGCTCTAGAGATAGAGCTGTTCGCAGGGAACCTCGAGGAACAATCTGGTCATTTTCACAGTGGAGGAAGCCGAAGCCTCAAAGAGGAGCAGTGATCACCTGGAATGAGACTCCGTGAATGAGCGGCAGAGTCTCTAGCCCAGAGTTCCTCATTTCCGGCCAGAGCTCATTCTGTCTGTTTCGACTCGCGCTCTGGGATTCTTACAGACTTTCCCTTAGTTGAAAGACTAGGTCATCAGTTTCCTTGTGTGGGATTTTCAGTGAGGCTGTGGAGTACTAGCAGAACAGTGATTTTAGGATTAGAACGGGCTGCTGTACTTCCTGCTTTTCCAGGCGCGTCCTAGAATCTGTTGGGGTGTTGACGTTTATGTATCTTTTTACTCTTTTAAAATTTTTTATTTTTAAATTAATTATTTTTTTTACCCTTTTTTTTTAATTTTAAAGATTTTATTTATTCATTTGAGACACAGAGATAGAGAGAGAGCATGAGCAGTGGGAGAGGCAGAGGGAGAGGAAGAAGCAGACTCCCCGCTGAGTCAGGAGCCTGATGTAGGGCTCCATCCCAGGACCCTTGGATCATGACCTGAGCCGAAGGCAGAGGCTTAACCATCTGAGCCACCCAGGCACCCCACCCTTTTAAATTTATGTTTATTTTTATTTTTAAAATTTTTACCCCTTTTGTGTTATATTTCATGACCAGAGCAGCAAGGTGACTAAGGGACAGCGTGTCCAGAAATGTGGTCACAGATTCTTAGTGCTTGCTGTCTTGGGGTTCTGGCTGATGCTACCAGCAGTCTTAAGGAAGAGGAAAATCATTTCTAACTGATTTGATATGGGCTGGGCTGCTCCTGGCAACTTCCATGATTGCTACTCTTATTTACAGACTGTTTTTGGTGTGGTATTTTAAAATAAAACCAAATGAAAACCAAATAAAGAGAATTATCCATCTTTAATTCTCTTGCATTTTTTCCTGCCCTGCATTAATTATATAATTAATTAATATTTTCTTGTCCTGCTTCTCTAGCCATCATTTTGTGTGTGTTTGTGTGAACAGTGTGAGTCCTATGGAAATATATACAGCCAGTACCCCAGAGGAAACAGGTTAACAATTAGCCATAGTTTATAAGGTGAAATCTTTTTTTTTTTGAAATGATATTTTATAACTGTCCATACTTAGGTTAAGTAAGAACTTTTTTTTTTTTGAGGGGGGTAGGGGCAGAGGGAGAGGGAGAGACAGAATCTTAAGTAGGCTCCACGCCCAGCACGGAGCCTGACATGGGGCTCGATCTCACAACCCTGAGATCATGACCTGAGCTGAAATCAAGAGCCGGGTGCTTAACTGCCTGAGCCACCCAGGCGCCCCAGGTTAAGTAAGAACTTCAACAATGAAAGTTTCTCTGCCTAAACGAGTGCCCGTAGGCTATTGGATTGTAGATGGCTGAACACACCATCCATGCCCATGGTCATGTTGTGTGGTCTCTCCTTTCTATCTCGAAGACACGGCCGGATTTTTCTAGTTGGTTTTGGCATCAATCACATGATATGAAGAGATGTGTGTTTAAAAAACTAATGTGACAGCCCAGCCTTGTGTTGATTTCATGTCTTTTTATAGCCTTGTTTTGTTGCTATTTAACTTTTCCAGAGGAGCTTCTTGATAACTTTGCGCAGCAAATAGGAGCCTGGAGACTCTGCCTGTACTTCCTCTCCAGCACTGGGAATGACTATGTCATGATGTATAGCTTAACGGTGTTTGAGGTGAGTTGCCAGATGACTCTCTACTGTTTGGAAAAGTATTTTGTGGTCACAGTGCCGGGTCGTTGGCACTGGACTTGAGCTTCAGTGTGCAGACAGCCGGGAAAGAGTGGTAGCTCAGCGCAGGGGTACCTCCCAGATGCTGCCTCTGTCGGGATGTCTGCTGTGCTGGGGCACCTTTCCATCTTTGACGCCAGAAGGGTGAGATGGGGCTGGGTCAGTAGGTGGGCTGTTGGTGGTAACATGGAACTCTTCCTTCTATGTTATCATTTAAAAGAGAAAGATAATGAAAGAAAAACAGTTTGGGAGGAGAGATGGTACTCATAATACCATTATCCCAACCACAAACATTTTCATTTATTTCAACTCAACTGTCTTCCAATTTTTGTATTTCTATGTGCATCTTTTTTTTTTTTTAAGCTAATTCTAATCCTGTTGCTCATGCCAGTAAGTGTTTAATACCATTGTTCACCAAGCCATTCCCCTATTTTTGAACATTAAAGTTGTTTTTGCCATTTTTTGGTGGCCATCAGAGGCAGTGGTATAATAGAAAGTTTTACACATGGAGCTTTTTGTTTCTGTGAAATTATTTAGCAGATCTTTCCAGGAGTGAGAATGTTGTATTATAGGGTTTAAATATTCCTGGTACTCTTATTGCCAAATTGCTCTAAGCCTTTGTTTAAAAGCAGGGTTTTTTGTTTGAGATGATATAGCTAACCATTGGATGAAAACCAGTTATTTTTGTGTATAGAATGGTTAACTTAAAAGATGTATATTTGTGTTTCAGAATCTGATCAATAAAATGTGGCTTGGGGTCCCATCTCAAGATAAGATGGAAATCCGTAGCTGCTTGCCCAAACTCCTTTTGGCTCACCACAAAACCTTACCTTACTTTATCCGGAACAAGCTCTGCAAAGTTATTGTTGATATTGGCCGTCAAGATTGGCCCATGTTCTACCATGACTTTTTTACGAACATTTTACAGGTAAGGATTCACCTAAGAAAACCTCATCTCATAAATTGTAGAAGTGATTATTTCCTTGTCTTGAAGAGGAGTTTTAAGATTAGCATTTTGGAACCGTAGTAGCAAGCTCATTATAGGATAAATGATCTCATTCGCTTAACTTTGTATTCTTGAGACATGTTGTACCTTTGTGCAGTGGCAAAAGAGCGGGGAAAACCCAGTCTCATTGTTAACCTCTTGTGAAATTTTGTTAGCAAAGATTTGAAAACCTGTTAGGTACTGCATCAGGTGTAGGGGTACAAGGGTGAGGCCTTCAATAGTTATAATTTGATGGGGGGGCTTGCTGTGCAAACAATAATTATCCAGCACTGCGGTAATTACTGTGGTGGCATAGCATTTAGCCTCCAGGAACTGAGGTATTTTCAGTGTTGGGTGCTAGAGTAAGTGGCCAGGTTGATGGGCCAGGGCCAGGGCCAGGCCAGGAAGGGCCTTGCTTTTGCAGGGGGCTTCGATTTGTAATTCATGGTCCTTCCTTGGGAGCTAATGAAAAGTGTGTAGAGGGGAGAACACATGACCACATTTTTGTGTTGGAAAGACAGTTCTGTAACAGTAGAGGTCTAGATTGCAGAGGGGCTGGAGCCCTGAGTGTGAGCGAGACAGGGAGGACCTGGCCCTGAGGCCTTTCTGGTGGGTGGAGGTGGGGCACTTAGGACACCCAGTCAAGAGGCTTTGGTCAGTGACGGGGTGGTAGGGGTGAGGGAAGGGAGGTTTCTGTTTCAGGTAGCCGATTTTCTAGGCCAGGGGTGAAGGAAGAGGAAATGGATTTGGGTAGAAGATGGGGAATTCAGTTTGGCAGAAAGCGCATTCAGGATTTGTGTGTTCTGTGTATATCTAGTGAGACGTTGAGAGCTGTGGATCTGGGGCTCCGGAAAGAGATCTGGCCACTGGTCAGGATTTCGAACTCATCAGAGTAAAGGTGGGACCTAAAAGCCAGGCAGGAGATGCTGTTGTTCATTTGAATCCTGTGATGAAGTTGTAAACATTTTCATATTATTGAGATAGTTGTGGGTATGCAGGAAATGGGGATTATGTACAGTTTATAGGAATAAAATTCTCTGAAAATCAGTGTCTCAGTGACTATAAGTTCAGGATTTTCTAGAACAATACCATTTTCTAACATTTTGTCTGCTCTCTCTACAAAGCATTTGAATGATGAGGCCGCTAAGAAAAAATACAGCATCCTTATTGCTTCTCTCAAATTTCCTCAAAGTGGCACAAAAATTCTTCATTCAGTTTTTTTTTTGTTCTCTATAGTGATCCATTTATCTAGAGATTTATTATTGGATTGATGCTGCAAAGGAGATTCATTCATTTATTCAGTAAGGTATTTGTTGAATACCAGCCATGTGCTAACTAAACATCTGGTGGAGATAAAGTGATGAAACAAAAACAGTGTCCCTGCCTTCGTGGAGCTTATAATCTCAAGGCGCAGACATCCATTAACAATAAGCAAATAAGCTTACAGGTAGTGATAAGTATGACGAAGAAATTTAAATCCAGGGTAAGGAGAAAGAGAGAATGCCAGGGGGTGTTAAGTAGATGGGATGATGATAGAAGACATTTTTGAGGAGCAGCCATTTGAGCAGAAACCTAGGTGGAAGTGATGGAGTGAGCCATGTGGGTATCTAGGGCAACAGCATTTGAGGCAGAGGGACTAGCAGGTGCAAAGACCCTGAGTGAGGGAGTGCCATTCCCTGAGGAATGGCAAGGAGGCTAGCGAACCTAGAGTGGTAGGACATGAGGTGAGAGGTTTTCCTGGCTCTCTCTGATACACTTGCCTTCACTCCAAGATGAGGACAGCTGTGGTAACTCTCCATCGCCCCCATAAAGGGAGAATGCGTTCTTAGGTGGGCTAGTGCGGGGCATGACCTGTGAGAAGAAGCAGTGGAATGTGAGCCGGAGATGCACAGTGCTAGCCGCAGCAGGTGAGGAGGAGCCATGTTTCCACCCAGCTGGGATCACTTCCTGTGATGGAGAGCAGACATTTCCTGTCTACCCTTGAAGTATAATGTAATTACTGGTAACAAATGACAATTGGGAAGAGCATTTTTAGGTGAAGTGCTCATGAAGTTTAAAAAGGCTAGTTTTCTTTCTGTGTTCACCACTTCCCTCTTCCCACCCTTCAGAAGTGACTCTGCTTACCTCATGCAACCTTTGTGACTTTGAAACACCCCGTAGTGAAAAGAGCATGGAGAGAGCATGTGGGTTTGGGGTCTGTGTCCATTTTTGTCACAGATCATCTTTGATTTTAGCAACTCCTGCCCGTTTGGGAGCCTCCATTTCCTTCTTTGTGAAACAAGAGGATTGGACAAAGTGATCTCTAAAATCCTTTTAGTCATATTCTCTGCTTCTCATTTATCCATGAGAACCAGTCAGTGGCATGAAAGCCATGTCTAGAATGATGGTGCTCCGTTGCTGATGGTTTTGGTTTTTTTTTTTTTTTTTTTAAGATTTTATTTATTTGAAAGAGAGAGAGCAGGAGCAGGGGGAAGGGGCAGAGGGGCAAGCAGACTCCCCACTGAGCAAGGAGCCTAATGTGAAGCTCGATCCCAGGTCCCTGAGATCATGACCTGAGCCAAAGGCAGACGCTTAACTAACTGCGCCTCCAGTTGATGACATTTTTGATAATGATGACAAAGTAAACTTTTCTTTAGGTAGTGGCAAACGAGCAAACTAGTTCTGGAGTCAGTCTCACCATCCTACATCCTTTTTTTTTTTTTAAAGATTTTATTTATTTATTTGACAGAGAGAGACACAGCGAGAGAGGGAACACAAGCAGGGGGAGTGGGAGAGGGAGAAGCAGGCTTCCCACCAAGCAGGGAGCCCGATGTGGGGCTCCATCCCAGGACCCTGGGATCATGACCTGAGCCAAAGGCAGACGCTTAACGACTGAGCCACCCAGGCGCCCCATCCTTTTTTTTTTTTTTAAAGTAGGCTCCATGCCCACCGTGGAGCTCAATGTGGGGCTTGAACTCACTGCCCTGAGATCAAGACCTGAGCTGAGAGCAAGAGTCAGTTGCTTAACCAACTGAGCCACCCAGGTGCCCCCATACTATGATCCTTTGAATAAAGCATCTAAAAGGGTTTTTTTCTGGCTCAGTTCCCATCATTGCCTGCTTGCTGTCTGGGGTGCATAGTAGTTTGCTTTTGTTTTTAACTCTGTGATGGTTGGCTGGGTATCTGTGCAATTTATGCCATCATTGTGGTGACCACATAGCAGGCCGAGGGGAGTTGATTTGGGGCCCCAGAAGGATACTTGCAGTTCTATGTGTTGGTTAGACCCTTTGTAGCCACCAGAGAAGGAAGTAGTTGAAGTCGAAACTGACCTCTGCTCCTTCTTTCCCCCAAACACAAGCCCAAACATCACACCTTTTAAAGTCTATTCTTCAGATTCCTGAAATCTGCTGAGCTGGACCTGTGGTCACATTGTGCCTGGGACCAGATAATTAAGGGGCAAGCAGCATAGAAAGAATTGCCATTTCTTTTCTGATACGGTGGTGTAATAAAAATCATTGAACTTTTTCAGAAGCTCACACTAAGAACCTGAACTTCAACCTAAAAGTGCTTATTCTCTGTTAAAATAAATTGCCAAGAATTACCTATGTTACGAGCATAAATTATAAATGTGAAGATGGTAAAGGGAAACACTATTTTGCTAACAAGCCTTCTGGACACAAAGCTAGTGAGGAAAAAAATATTTGATCCAGCTGTTCTTTCAGGTAAAGAATAACTTTAATTTTCAGTTGGCTTTTGCCTGGTCGTCTCCCCTTCTTCCAAATGAGAGAAAGGAGGGCTTTCGGCTGCATTTTCCATAGTGTAGGAATTTTTTACTTCTGGGAGCACAGAGCATTTCGTATCTACAGAAAAATGTATTGCCAAATGGAATATTTGGTAATACAAGGCATTCCCAGCTGAGAGAGTAAGAATGAGGGCTTTGGGGGGAAATAGAGACAAAAGAGGTAGAGGAGAAAAACAGAAGTGTAAGGGGGTAGTGGGGGAGGAAAGTAATGGAACTCTTTATTATTTTTATTTTTTTCAATTTTTTATTTAAATTCTAGTTAGCATACCGTGCAATATTGGTTTCAGGGGTAGAATTCAGTGGTTTATCACTTACATACAACACTCAGTGCTCATCCCAACAAGTGCCCTCCTCCTTAACGCCCATCACCCTGAAGTATGGATTGATAACCCACAGGCCTCTGGATGGACAGAGATGCTTATGAAGGGTCAGTTCTTTATTCTGTAAAGAAAAGGTGCTGCGGGGATTTCTTGTTCCTCCCCTCTTGCATTTTCTCAAGTTGTTAGAAGTAGCCCAAACTTGCACAGAATGAAGAGAAAGCTTGTAGAGGATGTATTTGAAGTTGTAGCCTTTAAGAGAATTGATGTAATAGCATTTTCAACACGCCGCTCATGGCCACTGTTTTTATATCATGCTGCTCCTGAGGGCAGTTGAGTTTATCCTGAGTTCACACTGTTGAAGGCATTTCCTGCTCTTTGGGATGAGCTTTCCCTTGGTTTGCAGTGGGGAGAGCTGTTTTCAAGGGAAAGGCAAGTGCCCTGCGCTGCTTCAGGTGGAGAAGAGGCATTCTGCCTAGCTGCTGTTCCCGGTGCCCTCCTCCTCCCTTGTTTCGTAGATTGAATAAACAGACAACTTATTATTATGATTAAAGAAGATGGTCAAGTGTTTCTTCAATTGTGTGTCTTTTAATAGATTGTAGCCTATAAGTCAACAGAATTTTAGTGGCAACTTGCTTTTACCAGTTTCTGGAAACTAAAAAATGAATAGTAGGTAATGCTTTGAATTTTGTGAAATTGATTAGAAAGAGCTAAGTAGGGTTATGCTCTTGAAGGTGTACCTTCTGTCTCTTGTTTAAGGCAACTTACAGCATAGTGGATATTGCCGGTGATAGAAAGAGTAACTAAAATTTGCTACGTAGGTATTTGCAAAATCATAACCGTAGTCGATGACGAAGTCATGGGTGGATGACGTGTATGCATGTTTCTGCTCTGCCACATGTTTAGTCTTGAACTTTCATGAAGCATGCAAAGCTTAGAAATATAAAATTGATTTAACACCCGAATGTTGGAAAGATACCACAAATTGGTTCACACATATCTCTGTCGCTAACACTTGAATCTGGGCAAAGTGACCAAGGCTCTGTTGGGATTGTGGACATGTAAAAAAAATTGTCATGTTAGGTCTAAAAGAGCATTGTGTTCATGGTTAGAATCTTAGTCCTTAGACTAAGATGAGAATACACTTTGGCTCCAAAAGGGACCTAACTGGACTGTAGAGCCCTGAGCGATGCGGCCTGTGCCTGCGAGATTCAGCTGTGGAAGGACTTCGAGGTTTAATGTTCCTCCATCCTCCTTGTACTTTCGTCAGCTGGACAGCCTGCTCAGAACTTCCTTTTCCCTGCAGTTGATCCAGTCCCCCGTGACAACCCCCCTCGGGCTGATCATGTTGAAGACGACTTCGGAAGAGCTGGCTTGTCCCCGCGAGGACCTCAGCGTGGCTCGGAAGGAGGAGCTGCGGAAGCTGCTGCTGGACCAGGTGCAGGCCGTGCTCGGGCTGCTGACAGGTGAGCAGTATGGCGCTGGTGCTCTGCAGTCTTGAGCAGTCGTTCTAGTTGTGACTGTGACGGAGCTGAAAAACAGAATGTGGCATGTGCTGTCTGCAGCGGGCGCGATGTCCGGCATGCGGTAGGACCTCCGAATGTATTTGTGACCTCTTTCCTTTACTGTCTTTATGTACTGGTCGGCCCGGGAACTGTGATTAATGAGGCTGCAGGGATGTGATTGAAATGCCAAGCACTGCATTCTCAGGAAGGTGGGTGGCAAGCACCTTATTGAAAAGGATTTGAATTTAAGATCAGGAGAAGTTGGAGAACAGGAAGATGGGAAAGTTGCAAATTTTGTGCAGAGAAGGAAGACCAGATGTAGAATCAGCGCTCTGTGCGCTAGGTTGTAGTTGTAAGTAGCATTTTCTTCGTCATCTTGTTTGTTTTGTCAGAGCCTTGTGACGGCGTGTAGGGAGTAAGAATAAACAGAAAGCAAAAGCAAACCGCAGAATGAGACCGGAAGGTGGGGCGAGGGTGGAGTGCGTTGGCCCAGTAGGGCCAGGCTGCTCGTGAGGAGGCACAGGTGCAGCCCTGGTCCCAGGACCCTTGAGGCACGGGTTGGGGGGGGTGGTGGGGGGTGGGGGCCCAGGCTTGCTGCTGGAAGGGATGTTGTAGTGAGAAGAGCCTTTTAAAAAAAATCTCCAGCTCCTCTGCCTGGCTTTCCTCTTGGATGTCTAGGAACTTTTTTGTAGGGGTTACAGAAGTGCTTGACATGCAGTGGGCACTTAAAATCAGTGAAGAATGCTTGATCAGAAGTAAACTTGTCATTTGCCCCCTGTCCTTCCCTGCATCCCTAGGAGAAACCCACACCTTAGAGCATTTCATTCAGAGCACATTTATTGATGCCCCAACTAGAGGTTACATTTCTGCAGTTAAGGACCATGTCTGATACCTCTCTATCCTACTGTGCAGACATTAAAATTTTTAAAATTGGGATTAGTTCACATAGCATAAAATCCACCATTTTACATTGTTACAACTTGGTGGTTTTTAATATATTCACAGAGTTGCACAGCGATCATACCATCTAATTCCAGAACATTTTCCTTACCGTGCCCCCGCCCCCCCCGAGCCCCAGGAAACCACTAATCTGGCTTTCTCTGGATTTTCCTATTTGGCCTTTTCATAAAAAAGAAATCATATAATAAGTGGCCTTTTGTGTCTGGCTTCTTTTTCATAGTGTGATACTTCAAGGTTTATCTATATTATAATATTAAATATTTTGAAAACAGTATTTTCAAAAGCTTTTACAGTCCATCATCTTATGTGGTGGGTTCTGTAAAGAGATAGAGAGAGGAGTAAAACGCAGTCTCTGCCTCTAGTATGGGGTACTCTGGTAGGGGAGAAAGACAGCTAAAACCAGTGTGTTAAGAGTTATAGTAGAGGTGTGTTTTAAGCGCAGGCAGAACTGAGCAGACAAAACTTTCTGGGAAAGATGACAGCTGGGTGTAACTCTGAGGGACAGATAGCAGCCATCAGTCTGGGCGGGGGGGCAGGTCAATTTGGAGGGAAGGAGGAGAGCAGGTCAGAGGTTGGTGTGGACGGAGTAGCACACAGTTCAGCGGGTGCAGCCTTGTGTGGCGGTGGGGCAAGGCCAGGTGGGCCAGCAGAGGCCTGAGGCGGAGGTTGTGTGGGATGGTGCTCTTGGCTGGGTGAGGAGATAAGGAGTAGCAGCAGGTTTGTGGGGGACAATAAAGGGAGTTTGGAACATCCGAGTGGTGTTGTCCAGGAATGTCCACTTGGACATACGGTGGAGAGAGGGATGTTTAAATACTGATGTTTGATCAGAGATAAGAGATCATTTTTCTCAGTCTGATTTTTAAAGGTTAGACTTCATTTCTCTCTTAAACTCAGTTTCTCCTTTCTTGATAGGTATCTTGGAGACTGTCTGGGACAAACACAGTGTCACTGCTGCCACCCCACCACCATCCCCGACCTCAGGAGAAAGTGGTATGGTCTGCCCACCACATATGCTCTTACTCTTTTTAAATGCAGTTTGGGGTCTCGATGGGGTAGCAATTGCTTACCTATGCCAGATACATATGCTGATTCTTCCTTGATCTATTTTTGGCCTTTCTGCCCATGTTTTCTAAGGAGCTAGCTCTGCTTAGTTCTTCGTAAGTACTTGTACTTTCTAATATATTTTGAACAACTTATGTTGTTTCTTCCTTACCCGTCAGAAAGGTGACATCTTTCCTTTGATCTTCTGTCATCCACCTCCATCCCCTTCAGTTTACAGCTCTTGGTTGTCCCTTCTGGTTTGTTTTTTGCTTTTTCTCAGATTTCATGGTGTCTTGCTCATGCTGGGGTTAGCATGTGCCCGTGAGCTTGATAGGTCTGCTATGCAGTTATGCAGGGGTCAAGGTCGCAAGAGCTGGTTGGCTTCCTGAAGGAGGAGGGGGGAGGGGGAGGAAGAGGATGTGGAGGGCTTTCTTCCTTACTTGGGGCTTAGGGAGGATGAGGTCAGTTCAGAATAATTTGATCAAGCGTGGGCATATTTGCAGTGTTGGTAACTCGTTTACTGGCGGCTAATTATCCACAGTTATATTAATACCTTTTTCAAAAGTCAAAGTGCAGTTTGCCTAAAAATGGCTACTTTCAATGGTAGATAGAAAGAGGAAATTGTGTCTGAGCAGAAACTTTTAGTTTCTGAATGCTTGTGTTTTACACTGAATGATTACAAATGCTTTTCAAGTAGAGTACGTCCTGTGAACTGCACACATTTTTTCCTCTACCGTAAAGGTTGGTATGGCTAATGAAAGATTTCCCCATCTTTCTCCTTTACCCCAGGAAACAGGCTGTTGAAATCAGACCCCTCCAAGCCTGAGCTGTTTCATGTAGTCTGTTGTTGTTAGTAAGTGGAAGTTAAAATTCTTTCAGAGCTACTGTGGAGCTGAAAATATAGCGTGAAGTTTTGAGGACAGCTCATAGTATACTAATTTATTCCAAATCCATTTATCATACTGGGATTAAAAACTGTTAGAGAGTTATTTGTCACACTTGTTAGATTAAACACTATTACAGAGTTTGAGAGTATATTAAAAGCCAACAGGGATTTGAACTTTATTTGTACTTGGTAGCTTTCATTTTCAACGTGGATATTTGAGATGACTTAGCAGATTTATATTTTGCAATATTTGATGATTAAAGAAAAAAATTGCAAATGAGGCAGAGCTTTGATTTTTATGAGTGTACGCTTTGGAATCTCCTGCAGTTTGGCTGATCTTAAAATGTGTCATTTCATTTAAATAATAGTTTGCAAAGATTAGTTCTGTTGGATTGGATTTGGTTTTAGGTAGGTGAATACTGGCTTAGCATTCAGTTTGGAGTTAGCAGTTTGCTCTAGTAAAACTTGTTTTTCAGAAATCATTTTCCAATGCCAAAAGCTGTGTGTTTTAGTTGGCTTTGTTCAGCTGCATGTTCTGAGCAAACTCCATTTCTGCTTTGATAGACCTATTTTCCTGGAGGCCAGGTTGGGGAATATCAGATAATACAAATCAAAAATATATGCTTGCCTCTCTTCTGCGTTGCCTAGGTTTTGTTGATGAGGTAAGGTGAAACACAGTATGAACTAACTTGACATTTCCATATAAACAGAACCTAAAAATGTGGTGCGTACTTCTTGAAAATTGCCTATTAGGCACTATTAAAACATTTTTGAAGTCTTGAATTTTAGTATTTGAGAAAAGGCAAAATAAATGGAGACTGCTGGGGCCCTGGGAAGTGAAGTAGGCTTTTAAGCTGGCGTACTTCTCTTTAAAAAACAATAGGCTTACACGTTCATGTGATACGCCTTTTTCTGTTTATGACGGTTGCAAGTGAAGCTGTCAGAACTTGTTCCATTATTTGGACAGTGCTGATGATTTAATTAACATTTGTTTCGATGGTTTTGCTCAACTGCCTCTGTGCACTGAAGACACCAAGTGAAGCAGTAAAACTTCTAAGAAGATTGTTTAGCTTTAGTGACCATAAGCTCACTATTGTGGAGGAAAATCATTCTGAGAAACCTTAGTGAGTAAAGGAAACCCAGATACTTCGGCCCGTCACACCCCCCCCCCCCCCTCCCACCCCCCCGCCCCTGTCCACACGCTCTGCCCTACCCGAATCCCCACACAGCTCTCTGGCAGCCCCTTGGCTTTTGGCATTTTTTTCCTCATACGCTTTCTGGTAACATCGATTTTGGTCTGATCACTTTCAAAGAACAAAGCCCAGGAACTAGTCCCTGCAATGGCTACTCTAACAGTCTGGATATAGAAAAAGCTTTGAAGGGCGCTTGTGGTCTGCTTCTCAGAATAGTTCCTCAGAGTGTTGCCTTATCTTTTAAACTGGCCTCACTAGACCAGAATCCTGTGACATAGATGATGGTTTTATCTCTTGTTTACAAACAAGGAAACGGAGGCTGGGGTTGCGGGGGGAGTCCCATCGCCAGTAAGTGTCAGAGCAGGGATGGAAACCCATCTGAGCCTAGGTGCGTGGTCTTCGTCCTAAGTCTCCTTTCTCCGCCACTGTCCCCATGTCTGCCGGCCTCCTCCTTCCCCTGGCTTAGGGCCCTGGCTCTGCCACCTACTCTGTGCGTTCCCTGACCGCTGGCCCCTGTGCTGGGAAAGGAGAGGAGGGGTCCTCTGAGGACCTCTGCACGCTGGGGCTGGGGCGTCGGCGTCCTGCTGCACTGGGGCAGCCTCAGCCCTCTTCCTTCCTTAGCCTCCTCTTGTCCTCACCTCTCTTTGCTTGGACAAGTAGGGGGGCAGGGAGGAAGCTGTGAACAAAATGAAATGGTGTAAATAACTGAGATTCTGAGTTTGCGTTCATCGTTCTGCGATAAAACTTGAGAGCCTATCTTTCCTGTCTGCATGATGCATTCTCTTGAGTATGGATCTGTATATATACTGGCAAAGACAGGTTTCCGGGGAGCTCAGATTGGTGGAGGCCAGTTTATACCCTTCTGTTTTCTCCCAGACTTTGCAAATTGCAGGTCTTTGTGCACTTGCAAATCTTTCCACGTATCCCCTTGTAAGTATTCCCTTTTAAGCTACTTGTAGGAAGATGGGACTGGGGAGGGCCACTCAACTCCCGTGAGCTCATTTTATCCCTCAGGCTCCTTGAATGGAGTTTTTCCCCATTTTTCTGGATTGAGGCTACAGTGAGATCCCTGGTTCTTATTTGGGGCTATTTTTGTCCTGCAGTGGCTTTTAGGCAACATGGAGAAATATTTTAGCTAACATAACGAGAGGAGAGGGTACTACTGGCATCTGATGAGTGGAAGCCACGGGTCCTGCTAAATATCCCACGATGCACAGAACAATAAAGGATTAATTATCCAGTGCCAAATGTCAGTAGTGCTGAGTGAGAAACTCTGAGTTAGTAAATGTAGAACTGAATAGAAAACATTAAATTTTAATAATTAAAAAAGTAAAAAAGCCAAAGGGATCTTTGCATGAATGCTTAACCCGTCTGGGTTGCCTCCAACTGAGTAAATGCAGCAGAGTTGTCCACGACCTCTTGGCAGGGGTTGCGTACTGCCTGATTCAGAGAAGCTGAAGTTGTCCGCAGGCTTGATTATAATCAAGGTATACTCTCTTGCATAGGTAGCTTGTTGAAGCTCTCTTGAGTTTGCATTGGAAATGCTGCAGCATGAAGCAGAGTCCCTCTGTTCTGTGGGAATTCCTTCCCACTTCGATTAAAATACAAGTCTTGAAAAATTCTTACTAACCTACTAAAAGACTTTGGAACATTTAAAGTTGAATAAAACCATTTTCTCGAGAACAACCTTCAGAGATTCTTTTTTTGAGGGGAGAAAAATAATTGGTCATCTTATCTACTTCAATAATTTTTACCTTGCATCACCCCGTTCAGCATTTGTCCTTGTGCCCGTAGCTTTCTGAAGTTGCGGTCATGGCATACATGCTGTTTTACTCAGGACTTCGGATCATGCATATTTTTCTGCATTTGAATATTAGCTCTCTTCCAGATCACTTTTCCTGGCTGCATGATCTTTCTAGTTGACCTGCTTTCTGGGAAGAAGCATAGGCTTAGGGGCCAGACCTAGGGGCCAGACCTCGGTTTCCGTTTCCGCTCTACTTATTAGCTGAGGAACATGGGGGAAACGCTTAATATCTCTGTATCTTAGTTATTCTAACAGTTTGTAAATGCAGATAATAATACCTACCTTAGAGCTGTGAGCATGAAGTGAGAATATGTATGTAAAGTGCTTAGTGCTGCGCTATGCGTATAATAGCACATCAAATGGGAGCTGTTTGTCACATAATTATTGTTGTTTTGCCCCCCGCCCCCCTTAGCAGTCCTATTCTGGAAAAATTCTTCTGAGCTAAAGAGTAGGACAACTTTTTTGTTTTGTTTTCGTTTTTAAAGCCACAGCTTATTTCTATTTAAAAATGTTCAAGAGACTTTAAATAGGTCCAGGGGCCCAAAGATGTCCAGGTTTAATAGAAGATCATACTGAGATGGTGTCTTTTGGTTCCTCCTTTGCTAAAGCCTCCATTTGATTCCGGTTAATTATTTGCCCCTATAATTCTTCTAGTTGGGTAGCGGTGATTTCTCTGACTCCAGCATCTTCGGTAAATGGCCACTGGTTCATGAATGACGAGAAAAGCAATGCCAGAAACTGTCACTGTCATTGAATGAGAGAAAGTTGTACATATGACTCAAGTGGACAGCCACCACAGCAATTCAAAAATCACCTTATTAATCCAGTAGCAAACTGGATAAGTATTTGCAGATTGTACTTGAACATCCTTGCGTTACTCTTTGAAACCAGGTCCTCTGATTATCAGCGTGGGTAGCTGAGATCATGATGAGTCTCATCTAGTATTAAATGCAGCTCTTTCTCGGGGTGCCTGGGTGGCTCAGTTGGTTAAGCATCTGACTTGGCTCAGGTCACGATCTCATGGGTCATGGGATCGAACCCATGTGGGCTCTTCTGCGCTCAGTGGGGAGTCTCCTTGAAGATTCTCTCCCTCTACCCTCCAGTGCTCTATCTCTTCTCTCTCAAATAAGTAAAATCTTTTGGAAAAAATGCAGCTCTCTCAGACAGAAGCCGGTGAACACCTTGCAAGATAAGATACCAGGGGACAACTTTTTGATCTACTTTTAACAATAGAAATTAAACCCCTTATTAATAAATCACAAAATCCTCATTTTAATGGCCGAGGAGATGAGGCTGAGAAAGGTTAACTAATCTGTTCGTGTTCATCCCGCATTAGTGTAAGGCAGGAGTTCTCAGTAGATCTGGGGGCCATGGAGGTCCCACAAGCCCTTTCAGGGGTCCCAAAGGTCAAATATATGTTCATAAAAATACTAAGACGTTGTTTGTCATTTTTACTTCTTCTCTGATGAATATACTGAATAAAACTCATTCAGATCCCACATTGCAATTAACCTTTAAGAAATTATTACTAGTAAAATTTTTATATCGTATTAAAGAACAGGTATAGTCACCTAGGAAGGCGGCAGAAACGTTTTAGTCTTTGTCAGTTGCATATCTCTGTGAATCCGTTTTTTTCATATACTTCAGCGAAAACAGCATATTGCAGCAGATTGAAGCAGATTAAAGAATCTGTCTTCTTTTAAGCCAGACAGACATTACAGAGATTTCCAGAAATGTACAGTGCTATTCTTCTCACTTTTTGTTGGCGGCAAACTACATTTTCTTCATTTAAAAATAATTTATGCTGACATGTAATGCATTTATTAAGTGAATATTTGAAATATTTGAAAACTTTTTAATTTCTATTTTTTATTTAATTTCTATGTGACGAATATCAACAGAAATAACCTGCATACACAAAAGTTCTTTGACATCCTCAATAACTTTTAAGAGTATCAACAGAAATAACCTGCATACACAAAAGTTCTTTGACATCCTCAATAACTTTTAAGAGTATAAAGGGGTTCTGGGGCCAAAATGTTTGAGAACTGCTGCTGTGTAAAGCACAAAATACAGTGTAGAAATGTAGCCAGTATTCCACCATCCAGAAATAACACCATTCCAGGTACCTCTTTATATGTAGTTACAGAGACAGTAAGCTAAATAAAAAGACAAAGTGGCATCATACACATTTTTATTTTTTTATTTTTAGTTTTTTAGAGATTTTATTTTTTAAAAATGTATTTATTTGTCAGAGAAGGAGAGAGGGAGAGGGAGAGAGCGAGCATGAACAGGGGATGGGTGAAATAGGTGATAGGGATTAAGGAATACACTCGTGATGAGCACAGGGTGATTAAAATAAAAACTTAAAAAAAAAACCACCTAAAAAAATTAAGCAAGCATAAGAATCACTTCTTGGAGAGTGTGTAAAAACAGGTTTTTGGGCCACACTCCTCTAGGATCTTCCTCAGTACATGTGGGGTGGGGCCTGATAATTTGTATTTCTGACAAGTTCCCAGATTGTGCTGATGGTGCAGCAGGTAGAAGGAGAAGCAGGCTCCCTGCCGAGCAAGGAACCCAACATAGGACTTGATCCCAGGACCCTGGAATCATGACTTGAGCCAAAGGCAGAAGCTTAATTAACCGACTGAGCCACCCAGGTGTCCCTAGAGATTTTATTTTTAAGTAATCTTTATACCCAACATGGGGCTTGAACTCACGGACCCTGAGATCAAGAGTCCCTTACTCTTCTGACTGACCAGCCCTCAGTTTTATTTTTAATAAAAACAAATTATAATTTTACCTGAATTTAACGGGAGGTTTTAAAACAAAAGGTGTTACTTTTTCCACAAGGACTGTTAGTTTGTAAAAGATACCTCTAGGCTTAAGAAAAAAAAAAGATGAAAACCAATTCCTTACTACATGTCTTAATTCTAGCCCATATATTTTGAGACTTATTGCTTGTGAAAGAGGATTGGCTAGCACACCCTCTGTGATTCCTACATCTGTTTAGTCTTGATTCTATATTTAATTCAATGCTTGCTCTGGTCCCCTTGCCACAGCAGCCCCCTTCCTTAATTCTTCATTTTTATTTATTGCTTTATTTGCATGGTTTCACTATTCAGTCTCCTCCCTAAGAAGAGTTTGGGAGGCCGGGGGTGGTGCCTGGGTGGCTCAGTCGTTAAGCGTCTGCCTTTGGCTCAGGTCATGATCCCTGGGTCCTGGGATCCAGCCCTGCATCGGGCTCCCTGCTCTGCGGGAAGCCTGCTTTTCCCTCTTGACCCCGCCACTCGTGCGCACACTCGCTCGCTCTCTCTGTCAAATGAATAAATAAAATCTTAAAAAAAAAGAGAGAAGAAGAGTTTGTGGGCAATATATTATTTGAGCTTCTGTGTTTGAGAAGATGTCCTCTTCCTTTGTACTCAAAGGAGAGCTTTGGGTTAAGTTACTCCCTGCCTCAGCACTTGTGGACATGGTACTACTGTTGTCTGGCTTCTTGTGTGCTGTGAGGAAGTCTGAATGTGGTGTTTTCTCCTTTGTGTATGTGCTTTTTTGGCCTACATTTCTTCCTTATTCCTAAAATTCTTAGTATTGATTAGCTTTTATCATTTCTTCTTGGGGCAGAATAAGCCCCTTTCTTTTGTATACACACCTCTTTATTTCAGGTAAGTTTTTTTTCTTGTTATAGTTTTGAATATTTGTCCTTTGTCCTCTCTAAAATCATTTTATAGCTTTTTTGCAAGCCCATTTCAGTTTACATGATTTTCTTTAGCCTAATGCTTCTCAAAAGTTAAGCAAGCATGTTGGAGGTTCCTCAGAAAGTTCAAAATAGAACTACCCCACCATCCGGCAGTCGCACTACTGAGTATTTTCCCAAAGAATACAAAAACATGAATTCAAAGGGATAATGCACCCTTATGTTTATAGCAGCGTTATTTATAATAGCCGAGATATGGAAGCAGCCCAAGTGTCTATCAATTAATGAATGGATAAAGAAGATGTGGTATATATATGCGATGGAATATTGTTCAGCTATAACAAAGAATGAAATCTGGGGCGCCTGGGTGGCTCATTCATTAAGCGTCTGCCTTTGGCTCAGGTCATGATCCCAGGGTTCTGGGATCGAGCCCCACATTGGGCTCCCTGCTCCGCGGGAAGCCTGCTTCTCCTTCTCCCACTCCCCCTGTTTGTGTTCCCTGTCTCGCTGTGTCTCTCTCTGCCAAATAAATAAATAAAATCTTTAAAAAAAAATGAAATCTTGCCATTAGCAATGACATGGATGGAACTAGAGAGTATAATGCTAAGTGAAATAAGTCAGTCAGAGAAGGACAAATACCATATGATTTCACTCCTATGTGGAATTTCAGAAGCAAAACAAGCGAGGAAAGGAAAAAGAGGCAAACCAAGAAACAGACTGTTAACTGTAGAGAACAAACTGACAGTTACCAGAGGGGAGGTAGGTGGGGGATGGGTGAAATAGGTGATAGGGATTAAGGAATACACTCGTGATGAGCACAGGGTGGTTAAAATAAAAACTTAAAAAAAAAAAATCACCTAAAAAAATTAAGCAAGCATAAGAATCACTTCTTGGAGAGTGTGTAAAAACAGGTTTTTGGGCCACACTCCTCCAGGATCTTCCTCAGTACATGTGGGGTGGGGCCTGATAATTCGTATTTCTGACAAGTTCCCAGATTGTGCTGATGGTGCAGGTCTACAGACCTAACCTCGAGTAGCCCAGTAGTTCTCAAAAGTTTTAGTCTCTGGACCCCTTTACTCTCTTTTTTTTTAATTGAAATATAATTGACATATAACACTGTTAGTTTCAGGTGTACAACATAATGATTTGATATGTGTTAAATGTTGCAAACTGATTGCAAGAGAAAGTTAACATCCATTACCACACATAGTTAAATTTTTTTTTCTTAGGATGAGAACTTCTAAAATTTACTCCCCTAGCAACTTTAAAATATACAATACAGTGTTGTTAACTAACTATAGTCACAACTGTATGTGACATCCTCCATACTTCTTTATCTTATAACTGGAAGTTTGTATCTTTTGACTCTCTTCACCCATGTTGCCTACTCTGCCACCCAGACCCCTTTATTCCTAAAAATTATCGAGGTCCTCAAAGAGCTTTATGGGTTATATCTATTGATATTAACACTGGGAACATTTACATTGATTCATTTAAGATTTTTTTTTTTTTTAATTTATTTGAGAGAGAGCATGAACACGAGCAGGGGAGGGGCAGAGGGAGAAGCAGGCTCCCCTCTGATCAGGGAGCCGGGCGTGGGACTCGATCCCAGGACCCTGGGATCATGACCTGAGCTGAAGGCAGATGCTTAACTGACTGAGCCACCCAGGTGCCCTACATTGATTCATTTAAAAAGAGCTGTGATGAACTCTGCATATAAACAAGTGATATGTTTTCATGAAAAATACTTTCTCCAAAGCAAACAAAAATTTATTGAGCACCAAGGAGTATGAATGGCTTTCTTTTACATTTCTGTAGATCTCTTTAATATGGAGCTTAATGAAAGATGGTTTTTGCTTTCTCTCTGTTGTAGTTAAATTGGTTTGTGCGAGACTCAGTAGTGTGTATGTTGAAAGCTCTTTGTATTTTCAGGTGACTTACTGAGTAACCTGTTGCAGAGTCCTAGTTCAGCCAAACTGTTGAATCAGCCAATCCCCATCCTTGATGCGGAGAGTGAGTATATCTGTTCCCTGGCCTTGGAGTGCCTGGCCCATCTCTTCAGTTGGATTCCTCTGTCTGCCAGCATCACCCCATCCCTCCTAACCACCATCTTCCACTTTGCGCGCTTTGGCTGTGACATCCGGGCCAGAAAGATGGCATCTGTTAACGGCAGCAGCCAGAACTGTGTGTTGGGTCAGGAGCGCGGCCGGCTTGGGGTCCTGGCCATGTCCTGCATCAATGAACTCATGTCCAAGAACTGTGTGCCTATGGAATTCGAGGAGTATTTACTACGTATGTTCCAGCAGACTTTCTACCTCCTGCAGAAAATCACCAAGGATAACAATGCCCACACGGTGAAGAGCAGGCTGGAAGAACTCGATGAGAGGTAATGAAAACAGGTGTGGAGTCGGCTGTGTCCTGAGAAGGGGCCATGACTGTTTGTCACGCTGTGCTGCGTAGTGTCTGTAATCCTCTTTGGTTTCAGAGTGTGGGGCTCCTGATGAGGAATGGACAGGTAGGTGTGTACCAGTAAGTCTGAGCTTAGCTGGAAGGGCTAGGGTGGCTAGGGGGATGAGCCGAGCTGGGAAAGTGACTGTGAATTGTGTAGGTGTGTTGTCTTCCCCCCGCTCTGCCTCCTGTCCTCCCTTCCGCCCTCCCCCGCACCCCCCTGCCCCGTCCTCATGATTCGCCTGCAGGTCTGAGGTGGTGCAGGAGCCGAATCTGCTGCTCGTGCGTAGCCAGGAGCGTGGGAGGAGGCCGTGGAGGTACAGGAGCGCTAATGCCCCCTCTTCACTTGATGTTGCCCGCCAGTGTTTACTGTTGGACCCTTCCCAAGGGAAACCGTGCAGTGTAGAGGAATGGTGTTGCTCTGAGCTTCGCACAGACGGCCCACTTTCATCCAGAGACAGAGATGTGAATGAGGGCACATACTCACGTGG
Source organism: Neomonachus schauinslandi (assembly GCF_002201575.2). Classification (NCBI taxonomy): domain Eukaryota; kingdom Metazoa; phylum Chordata; class Mammalia; order Carnivora; family Phocidae; genus Neomonachus; species Neomonachus schauinslandi. The sequence goes on along the minus strand of NC_058407.1, from coordinate 158,751,658 downwards.
TGCACACTTGGGTTTCTTTGTTAACTCCCCTTGAGTGGAGCCGAAAATGACCTCGCTTTTCTTTCTGAAGTACTCCAAAAGATGACTCCATCACGGTACCGTGAGGTGTGGTCTTCTGGATGATGTCCTTTATCTGTCCCACAGCTTTCGGTGATGCGATGCTACCGCCGTGTCCCAGCGAGCGGGAAAAGTGGAAACTTACATTACCAGCATCGTGTTGACTGTTCAGAAACATCCCGGCGGATAAATCGTATTGAGTTAGAAAATATTTATAGATTGCCAGGCAGCAAATGTTAATATCTTAATTCGTTTTCCTTGGCTTGTTTTTTGTTCCGAAGCTAGCAGAGTTAAGGTATTTTCCTTTTCCTTAGAGTTAAGTAGCAGAATATAAAGTCAAGTGTTTAAAGACCGTCCTAGTGCTTTTTAAATTTAGCAATTTTATTAAGGGTTTTCTAAAGTTAAAAACATGGATTCTTAAGATTCTTTTGGTTTGGTTCATTGTAAACAAGCTTTGTGTGAAATTTTGTTTGTATAATCACAAAAGAGCTCATAATCCTGTATGGTGATATGTTGGTTTTATTTTTCATTATTTTGTAATAGCTTTCTCTATGAATGCAAAGGCGTCAGTATGCAAACACACAATTTTATATCCTTTCTAGCTTTCGTTAAGGAAGGCTGTATTTTCATATGTTAACAAAAAGTCCAGCTGCTTGCACCAACCGTCAGGTATCGGCTGTTCTGAGTTGCACTTGGAGCACAGTGTTCGTGATGGCTCACATTTGGGCGGTAGAGAAATGTGGTCACGGCTTGTCAATGTAATGCTTTTGTTACGTGTAACTTTTGTGCTTTTGGTTTTATATTTTAATCCTGTGCTTCCTCTTGCCCTGAGAAAGCTGAGAGGTGCCCGGCAGCAGAAAGGTGACCTAAACAGTCCTGTGTGCTTGCTTCCTGGCTCTCGGGCCCCCGACCACTCATTCTAAACAGCTAAGTCCGTTCTCAGTTGTTTAGGAGCTTCTTACCCGGGGCCTCTGCCCCTCTTCTCCCCCAGTGCCTGTTTCTAACCTTCTACTGCTCATTAGCACCTGTGCCAGAAGGTGGGCAAGGGAAAGAAAATGAGGTGAAATAAAATCTAGAGTTTCAGCTACCGAACGGCCCTTGTCTGTATGCTTCAAAAATTGGGTTGGAGATTAAAATGAAATCGAGGCAGTGCGGCATTTACCCAGGACTTCTGTTTATTTTATGGGTGGCAGGGAATTGAGTGCATCTTCCTAATGATGGCTCTGAATAACCACAGCAGAAGATCACGTGATAAGCAGAGCGAGGAATGAGGAGCTCCCGCTCTTGAGTATTCATGATCCAAGGCATCAGAGAGAAGTCTCCTCGTACTTGACTTTCTCTAAAAACAGCTGATTCAGATGCCTTACTGTGTTTCAAGGACTTGGTCCCATGATCCACAGAGATGGCCATTCTCTTTATCAAGCAAATTAATGGTTTTTATTTTTGTTTTTTTAAACTGCTAAAAAGCTTGCACGTACGTGTTAGCTACTAGCCGTGCAGAAGTCAGAGAGGCGGGTTGGCCGCTGGGTCCCAGGAACGGTGCGGGACATTGGATTTATGGACCGATTTTGCTCTTCTAAGTAGTAGTCTTTTTCTTCCCCCTTTATTATTTTGCATAATCCTTGCTTTAGAAAAAAAATTTTTTTTTTTTGAGTGGTGAGTTTCAGAATTGCCTGTAGCCATTAATTAATTTTTGACTAAGGCCTGTAGTGAATCTTTATCTTTGTTTATTGGTCTCTGAAATGTGATTTATGGAGGTATGTCCATCTCATTTTCTAATCACCTTTTGGTATTGAGGGGCTTACAATGACAGTTGCTGAAATGTGAGAGTGATGATGTGCTGTGTGTTTAGTAACAGCAGTCTCTTATCCTTGCAGCTGGGACCCACACTCCTCTGGGAAATGATACTGTGAATACACAGGAATTGGGGAGTCACTGTGCTGGGAAAGGAAAGAGCACTGGCGTGGGAGTGGATGGGGGTCCCACTCTGCCGTGAGCTGGCTCAGCAACCTCGGGCGACCTCGGGCGGGTCACTTTATCACCCTGGGCCTCGTCTGGCCAATGAAGCACCAGACTCAGTTGTCCCGAGGCCTGTCCAGCTCGGGCAGCCCTCCTCCCTTATTTTTGCAATCACTTTCAGAGTGGACCGGGGTGGACTTGCGTTTAATTACACTGGGAGCCAGAGGGCGGGGCAGGGGGGGAGCACGAGCATTAGGTTGCAAGCCTGCATAGACTTTACCTGGATGCCATGCCATTGGTCTAGCCTTGTTTTGTTTTTGTTCTTAGCACATTCATTTAAATACTTTGGCCGCCTAGCAAAGACAAACAGCCTTCCGGACTTGCCACATTGAAATGATGCACATGCTCTGCCCACCGACTTCTTAGTACCTTTTCCTTTCACTTGAATTGGGTCATAACGTGAAGGAGTTAGAATCTGTGAGAGCACTAGTTTATAAGATGCCTTAATAGAGAGTGTCTGAGGATTAAAGTTGCTTTTCTGCTATGTTTCAGGTGGTAATGGAATGAAGGGTTGCCTGACCTGTAGGTAATTGTTGCAGGCCTTTATATTTTTAACTGAAAATGTATTTTAAATCTGTATAGTTCTGTACTGAAAGAAATTTGGATTGAATTTGAGTTTTCTTCTAAGGAGGCGGCTGGGATTCTGACTGTCACCCTTCATCTTCTTGTCTTACTTAGCTACATCGAGAAGTTTACTGACTTCCTGAGGCTCTTTGTGAGTGTCCACCTGAGAAGAATCGAGTCCTACTCCCAGTTCCCCGTGGTGGAGTTTTTGACGCTTTTGTTCAAGTACACGTTTCATCAGGTAAAACACCAGAACTGCTCATCCTTTCCCCCTGAAAAAAAGTCCACTCTGTTGCTTTCAGGGGAAAGAGCTTCTTTATTTCCCAAACATTTATATAGTACTTACTTTGTGAAGATTAACACCTGTATCCTTTGTAACAACCCTTGGAGGTGGGTATTCCTAACTGTCTCCATTTTCCAGAATAAAGAAACTGAGGCACAAAGAGTCATTTGCTCAGGGTCATACAGTCAGTAAGTGGTGGGGCCAGGATTTGAACTCATAGAGTCTGTGTTCTTAACCACTGTTTTGTTGGAGAAACAAAAGATGGAAATAGTCTGAAATTAGGGCCTTTAGTTCTATTCTATAGCTGTCACTAAAACTCCCTACAAGGAGATTGTAAGTAGTGAAACTCTCAAGAAAGAGTTAAGTTTTGGCAGATCCGCTTTTAGCCCCCATTTTTTGATACTTTTTGAGCTTGTCTTGTATATCAGGGGCTTTTTGAGCTTGTCTTGTATATCAGGGGCTAGGCATATAACCCTCACAAGCAAAGTCCGTGCCTTCATTGAGTTTACATTTTGTGACCCAGCGTCTTTTATTTATATACATATGTATATTTTAAAAGCTTTCTGAAGTAAAATTTACATCTTACAAAATTCACCCATCGTAATTGTACAATTCAGAGATGTTCAGTTTATAGACTTGTGCAACCATCATCACAGTTGGGTTTCAGACATTTCTATCATATCCTATCCTGCTTGCGCACCTGTGTGTCTGATTTATTTTTTAATTCCAGTATAATTAATGCAGTGTTACATTAGTTTCAAGTGTACAGTGTAGTGATTCAACAATTCTGTACATTACTCAGAGCTCATCCTTTTGTGAGTGTCTTTAGAATAAGGTTTTTATTGAAGTATCACATCCAGAGAAGTGCACACATCATACATGGACAGCTTGATGAATTTTCCCAAAATGAACAAACCCATGTCACCGCCACCTTCATCAAGAAACAGAACATTCCTAGGGCGCCTGGGTGGCTCAGTTGGTTAAGCGACTGCCTTCAGCTCAGGTCATGATCCTGGAGTCCTGGGATCGAGTCCTGCATCAGGCTACCTGCTCAGCAGGGAGTCTGCTTCTCCCTCTCCCGCTCCCCCCTCTTGTGCTCTTTCTCTCTCTCACTCTCTCTCAAATAAATAAATAAAATCTTTAAAAAAAAAAAAAAAAGAAAAAAGAAATAGAACATTCCTGCCAGCACCCCCTATATCTCTTCCCAATTCCTTCCCCTTCACTTCTCCCCATGTGGGACCCAACCCTGCCTTTAACATCCCAGATTAGTTTTGCCTCTTTGAGAACTTCTCTAAATGGAAGTCTCCAGTATGTATTTGTTCTGTATGGCTTTTTCATTCAGCGTCCATTGGTGAGATTCATCTGTGTTGTGTGTGGCAGTAGTTTGCCCTCATTGCTTTATAGTAAGTCATTATCTGCAGATCCATTCCATGGCTGATTTGGGCTGCTTTTGGGTTTTTGGTGATCATGAATGGTGATGCAGTGGATGTTCTCGTGCATGCTTTTGGGTGTCCCTGTGTAGCTCTTTCTGTTGGTGTATCCTGGTGATGACATTACTGGGTCAGTGAGGGCATGTGATTTTATAAGTAGACTGTTTTGGTAGTTTAAACCACTAATGTTGTAGCTTAATGTTGTAGCTGGAAGAGAGACACAGGCCTAGGCCGGGAGGGGAGTGTGTATGTGGTCGAGGGTATGGTGGTGAGCTTGGTTTTCTCAGGGCACATAAAAGTAAGCGCCCCCAGTGGGTAAGGGTGACCTGTTCCTGGGCGCAGCGGGGAAGGTGCAGGTGGAGGAGGACCAGGGTTGAGGAAGTGTCAAGATATCTGGTAGAGGGGCCAGTGGGCGCGGAGCTAGAAGGGCAGCATGCTGAGCTCACCAGACCTAAGAAGGAATGGAAGAGGTGACGAGATGTGGGAGGGTGAGGAGGTAGGACAGAAGCATTCGAGGTGGGAACGTTTTTTTTTTTTTGAGGTGGGAACGTTTGTGGTTTTTTTTTTTTTAGATTTTATTTATTTGCGAGACAGAGAATGAGAGACAGAGAGCATGAGAGGGAGGAGGGTCAGAGGGAGAAGCAGACTCCCTGCCGAGCAGGGAGCCCGATGCGGGACTCGATCCCGGGACTCCAGGATCATGACCTGAGCCGAAGGCAGTCGCTTAACCAACTGAGCCACCCAGGCGCCCGAGGTGGGAACGTTTTGAGACGGATCCAGAGAAATGGATCCAGAGGGGACCAGAAGAAAGGATTCGGTAGATACCTTAGAGTAAGTGTAGCAGAAATGAAAGAGATGACCCAGTGCTGAGGTCAGAAAGAAGGGGTTTATTTGGGGAAATGGAATGAAAATGTTTTGCCATTTTGCTCTGTGTGTGAAGTTTTCTATCTGCCCTTTATGTGCGGTATAGAAAAAAGCTAAATAGAAGTTGTTTTTTTTTTTTTTAAAAGATTTTATTTATTTATTTGAAAGAGGGGTTGCGGGGGAGAGAGCACACGAGCAGGGGGAGGAGCAGAGGGAGAAGGAGAAGTAGGCTCCCTGCTGAGCAGGGAGCCCAACGTGGGGCTCATTCCCAGGACCCTGAGATCATGACCTGAGCCGAAGGCAGACGCTTAACTGACTGAGCCACCCAGGCGCCCCCTAAATAGAAGTTTTAAAGTATGCAGGTCTTATGCCTACTGCTTTGCACCTGGACCCAGTTCTGTGTTTGAGCTCTGGTTATTTCTATGAGGCCTGTGTCCTTGGACCAGTCATCTTAATTTCCTTAGATTTAGTGTCCTCACCTAAGGAGATGGACTGTGGTGGGCACCTTCACAGTCTGGCCCAGTGTTCATCATCTGTGGTCCCCTCTCTAGAATCCTATGTGTTCGTTTTCCGTTGAACTCATAGTGGTGGTTTTATATATTTATATGTGTTATATACTGGGAAAAGAAATGGCTATGGTCATGAAGCAAACAACAAGCTTCTTTCTCCCTCCGTTAGCTGAGGTCACTCAGCCGAGCTCCCTTGTACTCTCTTGGCCTCCTCTATGAGGACCTTCCTTTCTGGGCACAGGCTCTCGGACTGTGGGAGTCGGTATCCTTTGGGTCCAGGCAGAAGCAGATTTGAGCATCAGGCAGAGGAGCAGGAAGCTGGAAGGTGCTCTGTGCAGTTTACTGTAGGCTGGGCCGTCCTTCCCTGGAGAGGCAGGGTGGAAAAAAGATGGCAGGGTGCACTCCAGGATCAGGAGCTGGTGGGAGTAGGGGAGTTTTTTGGGGTAAGATTTAAGAATAAGAAATGAAGTGCTCTCAAGAGATAGCTTTAAGTTCTCATCTATTCATTAGCAGTGTGATCTAACTTTATCATAATTTAATTATCTGTGAAGTGGGAAAATGTACTTTCCTCTTGTCTAGAGGGTTATGAGTGTACTCAAGTGTTTCTGCCTTTTGTTTCTAGAATTCATAGAGGGGTGCCTGGCTGGCTCAGTGGTAGAGCATCCGACGCTTAATCTCAGGGTCATGAGTTCGGGGCCCCCCATGTTGGGTATAGAGATGACTTAAAAAAATTCATAAGAAATTTTAGTACTGGTCACCATATATTGAAAGAATAGTAATGAGACAAAGATGGTGTTAGTATCTTTCTGTAACTCTTGCCTCTCTCTTAGTTTCTTTTCCTACATTTTTTTTTCCACCAAAGTATCCTGTCGCAGTGCCTCCAGCCCCCAGAGCTCAGCAGGTGTTTGCCTCCACCATTGCTCTCCCTGCTGAGGTGTGCCTAGAAGTATCTGATTTCTGTCTTCCTGTCCTTCTCTTACCACATCGTCACCAGGTCCTTCTTGGTCTTGCATTTTCAACATCCCCCTCCGACCTGTCCTTCTTACAACAATGCCTGGGGTAGTGTGGCCCAGGGGAGAGGGCTCTGGACCAGGAGGCTTAAGTCCCACATTCTAGTTCTCTTTCTGTTCCTTATCTTGTCACGTTGGGCAGGTGACTTTGCTTCTGAGTCTTGGTTTCTCTGTCTGTAAAATGGGAAGAAGAAAAGCACCTGTCCACTTTCCAGGGCTATTGTGAAGCTCAAATAGACCAATGCAAATAACCACTGTAAAGTGCTTGGAGAAGGGTGGTATCACTAATTTCTTGAAGAAACTTGTCAGGCTCTTTAGTGATTGATCAGCCCTGGAGTGTGAAAAATAAATCTGAGTACAGATACATTTTTAAAATGGGTCTGTGAGGGTTCTGAAACATTGGATGACTCCAAAAGTGCAGCCAGCCTGTCATCTTGATGAGCTTAACGATCTGTACCCACAGCAGTTGTCATAGGTGAGATTATGGGCAGTGCACAAGGCCTCACAGTGGGGCCTGCAGGTAGGGATGTGTTTCAGGTCCTACAGAGGGTGTACCTGCCCACCTTATTTTCTGGTCTTGAGCCACGTGGTAAATCCTCAATTCAGAGGCATGGGAAGGACGTGTATAATTGTAAGGTACTTAGACATAACCATAAACCCTGGGTTTGTGTGGTGACTTTTCCCAAAAGCACTTCCACAAGCATCTGATCAGTTATGTTCTGTGGAGGGGAAGGTGGGTGTTTTCAGATCTAGGAGGGACAACTGAGTGATCGACCTGCAGGAAGCTCAGCAAGCCACAGCCAGGAAAGATTCCATCTCCTGTCTACAAGCTACTCATATTATCTCCACGTGGCTTATTGTTTTTTCTCCTTATTCTTCGGGCTCATTTCATGTCGTGGACATCCTGGGTTTTGCAAAGGACGAAGTGGAGACAGGAAACAGTCATTCTGTTTTCTGAGGATGGCCCTGTCGGTGATCCTTATTGAGCTATGCATTCCAGTTCCAGGGCAACCCTGTGGGTTGTGAGGTTGGACTCTGCCCGCATCTGCCCCAGAAAAAGTTAGTTATGGGTACAGAACTTCCATCTCATGCTACCACCCAATATGCAAATCCCACATACACCCTTGTAAGCCTCTGGATTTCCTTGTAGATCCTAAATGGAAGGAAACTGATCCTAGAAGATGATGGTATTATTTCTTTTCCTGTCTGATCCTGCCACCAAACATGGGGCTCAGTGAAGTAGTCACAAATAAAATCAAAGAGCTCTTGGAGGTAGCAGGAATTTGAGTGGATATAGAAGGGATTGGGGGCTGGAAGTTGAAATCGAGTATGTGTGAGAAGGACTAGATTTTGGAGAACATAGTGCCAAGATTTTGCATGAAGTAGAATCTCAAGGCTTTTGAGAAATTGGAGCACTAGGACCCTACAGAGACTCGCTCTTCTCTGCTCACTTTGTCTTTATCAACACCTGGTTAGAGATTGCTATTAGCCTGTTGGACACCCCTTCTTCTGCAGAGGAGATAATGCCTGAAGGTCAGAATGAAGCTCATTTTCAGTCTGTTTGTAGGAAGACTGCAAATGTTACTCTCCTAACCTTCAGATGTGTAAACTTGGCACCTTCCGAGCCACTGCCACTGTGTTTTTGGTTTTGTAAGGGTATGTAGTGGAAAGAGCATTGGCTGGGGGTAAAGGGACCTGCTCCTACCCCTGACCTTGAATAAATCATGTCTCTGGATCTCAATTTCTTTTTCTCTAAAACAGATTTGAATCGGATGATCTGTGAGAGCCCCCCCCCCCCCCCGCCCCGCCCCAGCCCGAATCAATCTTAGATTTAAAGATTGGCGTCTGCTCGGCTTATTTTGTAATTCAGTTTGTCCTGCATAGTATCTCCCTAATGATGTGTTTGCGGCACTCTTGTCTTGTTAGGATCACCAGGGCCTAGTCGTGAAGACCATCTAAAAGATACCAGTTGTGGTTACCGGGAAGCGGAGGGAATCTAGGCTTATGGTTGCACCATTCTGGTGGAAATAAAAACTGGTGGGTATATTTCTAAAGAGGAGTCGCATTAAGTAATTTCATTGTCTGGATTTCTTTTGCATCATAGCCTACTCATGAAGGTTACTTCTCTTGTTTGGATATCTGGACGCTCTTTTTGGACTATCTGACAAGTAAAATTAAAAGCCGTCTGGGAGACAAGGAAGCAGTTCTAAACAGGTAAACCCCAGAAACATTGATAAATAGAAATAGACAGTTTTGCCAGTTTTTCTTGTGGCCCGAAGGGATAGCCATGCAGCCAGACCTCTTCAGTGAGACTGGGTCATGTAAACTGGTTAGGTAGTTATGTCATTATGCATTTTTGTATTCTTTTTTCATATTCTCATTTTCTTAAAACATTTTTTTTTCTGATTAAAAAAGTAATTTGTATTGTTAATGTTTTAGGTGTGACAGTGTTTTCATGGGTTTGTTTTTATTTATTTATTTATTTATTTATTAAAGATTTTATTTATTTATTTGACAGAGAGAGACACAGTGAGGGAGGGAACACAAGCAGGGGGAGTGGGAGAGGGAGAAGCAGGCATCCCACTGAGCAGGGAGCCCGATGCGGGGCTCGATCCCAGGACCCTGGGATCATGACCTGAGCCGAAGACAGGCGCTTAACAACTGAGCCACCCAGGCGCCCATGGGTTTGTTTTTAAATGGCCCTTATTTTAGAGATGAAAAACTGAAGTATTTATTGGATGAAGTGATACGACATCTGGGATTTGCTTTAGAGTAATGCACTGGGGATAGAGGGAAAAGTGGGTTGGCCATCTGTTGATAATTGCTGTTGACCTTTATTGATGCTAACTTGGGGTTCGTTATATTTGTGGTCTTTTTGTATGTGTTTGAAAATTTCCTAAATAAAGTAATAAAGGCTTGTGAAAAATAAATATTTTAAAAACTAGGAAAAGATAGAAAAATACAAAGACAAGTTATCCATAATCCCATAGTCCAGCGAAAATTACTTTTGTACTTTTTATTGTATTTTTCTTTTTTAAGATTTTATTTATTTGACAGAGAGAGAGATAGCGAGAGCAAGAACACAAGCAGGGGGAGTGGGAGAGGAAGAAGCAGGCTTCCCGTGGAGTAGGGAGCCCGATGCGGGGCTCGGTCCCAGGACCCTGGGATCATGATGTGAGCTGAAGGCAGACGCTTAATGACTGAGCCACCCAGGCACCCCTTTTTTATTGTATTTTTTAAAAACAGTAAATGGGGAAATGTTTTTTTCCCCCGTGTGTTTCTCAAGGTCATTTTTCTTATAGGCAGAAAGTGTATTTCCTGTACACTATAGTTATTTATTTCAGAAATGAAATAATGAGCTAATGCTTGGCACATTATGAATGCTTGCTCAGTAAATGGCATCAGTGGTTCGTGGTGGAGATAGTGAACACCGCTTCCCCAGAAATGTGCCAAATGGAGGTGGTGAGGCAAATCCCCGCCTGGGAAGAGGTTGGACTGACCTTCTCAAACCCTTTGTATTGCTGAGGTTTTATAAGTTTTTCAAATTCTAAATAGAATATTTACATTCCAAGTTTAAACATTTTGCACTTTTGTTCCCAAAACATTATTTTTGTGATTGCAAAATAGCTCCATGTTGCTATGGTGTCAGGTAGGATGTGCTTTATGGGTAGTATTTTTGTGTATCTGAAACTTCATTACACAACAGTAGATCCTGTTTTTGGTGAATTTGCCAACTGTAAGTGTGTTTTTGAATGAGATTCTTCAAAGAAAAGGTATTTCCGCCTTATTCTCTATTTTGGATGCTGAACAGTTGTATTCTTTGGTTCTGGGACTGTGCCTGATTTTGCTATATTTAGTGGTAGATATTCTTTCACATCTCTCAGGTTTGTTGGAAGAATAAACTGAGGAAATGATTAATATGCAAACGCTTTTTAAAGCACAGTACAAATGTGTTTTAGGTGTGGAGAATATGGTTTCATTGAGAAAATGTGTGCTGGCAGATTATTAGTATTAAATATACACTTGTGCATATTATTGTACCAACAGAAGGAACGGTGGTATAGAATTTAAATTCCTTTTCTGCTTCATGGGAGCAGTGTTACTTTTGGTCAAGTTATATGCTGATTACATTTCCTGTTGCAAAATGCGCATACTGACATCTCTTGCAGGATGGTTAGGATTCAAGGAAATCATGTATATAAAGTGCCTGGCATAGTAGTCAGCCTGTTTTTGGCCCTCAGTCATTGGTCACAGTGATGACCACAACTGTGATAATAACAGGAGACATTGCTGCCCTTTGACCATGCCCATGAACGTGGAGTTAGGTGATAGGGCCCTCCACCTGTACATGTTGACCTGCCTGTCACAGTTGTCAGGGGTGATGGCTGTGACTGCTTTAAACACTAGGAATTTTTCTCATTGATCATTTGATCATCATCCTAAACGAGGCTTTCTAATTTTTTTTTTTTTTAAAGATTTTATTTATTATTTGACAGAGAGAGACAGAGAGGGAACACAAGCGGGGGGGGGGGGGGGGGGGGGGAGAAAGGGCCTTCTTGCCGAGCGGGGGCCCCGGCGGAGGGCTCGACCCCGGGCCCCGGGATCATGACCCAAGCCAAAGGCAGACGCTTAATGACTGAACCACCCAGGTGCCCTGAGGCTTTCTAATTTTTTATGACTTTTTTTTTTTTTTAAACATACAGTTAGAATGCTTTTATGCCCTTGAAAACACAAACAAACCCTAAACCTTCAAAGCTGGTCTGTGGTTTTTTTGCCATTGAATAGTAACCATCACCTGGGAAACTGTTTGTTGATCAGACACTGCCTAGTTATATGCTGGGTCTAGGGTCGCAGGCTACAAAGAAGGTGTATAAGGTCGTCCCCTGAGGGGCACAAAGAAAATAGTTGAATTTTAATGTCTGTATTTTTCCTGTCACCTCTTAGTTGAATTTTAATGTCTGTATTTTTCCTGTCACCTCTTACACTATATATTTATGCAGGTGTGCGCTCACGTCCTTAAGAAAAGTTTTGAAATGTGACCACTGTTCTAGGTTCTAAGAGACCCTGATGTGTCAGACATGTGCTGTTTTGCAGAAGGGCTGATAAAGAGCTCTGGCTATTGGTAATGACCCACTCATTTTAATAAAGTACATAAATGTGATCAAATGTTTTTCAGCTGATAAAATTCATCTAAAAGAAGTTGAGGTGCTTTTGGAATCACATTGGTGGCTTGAGCCAGAATTTCAGAAGCAACTGATCTTGCAGGAACTAGTCAAGAATGTTTTCTTGGTGTCTTAAATGGGAAACGTAGGTGTGGTTAAGTTACAGAGACAGCACTCAGTTCCTGTCACTTGTGGTTTACAGGTTTTGCATCATTCATCACAACAAAGTGGTGTAGGCATTGTAGGCTATAAATTTAGAAGCACAAATGTACATGGATTTATTTTTGGACCTAGGAGCTTGGAAATTGGAGCTCTGCATGTTCCTTACTCAGTGAGAATGCTCAAGAGTTTCTTGATCAGAGCTGCTGGGGACTTGCGTCCCACTGTCAAAGGAATGTGTTCTGTAACATAGCCAGCTGAGCAAAGCTGCTGTTGGGAGTTTCGTTGTCCAGATTGGCCATTTTCAGATGGTGGTTTGGGAAGACCTAAAGTTCAGTCTCCTTTTCCTCTGCTCTACTCTGGGGAGGGTTGTGTCCACTTACAAGCTGTTGAGAAAAGGAAGTGAACTGCTGGTGCGTGTTCAGTACCTTGGCTGACAGTAGTGATTAAGTGCTGGTTCTCTTCTGTTCTCTCTCCCTCACTCCCTTCTCTTTGTGCTTGTCACTGTGAAAGCAGCCACCTGTGTAGAAACTTATTTTTACAGGAAGATGAGGAAACCTGAAGGGAGTTAAGCAACCTAAAGTAATTGAGTCATGTCCTGTGAGCCCCTTTGTCGTGAGAGTACTGGCAAGTACTGGCCACAAACCAGCCAGGGATTCTGAGTGACGCTGGGTTGGACTGTAAACAAATGTGGGTGAGCGTGAGAAAACCTGCTCCCCTTTCTTTCCGGATGGGTTTTTCTGCTTAACAAAAAGGAAGTGCCTTTGTGGCACGTGACATTTTGATACAGTTAATAAAAGGTGATAACTAGGTTTGTGTCAGGGCTCCAGTAGTTTTCTAGGTCCTGTGAGGAGAAATTCATGCTGTTGATGGACCCAGAGATCAAGTGATTGGAGTCTCAGTTAATTCATTGAGTTGAGAAAGCGGTCTAGGGTCCTGCCCCAGTCCTTTCTAGTTGCCTGACTTGGACTTTTGTCTGTTTCTTGCCTGTGCATTTATTCATTTTTTTGTTCATTTGTACTTTTCACGCATTGTTTGTTTACTGAACACCTACTGTGTAGTTGCTTCCATGTACATTTTTATTTAACCCAGGTGTTAGGGTGCTTTGGAATCCCATTTGTGGCTCGAGCCACCCAGGTCTATAGGTTTATCTCTGTTGCATGTTTAAGCATGTAATGCTACAAATTTCCCTCTGAGTACTACTTTAGCTGTGTCCATCAGATTGTCCTATGTTCTGTTTTCCTGTTTGCTGAAGAGATTTTCTAATTTCTCTTGGGGTTTTCTCTTTGTTTTTTAACTTCCAAATATTTGGAGATTTCCCATCTATCTTGTTGTTACTATTTTCTAGTTACTATGATCTGCAGACATAGTTTGTGTGATTTCAGTTCTTTTCAATTTCCTGAGGTTTGTTTAATGACTTAGTCTTCTTGGTGATTATTCTGATGGGGTGTTCTATAGATGTCGGTTAGGTCAGGTTGGCGGTGACATTCTGTGTGTCCTCTGTCATGTTCTGTCTGTGGGACAGAGGCGAGCTCTTTGTGTATATTTGTGGGTCTCCTTTCAGCCCTATCATTTTTGCTTCATTTATTTTGAGACTCTGTTGATAGTTTCACACAAATTTAGTTTCCCTTTTCAATATATTTATTGTTTGATGATACCTCTGAGTTTTTTAGAGCTTGCTCTGGTATTACAGTGTATTTGCTTTTCACATTAACATTTCACCACTTCAAGTAGAAGTAGAAACCTTACCACCACATAGATCCTTTCCCCTCCCTTCTTTGTATTGAGGTTGCCATATTTTACATCTGTATCCATGGAAAACCCCGTCAGACAATGTTTTATTTTGCTTTCATCCATCATTAATATTTTAAAGATCTTTTTTTTTTTTTAAAGATTTTATTTATTTATTTGACAGAAAGAGACACAGTGAGAGAGGGAACACAAGCAGGGGGAGTGGGAGAGAGAGAAGCAGGCTTCCTGCCGAGCAGGGAGCCTGATGCAGGGCTTGATCCCAGGACCCTGGGATCATGACCTGAGCCAAAGGCAGGCACTTAACCGACTGAGCCACCCAGGCACCCCTATTTTAAAGATCTTAAGAGGAGAGAAGCAGACTGGAAAATACTAGAGAAATGGTATTTACCCAGACACTTGGCAATTTTCTTTCTTTTGTCCTTCATTCTTGAAATGCCAGGTTTCTTTCTCATGATCATTTACCTACTGTGTTAATCAGCTCAGGCTGCCATAACAAAATACCACTGGCCATTTTATAGGCCTTATCTCCAAATATAGTTACATGGGGGTTAGGGCTTCAGCATAAGAATTTTGAGTGGACCCAATTCAGTCCCTAGCATCTTTTATCTGCAAAACCTTATGGAAGATGGTTATAATAGTTGCCTTAAAAGTCTTTGGTAATTCCAGTGTGTTGTCATCTCTAGGTCGGCTTCTCTTGATTGTCTTTCCCTTGATAAATGGTCAGTGCCTCCTCATTCTTTGTATGTTTACTCATATTCTGGATCCTTTTACCTGCCTCAGGCATGGCTTCCATCTCCACAGTCACCTTGTGGTCAGAGATGGATGCTGCATTTACAGACATCACACCACGATTCAGATAGCAGGAATGAGAAGGGGAGAGGTTGGACAAAGGATGCTTTTCCAAAGGCTCTGCCTAATGACTTTTCTTTTTTTTTTAATTTTTTTTTTTTAAGACTTTATTTGAGAGAGAGAGAGAGAGAGAAACAGCATGAGAGGGGAGAGGGTCAGAGGGAGAAGCAGGCTCCCCGCTGAGCCGGGAGCCCGATGTGGGACTCGATCCCAGGACTCCGGGATCATGACCTGAGCCGAAGGCAGTTGCTCAACCAACTGAGCCACCCAGGCGCCCCTACCTAATGACTTTTCTTAATATGTCCTCAACCACTGCCATCTGCAAGGGAGGCTGGGAAATGTAGTCTTCCAGTTGACCTCAGTGCCCAGTTGTCTAACTGAGGGAGAAAGGAAGAATGGGTATTGGGTAGGTAGCCAGAGTCTGCCACACCCATATACTCTCCCCACCTTCATCAAATACTTTGGGGGAGCAATTACTACCTCAGTGTGCTTTAGCCTGGTTTCTAATTGGGTTTAATTTTCTATGCTTAGGTAAGCTTTTTTTTTTTTGCAGCCAGAGTTGCTGACTGCCAGTAGGGTTTTAGGTCTAATTTAGGGTTAGCCTATGCATACAAAATCTCTAAATTCCCTTTTAGTTCATCAAGACAATTTGTAGATGACAGGTTTCTTCTGCCCTCTGGTCTGAAGTGGATTTTCTTTCCTAGCAAAATTGTGAAGATGTGTTGGTCCATCATAGCAATTTATAGCATAGAACTTCTATAACTAACTTTAGGAATTTCTGTCTGAGCAAATGGCAAATACAAGCTCCAGACTTATGTGTTTGATCTTACCTTTTCCTCTGAAGTCTGCTGAAATGGAATTTTGAGGCTATTGGCAATTTTTGCCACAGATGCTGCCTATTTTATTAGTGATTTTCGCCGCCAGCATTTGTTTCTGGGCCATGCTCAGTTGCCCATCTGGCCTAGGTTAAATCATTTGCAAACACTGTGGGGAGGGGTGGTCAGTGTTTCTGTCTTAGTGGAAAAATGAGCTCTTGTGCCCACCAAACTCTGCAATTTGACATTTCAGGAGAATGGCTAATGAAGTCTTTAGACTGTCTGTACAGAGTCTCATTACAGGGGTCATAACTTAGACTAGATAGACTGTATTTGATCTTGGCATTGGATACCTTTTAGCTATGGTTAGCTTGTCCCGGGACTCACCTGCATTGGATTAGATGGTTTATGAGGTAGAGTCCTGTCAGGAAGATGGAAACCAGACTTAATTATTTTAAGAATTCAGTGTAGGAAATTGGTGAAACTGGCGCCGGAGGATTGGAAGAGCAAGAAGGAAGCACCGACATAAAGCAGATGAGAACTACAAGAAGAGCCCCACCCCTAGGGCTGAGGGTACAAAGGGAAGAGGTGGAGTTATTAAAGTCTAGATCAGAGGGCTGGACCCCATGCCCCTGGAGCGCAGGTCTCTGAGGCGGGGGTGGTGCCCAGTTGCCCTGGGAGCTCAGAGGAGGGCCCGGTGGAGCTGGTACTCACGGCGTAGAGGAGGGGATGCAGGCTGGCTGCTGCTGGCACCTCTGAGAGTGCCTGAGGCGGGGTCTAGGCATGGGGAAGCTGAAAGTGGACCCGTGTATTGCTTCCAGGTGAGTGTTGGCTGGGCGACACTGCCAGGATGGTGAGCCCACAGGAAGAGTGGTGTCCCTGTGCCCCTTCTGTCGCTCGGTCTCCCTGCGGTGCCCCTGCTGCAGAAGCTCCAGGCGGAGGACAGGGGTGCTTTGTGCACTCGCAGCTCCAGCAGCCCGGAGGACGGCATAGACCGGTGCTGAGGGCCTGGCATGGGTGCTCAGCTTTATGAGGGGGAGTAGTTCTTGAACCTATCTTAGAAATGCTTCAGGACAGACAGACGTTTAGGCAGCTGGTTTGTTGAAAATTAGTGGCCCTTGTGGTACAACTGCTGCAGGTAACTTGGTGTCTTCTGAAGTAGGTTCTTCCCATGTGTGGGGGATACCCAGACCTGGGGCTTTCAATGTTTTCTTCCAGAAGTTCTTAGACATAGGTCAAAGGGGCAGGGCTTCCCCAAGCTTTTTCCATTTATTCCTTTAGGTGTTTAAGTGTTCTTAAAAATTGACTGAAGGTAAGGTTTTGGGGAGTGGGCAGAGCAGGCTCAAAGACCATTGGTGGTTTACGCAGAGAGCATGGGATGTTGAGTTATGGAAGCCTGGGTTCAAATCACCTAGCTTGGTGACCTTGGGCATTTTATTTAACTTCTTTTAACTGTGGTTGCCTCGTCAGAAAAACACCAGTAATACCATCTACCTCTCACAGATGTTAAAAGGATTGGATTATTGAATCATATATTGAATCAGTATAAATTGATATTTGTATATAATTACCTGTAATCCCCAGGGCCAACTATAGAACAAATGCGTGGTGAAAGGAATGACAAGGGAATGAAAATGGCACCCTAGGAAATGTCTGTACACAAAAGGAGGTGGTCATGGAGGAACTGAACGAAAGCCATGACCTAGAGGAAAGAAGTAGCACAGTGGCAGAAGTCCTTCCTTAGCAGTAATGACATCAAATGTGAAGAATTAACCTCTCTGGTTTAAAAAGCAGTGATTGGCAGAATGGATTAAAAAAACGTGATCCAACTACATGTTGTCTGTAAGAGACCACTTCAGTTTCAGAGACACAAATAGGTTGAAAGTAAAAGCTGTTCCATGCAGACAGTAACCAAAAGAGATTTGGGGTAGCTATGCTAATATCAGGCAGAATAGACTTGAAGATGAGAGTGGCTGCTGGGGGTGGGGGTGGGGTGCCCAGGTGGCTCAGTCGGTTAAGCGTCCGACTCTTGATCTCAGCTCGGGTCTTGATTTCAGGGTCGTGAGAGGCCCAGTGTGGAGCCTACTTAAAAAAAAAAGAAAAAGTGTGGCTGCCAGGGACAGAGAAGGACGTCATCTAATGAGCGAATGATCCTTCAGTCCCTCAGTCCAGATGGATCCATCCGTCCATCAAGAAGGTGCCTGGAACATGGTGAAATGAAGAAATACCCCTGCTGCCATTCCACCCTGCACACGCTCTTTCAACCCACAAACTAAATCTAGTTCACGTGCTGCTTGTATGTGGTAATCCAGCAGGGACGCCGTTCTTTCTCATAGTTCAGGAGGACTTTTCAAGACTAAAAGCCTGCTGTCACCTGATGTTGAATTTCTCCCTGCCATGTAGGTACGAAGACGCTCTAGTCCTTTTGCTCACGGAGGTGTTGAATCGAATCCAGTTCAGATACAACCAGGCCCAGTTGGAGGAGCTGGATGACGAGACTCTGGATGACGATGTAAGCAACGTGTCCTAATCGACCTTAGTCATTGTCGTTTTTGGTGTGAGTCCAGATGGAGACTGGGAATCTGTAAGCTCTGCTCTGGAGCCAGAGTAGTCTCACAGTTTGAGTTGTGCATTTGAACTTTACAGCTGACCTTGAACAGTGCAGGGCTTAGAGGCGCTGACTACCTGCATAGTCAAAAATCTGAGTATAACTTTTGACTCCCCCAAAACTTCACTGGAAGTCTTATCAACAAATGGTCAATTAACACATATTTTGTAATATGTATTATATACTGTATTCTTACAATAAAGTAAGCTAGACAAAAGAAATTGTTACTAAGAAAATCATAAGAGAGGGCGCCTAGGTGGCTCCATTGGTTAAGCAACTGCCTTCGGCTCAGGTCATGATCCTGGAGTCCCTGGATCGAGTCCCGCATCGGGCTCCCTGCTCGGCGGGGAGTCTGCTTCTCCCTCTGCCCCTCCCCCCTCTCATGTGCTCTCTCTCATTCTCTCTCTCTCAAATAAAATCTTAAAAAAAAAAAAAAATCATAAGAGAAAATAAATTTCCAGTACTGTACTGTTTATTGAAAAAAAATCCCATATAAGTGGACCTGCGCAGTTCAAACCCCTATTGTTTAAAGGTCAGCTGTATATCCTATTTGTCTTTGTGGGTTCGTTAATTGTAAAAGGAAGTTGACAGGCATTTTTATCTGTATGGACTAGAGATATGAGCAGAGAAACCATATGCACAGTGAGAAGAGGTTTAGTAAGGGCTCTGTACTCCTCTCGTTCCTCTGCCTCGTACCCACACCTCCGCTCCCCACCCTGGGTGACAAAAAGCTGGCTGGATGCAGGTGGAAATAAAGCATGACTTAACTGGTAAGCCTAGAACGAAAGGAAGACTCTTTTGGGTGTATGTTGTAAATCAGTATCTTAAAATCAATCCTGAATTTATTGATGCTGGTGTGCCCATCATGGATAAAGAAAATGTGTTGAAGGACACAATTCCCATGTTCCTTTTTCTTAATCACCATGCACTTTAGAATTTTCAGGTCACTGGTATGGCTTTCAAAATAACAGTGACGGTGGCCTGGTTAAGATCTTGAGGGGTGGCTGTGTTTGGGTTAGAAAAAGCCTTGTACTTGGAACCCAAAGGCCTTGGACCCGAAGGAGATAGAAGTCTGGGCCTTCAATTTCTCTGAGCCTTAATTTTCTCCTCTCACGAAAGGGGAGCGATGTGTCTGACTGGCCTGTGCTGACAGTTACATGAGGGTCGCTTGTGGAAGGACTGGCTACATGCCTGGCACATTGTGTGTGCTTGGTAAACTTGAGCTTCAACTTCTTGTTAACTGTATGATTTAGTACAGTGCTTCTCATATTTGAGCATGGGTGAGAATCACTGGGACAGCTTGTTAAACAGACTTTGATTTGGGGGTGGGGCCACAGAATTTGCATTACCTACAGACCTGCAGGAGATGCTGGTGCTCTCTTGTCTGTGGACCATACTTTGAGTGGCACTGATGTAGTCCATTATGAAAGGAAGGTAGTCATGGACTGTCTCAGAAGGTAATGAATGAGTAGCCACTTCCTATAGCTAGGATGTCATAAAGGGGACTTGAACACTTCACAAGTGGCTTTTTGAAATCTGTATTCCTGTGACCGTAGGAGAAAAGTAGGTCATTCTCTGTGGATCATGTGCTTTCTGAGGAAATAACCTTTTATGAAGTTAATTCATTGGATTAAAAAATACTCTAGGTTGATCTTTTTCAAGTACTAAGTAACCTGGTTTGATCATTTGCCATTTCTTCAAGATCTTCTGTCTAAGAGTGGACTTGAGGTTGCGGATGAAGGGGCAGGGGAGATGTCAAGACTCTGCCTTTCTGGGAGAGCTGATCCTTCTGTGTTTCCCCTGCAGCAGCAGACAGAGTGGCAGCGATACTTGCGCCAGAGCTTGGAGGTGGTGGCCAAAGTGATGGAGCTCCTTCCCACACACGCCTTCTCAACACTGGTAACTCGCCTCTTGGAGGGGAATGAAGAGCCTAGTGTTTTCCCTGCACATGTAGCATGGGTAGTAAGCTTCTTTGCTCACCGATATTTAAAATATATATATATGTGTGTGTGTGTGTGTGTGTATGTACATATATATATATTTTATTTTATTTATTTCTTTTTAAAGAGAATAATAATTACCGTAACCAAACCTCAAGTTTAACAAATGTTAACATTTCCCCCAAATATTTTAAATCAACTTTTGGAAGTGCTGTTTTTCTTTCCTGAACTCTTGGATGTAATATGAATTTTCCTAATGCCTTCCTTCGTGCCTGCATCAGTAGCTCAAAAATGGCCAGGCCACGTAGAGGACTTATAAAGATTACATTGCTGGAAAGCGAGCCGTTGTAAAGCTCATCGCTAGCACTCTGCCTATATTTACGTGCTAGAATCTTAGGCGTAAGGACTGCTTTCATTCACGAAGTGGTGCTTGTTATTTGAGGAGATTTCACTAAGCCTACCTCTTCTTCAAGGGCACGATGATTTCGGGGGCTTGTGTTCTCTTGTAGAAAGTGCTGTTGTGTTTTGTCAGCTGTCTTTCATAGGGACCTGTCATATTAAAGTCTGATCTATATCTTAATGGTGAGTGAGCAGCTTTAGAGAGAAAAGATACAGCTTTGGTTATGAAGGTCCTGTCTGCTAAATGAGTAAGGGAATCTGACTTCCAAAAAATTTGGCCTGTCTTTTCATTTTGCTATGCACTTGAATAAGGCATATCTGGTAGTTCTTTCCAGACTAGAGTTTCCCTTGGAATTGAAGGGAGATAGATAGGCCCTGTCTCCGAGCTCTAGAAGGTATAGATCATTTGGGGTTTGATGTCCCCTCTTTTAGGAACATGACAGTCATTATAGTCCTACCCAGCATCCACTGCTTTGTTTAGAAAAAGAGTATCAAACTGATAATGTTGTTTTCTTTCTTATTCCAAACGTTAATTGGTGGTGTGAATTGGAGAAATTGCTGAGGGGGCAGGGCACTGAATCGAGACGCTTCTGCTTAGCTGCCTGTAAAGGTTCCCAGAGAAAAGTTTCTTTTATCTGATGCCTGCCCCCCCCCATAGATACTTATAATGTTTTAATGTTAAAATGCTGTTAAAATTTGCATTTGTGTTTGTTTGTTTTTTTTTAATCTTTGTTTCTTTGTTTTCAGTTCCCAGTTCTTCAGGACAATTTAGAAGTTTATCTGGGGTTACAGCAGTTTATAGTTACTTCAGGGTCAGGTAAACTGGTTTTTATTTTCTAATTTAATCAACATTAAGAAAAATATCGGGCTGATACTTAATTATTGCCGTCTTTGCTGTCGGAACATGATTTCTCCACTGCCACCTTCCCATGGCTCTATCTCTCCCCACTTCTACACAGGGAAAACTTTCCTAAAGAATCATGATAAAAAGAAGCTGTGGGGGAGGTAAAAGATGAGACTCTGACAGTGCGTTCCGAAGAGCTGTTTCAGAGAGAGAGAGAGAGAGAGAGGGGCAGCTAATTTGGAGTAAAGAGGGAGGACTTTCAAAAAACCCCCCGCACTTAGAATATTTCCTTAGGTCTTTTAGACCAGCAAGTACGCTAGGGAGAAATGGCCTTGGGCTTCCCTGCCATGTGCTCTTTGTTGCCTGGTGTTTGGAAGCAGGACACAGGAGTGGCTCCGGCGCAGGCGGACTCGTGTGGAGCACGCTGACAGCTAGTGATCGTTAGCTTTCCTCTTGTCGATGGCCTGCGGGCGGCCTGGCCACAGCTGGGCGGTCCTTTGTAGGCTTCGCCTCCTTGGGGTTTCGGCTCGGCATTTTGGGGTTATTTTGTTGATAACAATAATAGCTTCTGTTTGTCGAATGCGCATTACCTGCTCGGCACTGTAGTATTTGCCTACTTGCTCCTTAACTCTCTCACCTGTCCTGGAGCTGGGAGGACTAATACCAGTTGCTCCTGTTTCACGGAAGGGGAAATTGATGTCCAGAGATGTTTATTTGTCCCAATATGATATAACAGGGGATGATTAAGAAGTTGAATTAAATCAAATCTGACGTCCATTTTGCTAGCAAAAACACCAGAAACTTACCATTGCGCTTGCAGACGCACCTGTGCTCACCCTTGCCTCCCAGTCCCTCCCATCTCTGGTGGTCGTTTCACACTGCTCTTCTTCACCGTCCTTCCCCTCTGGGCGTTGTGCCCGGCCTGGCCTCCAGTCCCTCTGTTGTGTAACTGTTGTCTCAGCCTGGCACAGAACTGCCCAGGGTAGAGACCATCTCCTGGACGAGCTTGTTATTCATGGCAGAGCCTTCACGAGAGGCTCTTTCTGAGGCTGCCCTTCTTAGTGGCCTGTGACGGTTTGTTTCCATGACTCTATTAGCTTCTAAATAATCCGCTGGGCCCCAGGAGGTTGATGGGACTTGGCATGCCCCAAAGTTTGTAGATAGGCTAAGAACAACTTACAAAGAACTTTAAAAAGACCACTTTTCAAAGCAAACATGCCTGTAAAATGTGCTGTCACCATTAACGAAAGTCATTTGTGTACCAATGCGACAGATGTTTCTAGCAGCCATTCTTGGGGAAAAATTGTGCCCTGGTGGTCTCTCCCTCAGGGCCACTCATCAAATTAGAATGTACGTGGCATCCTCAAGACATTATTCTTGATCTTTAAAAAAGTTGAGCAGGCACTCCCTCCCCCACACTTCCCTGCATTGACCCCACGTTCCTTTTCGGGGTTGTCGCTGCCTTCTTGACGTTACATTGAGTCTGTCTTTGGGTGAAAATCTGAGTGATTTTTAAGTCCTTTTTCTGAGACATAATCCGAGAAGGATAATCTGTTTTATTTTTCCCTACATGAAATATCATGTACCTGTTCTCATTGAAAGCCATTTGCTGACAATTTCACAGTGTGCTTGGCTTCTCTGGATTGTTTATAAATCTCATCCCTCGTGCTGATCCTTGGTGCATACTCCAGGGGCAAAACCTCTCAGGCCAAAGAAATCCTTCCCATTTTAAAACAAGCTGTCTTATCCATGACGAAGCATTCCCCCATCCCTTGGTGGCTCCGAAGCCAAGTTTCCAATGCAAGGCCTTTAAAACAAATGGAAACTCTGAATACATTTTGTTCCCTGGTTCCCATGGCCATTCACCCTCTCCGGTAACCTCCGTGCTGGGTCAGCAGCCTTGCTGCCTCTTAACAGAAACCGGGGTGTCTTCCTCTGACAGGGTGGCCCCGCCACTCGCGTGCACCACTTCTCACCAGCCTTTACTTCTTCTCTTTCCTCTGGGGCCTGTGCCGATGGGAGTCTTCCTGTCGACTGTTGCTGGCCTTCTGCCCCTACACCTGTGATTAGGTCCGAGGCGAGACATGTTGTTGCCTGCGGTGCCACAGGGGCTGTGCGCCTCTCTCCCAGCCCCGGGGGGTCCCCCTTGGCTCCCCTCGTTGCTCCTCCTCACCCGTTGTGGGTTGAGAAATCCTGTCTTCGGTTGCTGCATCTCTTAGATTCTTTGTTCCGCTGGGGTTTATTTACGACCTCCTTTTTCTCTCAGAGTGGAATCCCTCAAGTGTCATCCGCCCTGCCTCCCCAGGCCCCCAACAAAGAGAAGACGGAGTTGTAGTTAACATGAAGGTGTGACTTGCCAGGCAGCTGGCCTTTGGACGTGGTCAAGAGTGCATCTCGACAGCCTCAGGGTGACTTGCTTTGTGTGCGAGAGGACTTCAGTGTGGCCATGGTCTTTTCTCTCTCGAAACCTCTCAGCAGTAATTCCCTTTGGAGGGTTCCCCTTCGCAGCTGTTCTTTGCTATTAGGGGGACATCCAAGCCTTAGCCAAAGAAGATGTGGGTGGTTTGCAGCGGCTTTCTCGGTGGGAGCTGAGGCCTGCCCCTCGAGTTGAGGTGGCTGCTTGCCGCATTTTGTGCTGCTGGTGGTACGAGGGTTCTAGGTCTGGGGGTGGGGGCAGCGACTTGGATTTGGGGTACTTCCTGCCTTGCAGACAGAGCGGGACGGAAAGAAGCAGCAGTTTGCACTAATGTGAACCTTACATGGCACATGTGTATTCAGTTGAATTACATGGAATTGCGTTTTGGTTGGTCAGAAATGGTCCAATATCAGCAATTTCTTATGGTTCAAACTAATAGTTTAAAATCACAGCAGTCCCAAGCTGTTTTTTATTTTAAGAACTGCTCTTTGACAAATTCGGGCGGGTTAGAGGGGAACAATCAGGATGGCAAGGATTCTCAGCAGGAGGGTGACATGGGAAATGAAGGGACCCAGGGGTGTATTTCAGCCGAGAGGAGAAGCTTCTTCACCTCTCCCCAAGACTGCTGTGTGTCAGCAGGCTTAGGCTTGTTTTGTGTTCTCCCCTCAGGGGGTGGGACCAGGGATGATCATAAGGAATTGGGGGGGACACTTTTCCCCCTCATTGTTTAAAGATGGAAGACTCCCTGGAGACACATCGGGGAAGAGGCCGAAGGGGCAGTGCTGGGAGGAGGCCCTGCCTCAGGTGTATCTGTGTGGATTCAGGGGCACGGGCTGGCGGCGGGGGGCAGTGGGGGCAGGCCTGCTCGGGATGACTTAATGACTGTTAGGAACCATACTCCAATGGAAACCCAATTTAGGGTGGTATTTTCGTTTGGTTTTAAAAAGGGAAACACAAAATGTTTCCCTTCATGTTTAAACACTATTCAAGCATCTAGTTCTTAGGTAAACAAGGGTACCTAGTTGTAGGGTTAAGTACGTGAATAAGGTGAGAAGCAGTGGGCAGGGTGGAGCCTCATGGGTGAGGGCGAGGGCCATGAAGGTGGAGGTACGGTGTGCAGGAGAGTGCAGAGTCGGAGCCTTGGCCATGCTGCCCTGGGGAATAAACGCTGGCCTCCTCTCTTTTCGGCCTATACTACCACCGCACCCGGTTCCCGGGCAGAGTTTTCTTAAGGCTTTATTCCCACAGCCCTAAAGCTTGGTTGGTGTGCAAAGGAACAACAGGTCTCAATTTACCCTGGGAGTCCGTTACGTAGCTGTAACCCTGAAAATCCTTGACGTTCAGAAGGTGCGTATTTGTGGTGCTTTTGTTGGCTGCGAGAGGAGGAGAGGCAGTGTTCTCTCCACATGACCAAAAATACCTCCTGGTTCTGTCTGTTCCGTGGGCTCGTGTGGCTGGCAGTGTGGGGTGGTCTTGTTCTGCGGGGGGAAGCTGGCTCGCTCTCTTTGGCGCCCACCCCCATGGCCTGGGCAGGGCTGCCTACAGGCTGAGAATCCCACTTGGTGTTTATTGCATCGAGGCACTGCTTCCTGCACAGGGTGGTGAGTCTCCGGAGGGACAGGCGATTTGGGGGGTAGGCGAAAGCCGGCCTTTGTCACTGGCTCTGTCCCTGAAAGGTCCTTCCTGGAGTCTCCCCTTCCTTTTGTCCTCTTGCTCCCCGGAATGTGACCCACACCCTTTTCCAGACTCCTGTCCACCCTTGGGGGCTGTCACTGGCTCTGTTCCGAGCCTCATCACTCAGAAGTCAGTGAAGGATCTGAGGCATCAAACTTGCTACTTCCCAGCACCTTCTTAGGTGTTCAGCCTTGCTGTTTGCACCTCCACAGGTGTTGCTTATCCGTAGTCACCTTTAAATAATCAAGGGAACATTCCCAGAGGCCATATGAGGAACTTAAGCACCCGAGACTCCCGGTCCTGCTCTTGTTTGCTCTGTGTTCTGTTGTATTTAGTTCAGTCATTCATTGTGGCCACCTGTTCTGTACCTGGCGCCATGCTGGATACCAGCCACAGCCCCTCCCTGTGAGGAAGTTCCTAGTCGGTGAGGAGACTTGTAGATCCTTAGTTGATCTGCCATGTGCATGAGGTGCCCTGGAGGGGAATGCAGGAAGGGAGGGGAGTGCGTTCCTTCTTTTGGGCAGTGCAGAGGGCAGGCCTCCCGGAAGGGGACTTGTGTGAGTCTGGAGACTGTGTAAGAGTGTGCAAGGGATGCCGTGGGCAGTCCAGGCAGGGACCTGAGGCCCCGGGGGTTCCCGGTGGGTCCAGGTGAGAAATGGGAATGGCAGGAGGCAGTGAGGTCACGAAAGCCCTGGAGTGGATGCTGGGGTTTCAGGTTCTCCCATGGAGCCAGGAGAGAGCCCCAGGAGGTTTGGCACCTTGCTTAAGGGGAGCTGTGTGCTTAGGTCCGGGTTCTAGGAAGATGCTTGTGGAATGCCGCGGGAGGAGGGTTGCCTTTAGCCAGTTCTTGTCTCCTAACAGAGAGGAAACTCCTGAGGTGGCAGTGGGAGGGGGCTGGTGGTATTGCAGGTGCCCCGCAGGCAGGGGTCGGGGTCTCCCTCCCTCCGACTGGGTGAGGGCGGAGGACTTTATACACACAGAGCGAGCTCTCTCGGCCCAGCGGTTCTCACTTTCTTTTGTGGACCTTTGTGAAGAGGGGTCCACAGGGCAAGGAGGTGGCTGAATTGCAGATGTTTTTGTCCTTCACCTTTGCATCCTCATCACTCAGCATGAAGAAATTAATATTGAAAAGAAAGCTTCAGGCCTTAGAAAATCACACGCTCTTTGTTATATATCATTATTACAAGCACTGAATGATGCTTTATAGTTTACAGGGTTTCGTATGCATTCTAACTGCCCTTAAACTAGTGAATTCGATGGGGAGCATTATTTTCCATTTTAAAGATAAGGACCTGAGACTCAGAAGGGCTGGCTGAGGCCCAGAGCCAGCGGTGACAGGGCACGTGTGTCTTCTGAATCCAGGCCCTGTGCCTTTATTCCAGACTGTACTTGGGACCTTCTGGGGTGTGGAGTGCTGACCACACCCTGTTCTTTGAAGAGAGGTGAATCCTGCCTGTTGGCCCGTGGAGATTTCATTCTGTGACAGGGCCATGTGTAGAAAGCAAGCAGGTTTGCAGTTGTAGAGGCTTAGCCTGGGACACCAGTTCTGCCCCAGAAATATGACCCACATTGGGCAAGTGACTGGGCCGCCCTGCGTGTGTTTCCTTGGGTGTAAAATTGGTGGTGTCACTACCTCTGGGTCAAGAGGAATCACATCAGGTGCTCCGTCCGTGTTCACACACTCTGGCCCGAGGTTTGGGTGGAGACGGGCCCTGCTGTCCTGGCTTGGTACTGGGAAGCAGCCTGTGGGTTGCTGTGTTTCACATTGTTTTTGTTTTTAAGATTGATTGATTTTAGAGAGAGAGACAGAGTATGTGCGAGTTTGCACACGTGCCGTGGGGGGAGCAACAGAGGGAGAGGGAGAAAGAGAATCTCAAGCAGACTCCCTGCCGAACGCGGAGCCTGATGACCCCGAGATCATGACCTGAGCTGAAATCAAGAGTCCAGTGCTTAACCCGACTGCACCACCCAGGCGCCCCTCGGCAGTTCGTTAGCTTGCCTGGATGAGCTGTTGCCGGTGTGGTACCTACGGTACCTTCTGCCCGTGGGAAACCGTTGGCGGTGTTCTGTTTCAGGACACAGGCTGAACATCACTGCGGAGAACGACTGCCGGCGACTGCACTGCTCCCTGAGAGACCTGAGCTCCCTCCTGCAGGCCGTGGGCCGGCTGGCCGAGTACTTCATCGGAGACGTGTTTGCAGCGCGGTTCAGCGACGCCCTCACGGTCGTGGAGAGGTAGGCGGCGTTCCCGTCGTGGCGCCCTTCCTCCCTCAGAGCCCAGTCATTCCTTCTTGTGTGCGGGCGGCATGTTGCCAGGCTCAAGGTGCGTATGGAGCAGCCACGTAACCTCTGCGAACTTCAGGTCTGTTGTCTGTAACATGGAGGGGACCTGGTGTCTTGTAGCTTTTTGTGAGAATTAATGAGAGGAAGCACTTAGCACAGTGCCTGGCACGTAGCAGACAACACACGTGAGCTGTTACTTCGTCGAAGGTCGGGTCTGTAGACAAAAAGACAGGACTTGCCTCAGAAGAAACCAGGTGAGGTCAGTCGTACGTCTCTGCCCACAGGGTAAAGAGACAGTCGGAAAGGCCTGGTAGTCGAAGGACAGACAAAGTCAGTTGGCCTCTTCCAAGTAGGCAGCTAGATGCCAGAGGTGGGACTTTTCCCAGTCCTGTTAAGGTCCTGAGGAGTTAACACTGACCCGAGAAGTGGTTCCCAGCCTCTCCACCAGCAGCCTTCATTCCTTACCCCTCCCCTTGGGGCCCTCCTCGGGTTTATAGCTGTATTTGTTACGGACCACTTCCCACTACCCAGGCCTCCCTGCTCCCCTCTCAGGAACTCGTATGTTTAAAAAGTCAGATGCTTGGCAGATGAATGGATAAAGAAGATGTGACACACACACACACACACACACACACACACACACACAGGAATATTAGCCGTCAAAAAGAATGAAATCTTGCCATTTTCAATGATGTGGATAGAATTAGAGAGTATTATTAAGTCAGAGAAAGACAATGTACGATCTCACTTATGTGGAATTTAGGAAACAAAACTGATGAACATAGGGCAAGGGAAGGAAAAATAAGATGAAAAGAGAGAGGGAGGCAAACCATAAGAGACTCTCCTTTTTTTTTTTAAAGATTTTATTTATTTGACAGAGGGAGACACAGCAAGAGAGGGAACACAAGCAGGGGGAGTGGGAGAGGGAGAAGCAGTCTTCCCGCAGAGCAGGGAGCCCGATGCGGGGCTTGATCCCAGGACCCTGGGATCAGGACCTGAGCCGAAGGCAGACGCTTAACAACTGAGCCACCCAGGCGCCCCCCCCCATAAGAGACTCTTACCTCTAGGAAACAAACTAAGGGTTGCTGGAGGGAAGGTGGGTGGAAGGATTGGGTAACTGGCTGATGGACATTAAGGAGGGCACTTGATGTAGTGAGCACTGGGTGTTACGTGCAACTGATAAATCACTTAATTCTACCCCTGAAACTAATGATATACTGTATGTTAACTAAATTGAATTTAAATAAGAAATTAAAAAAAAAAAGTCAGATGCTTCAAATATGATAGGAGATTCAGATTGTTTAAAGGTAATTGGTGGATTGATTAGATCAAAACTGGGTGGATGTGGGTCCAGCCCGAAGTTGGGACACCGGACTCTTTCACTGGCCCAGTAGCCAAATCATTGGTAACACACAGCGAAACCAAGCCCCAAGCCTAGTGACTTGCACACCAAAGTTTTTTTTAACTGTTACTCTTAGCTTAAAAGCAGAGATAACTGAGTTTTCAAGTTAAATCTTTAAAAGCCAGATTAATAATAATAATAAAAGCATGTGGTAGTAGGAAATTTTCAAAAGTGGTTTTGCACATTTTATTTCATGCTTTACATTGAGGGACGGGATGGTCATGTTATCTGTGAGCAAACTGTGGGCCAGAGATGGTGAGTGCCTTGCTTCAGGTCACACTGTTCACAAGAGGGAACACGTGGATTGTAACCAGTTTCCTGAGTCCACCTGCTGTGCTCTTTCCGGACCACAGAGCTTCTGCCTCCAGCGTCCTTCTTCCTCTCCTTCCTGGCGGGGCCTGTTGCCGCTGATGGTTTCTTCCTGTCTGAAATCCATATTTTTTCAGACTTCAGAGTCCCTGCATCGGTATTTTCTAGGTCCTTATATGTACATCTTTCTGCACTGCTTGGGTTTGCAGGCCCAGTACTTAAAGATACTTTGCTATTTTGTCTTCCTTTAGAATAAAGTATGAGAGAAGGCTCTTTGTTATGGCTACGTGATCTTCATAGTCAGTGTGATGAGCTGGCTTTTCACTTACAGGTTACACACAACAAGCCTACTAGTGAAAGTGCTAAATGTAGAAATGGTAAAAGACACATTTAGCAGTCCATTTTTAGTGCGGAACAGCACTAAAGGCTGCTGTAGACGTGAAGTCGAACACGGTGTGATTCTACTCACAGGAGGTACAGAGACTCGTCAGAGCCTGAGAGAAAGGGCAGTGGCGGGGCCAGGCTTGGGGCTGGGGGGATGGAGTTGTTCCTCAGCAGGTACAGATACTGAGTTTTATAGGCTGGAAGGGTAAAGCGCCGCTGAAGTGTACTCTGACTGGGCACAGAACAGAAAGCGGTTTAGAGAATTACACGCCGGGTGCACGTGTGTGCATCGCTTATGTCATCATGCTGGCCCCTTCCAGAACTTCCCACTTGAGAGCCCTTGGCTCTTTGACCCTCATTTTCTGACTGCTCCCTAACTGCATGCTTTGGGACTCAAGCTTGTGGTTTTCTAGGGAAGTCCTGCTTTCTGCTCCCTTCAGAGAGCAGCAGTTTTCAGAGTGTGGTCCAGATTTCCAGGCTCCTCCTCGCGAGCACAGTCAGTCTGTGGGGTTGGACCAGGGAGCTTGCAGAGTAACAAGCTCCCCAGTGGGTTCTTCGGCTCGGTGAAGCTTGAGAAGCTCTGCACTGGGGCACTGCGGGAGAAGAATGCCCGCTGTCTTCCCTGGCGTCCGCCTCAGACCTGCTCCATTAGAGAGCTTCGTTACAGAGCAGGCACAGACAGAACTTCGCTGGGCTTCCAGCTTCTTCCTTTTGCCCAGAAAGGAACGTCCGTCTCTAATGAAAGAGGCGTTTTCCATTTCCCCATGGAGCTGGCTCTCAGTTCCTGGATTAAAGGCTCGTTTGTATGCAGTGAGCCCTTGGGCAGCCAGTGGGCTCAGCAACTTGCTTCTGAAAGGATTGTGCTTGAAGTTAAAAACCCTTCAATTTGTTCTAAAAGCTTTTACTTCATTCCCTGCCCCTTCCTCAGATATTTTAACAGGAACATTTTTTAATCTTCAGAAAAGTTGGAAAAATTGTAGAGCGAACACCCATATATACCCATCACTTAGATTCTGCAGTGACCACTTTCTGTATTTTCTTTATCATATAGCTATCCATCTGAAACATTTACTTTTTCTCAAATTTTTCATTGTAAAGTACACAACATAAAATACTTCCATCTTAACTACTTTTATGGTGTATATTATACTCTACCTGTTAGATATTTATTTTGTGTTCAAAATTTTTTGGCTCTGTAAGTCATGCTTTAGTTAGTATCTTTGTATAAATCTTTATGCACATCTCAGATTAGATCTTTGGGATAAAGTTGAAGATCTGGTCTTGATTCTTGTTTAGATGGAAACATGTCTGTCCTCAGGACCTTTGTTGGTACCTTGTCCATTTTGTCTGTTTTAGTCCATAAGCTGAGTGTTTCCTCTTAACCAATTTCTTTGCCAACAGGTTGGTCAAAGTCACTCTGTATGGATCTCAGATAAAATTGTACAACATTGAAACTGCTGTGCCGTCAGTACTAAAACCTGATCTCATCGATGTGTAAGTACGGAGTGGGCTGCTGGTGCATTCTCAGGAAAGGCCGAGTCCTCCAGTTTATAAATCAGTTTGTAGATACAAAGGAGCAGTGGTGGTTGCCATGAAGAGGAGAATGACTCCCTCCTCCAAACCTGGAAGAGAGGATTGCCTGGGGGCGGGGGGTTGGAGTAAGTGGAACGCATCAGGCGGGTGAGAGCTGGGAGCAGAGGATGTATGGAGCGGGCATTTCAGGAGGGAAGAGCAGGAGGAACTGAGACACAGATGTGTCTCACGGTCCCGCAGTCAGGGAGGCGGTGAGCGGTTTGTGCGGTGGGAGAGGGGGCCGGAAAGGCATGGGAGGACTACGGTGGGAACAACTCGAGTGCCCTAAGCCTTATCCTGTAGGCCAGTGACTGAAGCTGTGGTGTACGGAGAATGCCTCAGAGATTCTGACTACAGCAGGATGGCCTGAGGCTCCTCGGGTGTTTGCGTGTGACCCAGGAACTGGGGTGATTTTGAAGGACATTCAGGGACCACACTTGGAGAAGCTTTTTGGACAGTGGAGAGCCATTAGGAAAGTGACTGTGGAAGGGCTAAAGGAATGGGGAGTGGAGATGGGGCCATGTCCCAGCGATCACACTGCCCAGAAGGCTTGCTCTAGACCAGAGCAGGGGTGGGCAGACTAGGGCCTGTCCCACATCCGGCCCACTGCCAGCTTTAGTAAATGAAGATTTCCTGGAACACAGCCCTGCCCATTCATTTACGTACCACCCGTGACCGCTTTCATGCTGCAGGGGCAGCATCAAGTATCTGGGACGGAGAGAGTATGTATGGCCTGCAAAGCCTAAAGTATTTACACCCTGGCGTTTGCAGAAAAAGTCTGCTGACCCCTGTGCTAGCTAGTTCTTGAGCTGCAAATTAGGTAAACGATAGTCTTATTTACTATAGTGGTTTAGGTTGGTTTTTTTTTTTTTAAGAGTGTGTGTGTATGCGTGTACATATATAGCTTTCCTTTTTGAGAATTTAGAGAAAGCTGTGAAGCTTCTGCTGAGAAGAATGCTAATTTGCTCATAAACATATAACATCTTGCACACAATTTCAGGAAGTTTCAGAGCCCCTTCTCAGCCTTACGGAGCTCTGTGAATTCGATAGAGTGACTGAAATTCCTAGACCCTGAAGCCACACTTTGATGTCCTTTTTCTTAATTTTGGTACTCAAATCTTGAAGGGTAAAACGATCAATGCATTCTAAATACAAAATACAAAATAACTGCTTGGTCACTATGAATTACCAGCATTTTCTTACTTTAAGGTACTTAATACCTTTGCTTACCTACCTTCTTATCTTGAAAAAGTTACCACCTGTAGAAAAGGGGAAAAAATAGAATGAACACCCTTACACTCTCAAACTGGATTCATCAATTATAAATATTTTCCCCATTGGCTTTTGTTTCTTTTGCTTTCTTTTTGTATACACATGTGAACCCACACTTTAAAAAATTTTTTAGGTGAACTGTTTGAAAGTAAATTGCAGACAACATGTCACTTCACCTATAAACCCTTCAGCATGTTTCTCTAGGAACAAGGTCATCCTCCTACATAACCACAATACCATTATCACCACTCAAAGACTTTCATGGATACAGTAATATCTAGCAATTTTTAAAAGATTTTATTTATTTATTTGAGATAGAGAGCGAGCACACATGAGTGGAGGGAGAGGGAGAGAATCTCAAGCAGACTGCACTGTGCCGGGCTGGATCTCGTGACCCTGAGACCATGACCTGAGCCGAAACCAGGAGTTGGGATGCTCAACCGACTGAGCCACCCAGGTGCCCCAATATGTAGCATTTTTAAGGGTGTGTGTGTGTGTATGTATAAAATATTTTCCATCCTCAGATTTTCCCAGTCATCTCAGAAATGTCCTTTATATCTTTTTTTTTTTAATCCAAGGCCTAACTAATCATGAATCATGTATTACATTTACCTTCTGTAATCTAGACCAGCTCCCCAGATTGTGCATGTTGGTGGGGGGCAGGGGAGAGAGGGAGAGAAGAAAAGAGAGGAAGAGAGGAAAAGAGAAACTGAATTTTTGGAGATTTAGACCTTATTTTTTTAAAGAAAATCTTAAAAAATCTGGATTTGTCTAGTTTTTGTACTGTATGAGATTGATGTTTAACATTTTTAGTAAGAACAGTAGGTAGGTGGCAATGTGTTGTTCTTGTATCATATCTGGAGGCACTTGAGGTCAGTTTGCCCTCCTGAGTTGATGCTCAGTTTGATTTCCACGTGGTGTCAGCCTGAATCCTAGCTCTGTTGCCTAAAAGGCCCTAGGAGCAGTGAGACCCCAGAAAGAATGCTCCCCTGAGGACCCAGGCTCTTGGTTTCTAAAGTGCATTCTCCATCAAAGGGAGCCACAGCTCCTTAGAGGGCTGACTGTCGCCTGTGTTAGAGGCAGTGGTGGTAAGGTTTAGACGATGAGTTTTCATTTTCAGGTCCTACCTGAGCAAGTAAATGATTTCTGTACCATCACCTGTGTCTTAGAACAGTAAATGCACTGGGTGGAATTCTTCCTTCAATGCTAATATATTTTGACCTTGACCTTTAAAGTCGCATCTTCTCTCCCCTTCGCAGGCACGCTCAGTCCCTGGCTGCTCTGCAGGCTTACTCTCACTGGCTAGCACAGTATTGCAGTGAAGCTCATCGGCAGAACACACAGCAGTTTGTTACGCTCATCTCCACCACCATGGATGCAGTCACACCTCTGATCAGCACCAAGGTCCTGGAACAGCAGGCGTTGCACTTTGTAGCTGACTCTTTGTCCTTCTGTTCCTATACCCACTTACTATAGAATCAAAATCTTGCTTGGTATTAGACTCTTAAATTCTCACCGCTGTGAGAGAACCATGTGTCATTCCAAATGTTCCTTTTGAACTGTGGGCCACGTAAATTCAAACATAACTTTATTTTTTTTAGCCAAGTCCCACATGAATATATGCTCATTGTGGAAATGTAAAATACCATTCAAATTTATAGGCCAAAAAGTTGTGATACTCTTTAGTCCCCTTCTCCAAAACACTGCTATTCTGTAGTGGGGATGTTTTATAATTTTCCTCTTGATGGAAGTCAGTTCTTGGTGTGTATATCCCTGTAGGATGGATTCCGGGAAGTGGATTTGCTGGGTCAACGGGGTATCCAAGTAAATTTGTAGGTTCTAGTCAGTTGTCCTTTGAGAAGACCATCAATTTATATTATATGGCATATAGATGTTTGTCTTTTTGTAGTTTTAATCACACATAGCATTCTGTCCATTTTTGTTGAGTTTGTTATAAATGATTAGAATTTATACATTATACATGGGACATTTATACAATGTCCCATGAGGGGGATTTATATAATTTATAATTTACCTAGCCATTGCTGGACTTTAAAGTTGCCTCTGTTTGAAAAAAAGTTATCCCAGATAATTCTGAAGTGCATGTACTCCTGAACTTAGCTTTATCCTTTTGGGTGATTTTCTTAGAGTAAGTGATTGGATTAAAGGTTAGGGATAGTTTGTGGTTCTAGGAAATTCTAATAATCTTCCTTTCCAAAATAATTCTGCATGCCCATGACTCTTTGGTGTGCTTTTTTCTACCAGTCTTACCAGCATTAGGTCCTATCTATACAGAGTTTTCTCTTTTGCTAACTTGAAAAGGACGGATGGTCCTCGAACCAGGGTTTTGATTGGCATGCCGAGGGGAGGAAGCAGGAGAACCTGGCGTGACTGGTGGGGTGCAGGAAGGCGGGTGGAGAGAGAGACTGGCTTGGTTGGAACAAAGAGGAGTGAGATGAACAATCCCGAGTAGTTTGAATGGTATGCCAAGGAATTTGCCGAGGGATTGTAGAGCTGAGGAGTGACAGAGTCCAGACGTGTCGGTGACTAGGGACAAGAGGAACCAGAGGGGGGCGCTTCCGGCTTGAGGTCAGGAGCTTCAACGAGGCACAGAGTTGGGTCCCTCATTGCTGGGCGTCGTCCCTGGAAGCTTCTTTGGTACAGAGCCTAGGTGGTATAATGCCTCCTGGCGCCGTACTTGGCTTGTGGCTGCCTTGTTAAAGTTCTTCTAATGGCAGCCTCCCAGGAGAGCGAGCGAGCCGACATGTTCTCTTCCATCTCCAGGTCCAGGACAAGTTGCTGCTGTCCGCATGCCACTTACTGGTCTCCCTGGCCACCACCGTGCGGCCCGTCTTTCTGATCAGCATCCCCGCGGTGCAGAAAGTGTTCAACAGAATCACCGATGCCTCTGCTCAGCGACTTGTCGATAAGGTGAGACCCCGGGGCCACCCTGCGTCGGCCCTGGAGCCGTGTGGCTCAGACTCAGGGAGGCTGAGGAAGGGGAGGCTGGCCTTTCTGTTGCACTCAGAGTTTAGAGGCCACGCCAACGGAGACGGGTTCCTCACATGTGGCCCATAGGGCAGCCTCAGCGCTCTCTCATCAGGCCCTTCCCAGTGCGGCCGCCGCGCAGCGTGCTGATTAGGCTGCAAAAACCTCCTGCTGGGGGCACGGGGGCACGCGGGCACTGCTGCTTAGCCGGCGACCTGGCTGGTTGTCAGAGTCCCCTTGCGTTCTTTTTGGCTTAAAACAGTCTGTTTTTGTGGTTATATTTGTTTTCTTCGGATAGAGACACTCCATCCAGACAAGGATCTTCATAAACTTCAGGAGGCTCAGGCTAGAAGTTAAAAACAAACAAAACAGAGAGGGTGTCAGAGGGCAGTCAAAGCAGTTACTGGAGAGCACCTGGGATTGAGGGAGAGAGCTGCTCTTACGGCCTCACGCTCTCAGCCCTGTTCTCAGCAGCTCCTCGGAGGGTGTGAAGGCCAGTGTCTGCGGTGTCCGTGACCTTTCCCTCTGTAACGCTTCTGGTACCCGAGTAGAGGGGAGGGGTGGCCCCAGGAAAGATTATTAGGGCTGGGCCTGGAGTGTGCTGGACCCAGACTTCAGTTTCTCTCCCCTCCTGCATTACCTTGACTTGGACCAAAGCTCCAGGCCCAGCCTGTGAGAAAGGAGCCTGGAGGCCTGAGGTGGGGGTGGGGTGGGGTGTGTGTGTGTGGTGGTGGGGGGGTGCCTAGGTCATGTCACGTGCACTTGTGTGTTGCTCTTCGCCCTCTGACGGATGCCTGTGGGGGTCTCTTCCAGGCTCAGGTGTTGGTGTGCCGAGCCCTCTCTAACATCCTGCTGCTTCCATGGCCGAACCTCCCCGAGAATGAGCAGCAGTGGCCTGTGCGCTCCATCAACCATGCCAACCTCATCTCCGCGCTCTCACGGGACTATCGCAACCTGAAACCCAATGCTGTCGCCCCGCAGAGGAAGATGCCACTGGATGACAGTAAGTGTCCCCCAGGCAGGGGCAGCCGGGGAGATAGGTAGGGCAGGCTCTGTCTTTCTTTGTGGCCGATGAAGTATTCACCTGTCTGTTGTCTCACGGCCGCTGGGTGGGAGAACCAGCCTTGGGTGATGGGGTCGTGCTTCTCTGTGGAATTCTGTGAACACATCAGCTGGACCTATTTCCTGAATGTAGAACACCCCTTTTCTTAGTTAAAATAAGTAAACCATTGATGGTGCCTTCCATGGATAAAAAAGTCCACAGTTGACTAACTGATCCATTTCAGATACTTGTATAAGCAATCAAAGCAATTCACCTCTACACATTGGGAAAAATGGATTTAAGTACTGTCTTTTGAAACTATTTTAACCTTCCTCCAAAAACATGTTTCAGAGGCTTTGAAAGAACTTGGTATCTTCACAAATGACACTTCAAGTCTGATTGTTTATATTCAAAAGGGAGGAAAAAGATGAATCAGGAAAACTCAGTTCAAGTAGAAGGCATCAGATTTCTCTGAAAAGTCTTCCAGAAAGTACGAATTTTATAGAAATACTTAAAAAATATAGTATTTTAACACTAAGAAAATACTGGAACATTGGAAGACGTTTATAGAATGTCAACAAAAACACTTTGTGAAATGTTGGAAATAGGGGCGCCTGGGTGGCTCAGTTGTTATGTGTCTGCCTTTGGCTCAGGTCATGATCCCAGGGTCCTGGGATCAAGCCCTGCATCAGGCTCCCTGCTCAGCGGGAAGCCTGCTTCTCCTCTCCCACTCCCCCTGCTTGTGTTCCCTCTCTCGCTGTCTCTGTCAAATAAATAAAATCTTTAAAAAAAATGTTAGAAATAGCAATAAGTACTCAACATTCTTGCTAAGAACATTATTTTTATAATCAGGAACATTAACACGTGCTCATTGTACAAAAATATTAGAATAGTATAAAGAGGGGAAAAACTCTTAAATCTCTTGTTTCAGTATTTTAGGAAGTAAGCATTTTAGCAATCTTGTTGTCTTCCTTTTTCTCTGTTTCAGGATCTTCTGTAGTTCTGTGGGTGCATGAGAAATGGCGGAGTTAGGGAGGGCGCACTGTGCGCAGGGCCCCTGCCCGGGTCTTCTCTCCGTCTCTGCATCTCTGGCCATGCCGGCACTGCCCTTTACAGTCCGGTGTTTGTCTGGTCCTGGTTCTCAGTGTTTGCGTTCAGTCATTCACTTAATTCCCACGTGAGCCTATGCGTTATTTGCTTTTAGATATCCTGATTTAGTCCCTGAGGAAACTAGCGTCAGACGACCTGATTTGCCCAGGGGTTACGTACGGCTAGTGTGGACTCACCTTTTAGAAAGTTTAGTGGTCTTTTCTCCCTTTATCTTACACGTGCTTATTATCAGTCAGCATAGGCTACGTGGTAACAAACAATTCCAAAAGCTTAGTGGCTTAATCCAGGAAAAGATGTATTTCTTGCTCCTACTGCATGTTCAGCTGGGGCCAAGGGCGTTGGGGACATCCTGCTTATTATTCTGGTCACTCGAGGCCCCAGGCTGCTGAAGGCCACCCTGCAGTCTGTGCTTACGCTGGGATGGGGGCGGGGAGGATGGTGCAGGGGCGCTCGAAGCGCTGGTCTGCAGGGGACACCTGGCCTTCAGATGTCCACTCAGTTTCACTGGCCAGAGCATAGGGGTCTGCGGCTGCAGCTTCCCTGCAGAACAGGTGCCCCCCTGTGTTGGAGTCACCATGTGCTGGAGTGATCTGCTGAATGGGAGCAGCCATTTCCACAGTGAATAGACTAACAGCAGCGTTAACATCTGGCGTGTTCCCTGTTTGCCAGGCGCTGGGCTGAGAGCTTCCTGTACAGATGTTCATTCAGTCTTCCCTGTAGCCCGGTGAGGTTTGTCTTCTTCTCCGAGTGATAACGTGAAGGCCTGGAAAGCTTTTCCCATTGCAGCTTAGTACTTTGACAAATTTTGAAACCTACACTTAGTTGGAAGACTAAGCAAAGGAACAACTGTATATCTTATGTGAGGGTTACTTGCTAATATTTTGCTACACATGTGTTCTTGCCCAACCCCCCCACTTTTTGTTTTTAACAGAGCCATTTAAATAAAGTAAGTTGCTGACACACTTTATCCCTGAATTCTTTATTTTATTTTTTAAAGATTTTATTTATTTATTTCACAGAGAGACACAGCGAGAGAGGGAACACAAGCAGGGGGAGGGGGAGAGGGAGAAGCAAGCCTCCCACAGAGCAGGGAGCCTGATGTGGGGCTCGATCCCAGGACCCCGGGATCATGACCTGAGCCAAAGGCTGACGCCTAATGACTGAGCCACCCAAGCAGCCCTATCCCTGAATTCTTAACCTTTATTTCTGAGAACAAGATGCTCTCTTATAACCCAAACACCACAAACGCAACCAAGTTGTGCAACCTGGTAATGGTAACATCATTTAACCATAGACGCAGTCAGTGTTCCCAGGAGCTACCAAAGTGGCCTTTTTTGTTTCTTAAAAATGGAAGATGTAGTCCGGGATCCTATGTTCTCTTTGGTTTTCACATCTTTCCAGTCCTTTAATACAGAAAAGCATTCCTGGTTCTTGTTTTACAGGACATTGACGTTTTTAAAGAGTCCAAACCCATATTCTCGTAAAATGCCCCGGAAGCTCTTCTGATTGTTTCCAGCAATTTGGCAGGAATACCACCTGGGCCGTGTTGTGTGTTTTCCGTCGCATCGCTTCTGTGTGTCCCGTTACTGGCATGCTCAGTGTGGTCACCTGCCTCAGCAGGGCCTGCTGGTCTCTCCGCTGTCAAGTGCCATCCCCCCCCCCCGCCCCTGCCCCCGCCCCGTGGCTTGGCACGTGTAGCTTGCTCAGGATCAGAGAGAAGGCGGTGGGGTCAGGAGTCAGGCCTGGGTCTGAATGGCTCCAGATCCTGATTCTTCACCACATTGCCCCTTTGTTCTTGAAAGCACTGTTTTTAATGGTCTGGTAACAGACCACCTATCAAGTGGAAGTACCACACTTTATATCCCTGTTCTCCTATTACATATTCAGTGGTGCTTTCAGTTTCCCCTTGTACATTTCTGTGAATACATTTTGGTTCTTGTTTCAATTTCCTTACACATCAGAGGTCAGATTTTGGTCTCTTTCCCCTGTTGGTTTTTCCCGCTAAACTGCTCTCCCTGCGCCTTGTGTATCTTAGGGAGACGTCTGACCCAAGTGCAATTCCCCGGCTCAGTTAGAGTCCCTGTGCTTGGGGTAGTGGTATGTGAGTGGTTCCTTCAATATGGTGCACGTGTCTTTGGCTCACGTGCCAGTGTCCGCGTGACCAGCCGTTAGAAGACCAGCCTGTTGTGAGCCATTATTTTCAAATCCTTTGAGTGAGGTGGTGTTACCTATCTATCCACATTTTCAGATGAGGAACTGAGACTTAGAATCTAGTGGAGTCAGGAGTCAAACCTGATTGCATCCACCTCCGGAGCATCGATTCTTTCTGCTGTACCCTTCCCTGGAAGCTGCTTCTGCTCCCACAGAGGCTGGTGAGCGTGGAGGGCCAGGTGGAGGCCAGTTCTCAGCCCAGCTCTGGTTCTGCCCCCGGAGCTCCACCAGGGCTACGTCTGCCAAGTGCAGGCTGTGCCATGGGGGGCTTTTGGGGGCAGCTGGGGGCAAGCTCTGTGTCTAAGGGGACAGCCAGCTCCACCAGTGATGGGGAAGGATGGTACCTTCCCTATGCTGAACCTTCCGATAGTCCAGGCACTTTGCTGGAAACATTCTCAACCTTGTCTGTCGTCCTCACAGCAGCCCTGCAAAGCTGGGGCTCTTGGCTGTCCCTGGTGTCCTGACAAGGGGCCTGCCCCGCTTGTAGAGCCGTCTGGTGCTCGTCTGTAGTTCCTCCGGGCCTCCTCGGAGCTGGGCCCTTGCCGTGTCCTCTGAGCTCCTGCCCATTTGCCAGCCCCTGCCTCTGCTTTCTCTGGGCGCTGTGTGGAGGCACCATGTGAGCTTGCATCGGGGTCTGGTTAGGAGTAATGTAATAACACAATATCATAGGAGTAATGTGGTTAATAACACAATATCATAGGATAATATCGTACATATTGTCAGGCCCTGGGCCCTGACAGCGGCAGCAGATGTGCCGCCGGGTGCTGGTATGGATTGCCGTCTATCTGGAACTGACTCCGTGTCTCATCTGCATGTGTCCATTCTCGCCTGGGGTAGTTCCCTTGTGAGGCTTATTTTTTTATCCGTCACCTAACCGGAAGCTACACTTTTATCTTTCCCTCCCTGTGGACTTGTTTCTGGTGGATAGAGGCAGAAGAGAGGCAAACACCTGAGCAGGCAGGCCACCGGAGTCCTGGCGGTAAAAAGGGAAAAAAGAGAGAAAAGGATATAGGGAGAGAGAGAGATGGATAACTCAATCAAGAGAGACGGTGTTCCTTTAGCACGACTTCTGCAGCAGTCCCCTGAATACCTGTGCAAATGTCCCCCCTTCTCGTGTGTTCCCCGTTACCCTGCTTTATCCTCAGACAAGTCCTGACATACACTGAATCTCGATTTGCAGCCAAAGTGATTATCCACCAGACACTTAGTGTCTTAGAAGACATCGTGGAGAATATCTCCGGGGAGTCCACCAAGTCCCGGCAGATCTGCTACCAGTCGCTGCAGGAATCCGTGCAGGTCTCCCTGGCCCTCTTTCCAGCGTTTATCCATCAGTCAGGTAGGAGCTGGCCGCAGGCCCCCTGGTGGCGGGAGCGGAAGAGTCCAGAGGGACTGCTAGGCTCTGTAGAGCACACCGAGCGGGCGGGCGCGGTGCGGCCTTGAGGCTGAAGGCAGAGCGCAGGGACGGTTATGGGGAGTCTGGGGCTAAGGCCCCCTGGAACCCTCACCTGGGCCTTGCACCTGTGTCGTGTGGCCCGGAGTCACTTGGGGCATCTTGCCTCATGCGCTTCTAAGTCTTTGCCTTCTCCCAGTGCGGAACGTCAGAGGAGGGGTTATGGGGTCATTGTACAGGAGAGGAAAGAGAATTTTTCCCATGGGTGCTGCTGATTTCCTTCGATGGCAAGGTGGCTTTTGCTGACATGGTTCCCGCCCTCTGTCAGTGCCACTGATAGAGGCTCTCTGACTCTCTGGATGCACGGGGCCTGGCTCTCCTGAGAGCACTTAAAGTAGTCTTGTCAGTCACGAGGGAAGTGTCGGAGCTTGCTAGTTAGCACACGTTCCCTGATTGCCTCTTGTAAGCAGCGTGTGTGAGGTTAGAGCCAAAACATGCTGTACGAGATGATTGTCTAGATCTGCAAGTAGAACCAGACTAAATGTAACCAATATTTTCTGCAATTAATCCCTTTAATGGGCCAGGGCCATGCAGCCTGAATACACCCTCATTATCCACTTTCAGCCACTTAACCCCTGACCCAAGTGCAGGGATTAGCGGTCAGAGAGAGAAATGACAAGAGCACTCAGGTGTTGGCCCAGTTGAATCATCCATCAGTGTGAGCACAAAATGATCCATCTGCAGTGAGAATTCAGCATTGCTGGATGCTCGGTGGTGAAGGCAGCTGCCCCGTGACCTTCACTTCTTCTAGTGAGCCGTCGTCAGCCAGAGGTTCACGACGCCAGAGCTGTTTTCTCGGCGTGTCCCTAATGGTTTCCCACTTTCCATCGTGGGCTCTGGGGGCGTTGGGGAAACTTCTTCCAGCAGGAAGCCTTCAGGCGAGATGGTAGTGCATCTTGCAAAAGGAAGGCCATCAAACCGAGGGGGCTTCCATTTATCCCTGTGTGCAACTTCTGACCATTTGCTGTGTGCCTTCATTTAGATGTGACCGATGAGATGCTGAGCTTCTTCCTCACTCTGTTTCGAGGCCTTAGAGTACAGATGGGCGTGCCTTTCACGGAGCAGATCATACAGACTTTCCTCAACATGTTTACCAGGTAACCGCAGACCTGCTGTTCGCCGTGGCTTCGACTGCCAAGGGAGGACTGGTGGGGCTGGGCTAAAGAGCCTGGGACTTTCTGCTCCTTTTCTTCACGTGCCACAAGCGTTGGTTTTCATGCGGGCCCCCGGAGAAACATTTCCTTGGCTACCGCGTGCTTCCCCGTGTCTGCAGAGAACAGTTGGCCGAGAGCATCCTCCACGAAGGCAGCACTGGATGCCGGGTGGTGGAGAAGTTCCTGAAGATCCTGCAGGTGGTGGTCCAGGAGCCCGGCCAGGTGTTCAAGCCTTTCCTCCCCAGCATCATCGCCCTGTGCATGGAGCAGGTGTATCCCATCATTGCCGAGGTACGAGGGGTTGGGCCGGTCCCGTGCTGCCTCCTGTCTGCCCTGGGGAGGGAATTAGTGAAGAAAAGGCATTGTGTTTTAAAGCTAATTTGCTAGTTGTTTTTTTTTCGTAAGATATTTTTGCCAAGAAAGAAGGCCTTTAGCTTGGTCCAGTCTTTTTATATTGGTTGAATTAATCAGAACTAGTCTAGTGAAAGCATAGCAAGGTTGGTGAGTAAGAGCCGTCTGCCATGGCAAACAATTTATAATTTTAGGTGAATATGCGGTTTTCTCCAGTGAACATTGTAACAAATGTACTTTCCTAGTAAGAACTTTCACTGATCTCAAGGATATAAGGCTAGTTCTTGGAACCATGCAAAGGTTTTATTGTTAAAGGAACGCTTTTAGTCCTTAGAAAACACGTTCAGCGTGACAAGATCCAGAATAAGTGTGGATTTAACTACATTTTATGTGATAGTTAAATAAGAGCTAACCTTTTTAAGTGTCCTAACTAAGGCTTAAATAAGTCAGTTGCTTTGCATCATTAAACACATTTGGGTCCTGTAAGGATTCCTGCCATGGGGGCTCGTGCCCTCTGGTCCCAATTTAATTTAGTCAAGACTGAATTAAATACATCTGGGCCTTACAGTTTTGAATTCTCCAGAGACATCTGGAATACTGTAACCTGGCATGCCCTCCAGTGACTTGGAGATTTTT
The DNA here is from genome assembly GCF_002201575.2 of Neomonachus schauinslandi. Classification (NCBI taxonomy): domain Eukaryota; kingdom Metazoa; phylum Chordata; class Mammalia; order Carnivora; family Phocidae; genus Neomonachus; species Neomonachus schauinslandi. Next base: position 158,708,140 of record NC_058407.1, on the reverse strand, counting down.
GGTTCAGTTAGAAAATACTGCTGAGCCTGCCTCCCTCCACCCCCCTTCCCCGAATCCTGCAGCCAGTGACAGAGGAGACAGGCCCAGGGAGCAGTTAGCCCCGCACGCTGCCTCCCCCTGGAGGTCTTCTGCCGTTGCTTTCTGTGGCTCTAGGTGCTCTTTAAACTCCTGCTCCATAGAGGGCAGAACTGCTTTTAAAGCTTCTTACTTGTTTTGCATAATAAGATCAACAGGTTAGCTGGGACAGCCTTTTTTATCCTGGGAAAAGGAACATGACCAAGAAGATGTGACAGGTCACATCAGCTGCTTTCTAAATAGGAAACCCATATTCCTAATTGTTCTGCCATTTGGTAGCCTTTTTTTCCTGCCTGAGAGGGCTGAGTGCTTCTGTCAGAAAAAGGGCCTCTCGGAGTGCCTGGCTGGCTCAGTCAGTAGAATGTGACTTGTGATCTCGGGGTTGTGAGTTCAAGCCCCACGGTGGGTGTAGAGATTACATAAAAATAAAATCTTTAAGAAAAAAAATTTGTTAAAGAAAAGAAGAATAAAGGGCCCTTGGCCCTGGCCTGGGCATTGTGTCTCTGTGGAAGTACGCCTGGTTTGAACTGCCGGCCTGAGGGCGACTTGACCGGACGAGAGTGTGGGTGGGACACCGACACTCTGCCTGCTGGTAGCAGGCATCGTTTAGGTCCCTCTGTTGCTCTGAGCCACAGGAAGGGCAGGTGTGAGGGTCTGTGTGTCTCTGCAGCGCCCCTCCCCTGATGTGAAGGCTGAGCTGTTTGAGCTCCTTTTCCGGACGCTCCATCACAACTGGAGGTACTTCTTCAAGTCCACTGTCCTGGCCAGTGTGCAGAGGGGGATCGCTGAGGAGCAGATGGAGAATGAGCCTCAGTTCAGTGCCATCATGCAGGTAATGTGCAGCAAGAGCCCGTGAGGCTGCCACATGATCCCAGGACAGAGGGCCTCATTCTGGACACCACCTGGGTCCCTCAGCTGTCTGTCCCTTGGTTTGCTTCCCTGGCATACGGGAGGCCACGTAGTCTCTGGTCAGAGCTCAGTGCTGCCTCTTAGTATCTAGGAAGTTAGTTAAGTTCTTGGGGGTTCAGTCTCTTCATCTGTAAAGTGGGGAGAATGCTGCCTATTTCGTGGGTCGAGGGTGAGGCTGACTGGGTTAGCTTCTGCCCAGCTGCTGACGCGTGGGGGTGCTGGGTAAGTACCTGTCTGTATGCCTTGTAGCGGCGCGCCCCCAGTGTGAAGGGCTGCAGCACTTGGAGGCCCCCTTAACTGGAAGCTGAGTGGAGTCTCTTGGGGAGGGGCCCAGGGATCTGCATCTTGTAAAGATCGTTCCGGCTCATACCATCCTGGGAGAGCGCTGCCCTGTGAGCGGACTCCCCGGGGGGCTGACCGCACCCTGCTGTAGGGGCCGCGGTGCCTCCCCTTGCTGGGGGTGCCTGGGCTGCCTTGTGGCTACTGTCCACTGCTGTCCTTCCACACTTCATGGTAGAACTTTTTATTCTGAGCCCAGGTCCAAGTAGAGGGTTTCCTTTTTGTTTGTTTGTTTTTGTTTCCAGCGCAAGTTTTTCTCCTTGGGGTAGCCAGAGGGATTCTGCCTTCCTCCCTTGAGCTCCGCGTCAGCACGCACACGTGCAGTCCCTGTGCGGAGATGCTTCTCTGGATGAGCACATGCCCTGCCCCTCGCCTCTCGCTGCCCTTCTGTCTCCAACGTGGCCTTGGGTGTGGAATATTCAGTGTTTGCTCTCCTACCCCCCACGTCAACCTTGCTTCTAAGCTTTCTTGGGCAGATGGGTACCTGGCCCTCTACTAGGCTGGTGAAAGCCACTTTGGAAAACAGCTTCACGGTTTGGCAGTTTCTTACAAAGTTGAGCATGTAGTTACTACCCGACGAACCACTTGTACGCATTTTACCTAAGCTAAATGCAAACATTCATGCCACATGTCCACAGGTGTTTATAGTGGCTTTTTTCATAATTGCCCAATCTGGAAATAATCCAGATATGCATCAGCTGGTGAATGGATAAACCAAGACACACGTATATAAGGGACTGCTACTTGACGGTAAAAAGGAACATATTCTGACACTGAGACCAACGTAAATGACTTCCAAATGGTTATGCTGGGTGAGAAACCAGACCCCAAGGGCTCCAGACCGTATGATTTCCACTCCATCATGTAACATTCTGGAAAAGGCAAAAACAGAGGGACAGAGAAGGGGTAGGGGGAGAAGACTGCAAAGGGGACACGAGGGACCTTTTTGGGGAGATGGAAGTGTTGTGTGTCTTGATTGTCATGGTGGTTAGATGACCATGTGTTGGTCAGAATTACACAAGGGTGAACCCCAAAAGGGTGAGTTTTACTCACTGTCACACTTGAGTAAACCCAACTTAAAAAAATAAAACCATCGGGCATCATGGAGATCCCATTGCTGCAGCAGGCATTATGAGACCCCTCATAGCTCAGGGGCCCGGGGACAGAAGGACAGAGCAGGCAGCAGCTTGTTGGGAGTGGGGGCTTGCACATCACTGGCTTGGGGTTTTTTGGCAGGGGAGGGGTGTTACTTTTTGCTTTAGCACTTGTAACTTTGACAGCCCAGAAACTGCAAAGGAGTTTAAAAATTTGCTGTTGCTTAGCCCCAAGCCAGAGGCAGCCAGTTTGAAGGAGCCTCCCAGGATTTGTGGTTTGTAAGAGTTGGGACGCCAGGGAGAGGGTATGTGGCTGACAGAGGGTGAGGGGTTGGTTCGAGGGGAGGCAGGAGGCAGGCTTCAGAGTCTGCTGGGTTTGCTGAGGTTTTGACTAGAGTCACTTGACTAGCTTCTCGCTTCAAAGGCGGAATCCATGAAGGGATCCAGAGGTTTATTACAAAAGGTCAAGGTGAGACCCACATGTGAAGTGAGGCCCAGTGGGGAGGACTTCAGAGCTACGACTACTCAGGAACATTCCAAGATCTGACCAGAAGACTCAAGGCCGTGGATACCCTCATCCTGCCATGGACATGAGGAACCACTTGCAGAGTGCTGGTTCTTTTGGTGTGGGGTGGGGGCCCTAGGAGGGCCAGGTCTGAGGTGCTTTAAATGCTGCTCATAACATAGTGGTCTTATTCCCTAGGCTTTTGGACAGTCCTTTCTCCAGCCTGACATCCACCTATTTAAACAAAATCTCTTCTACTTGGAAACTCTCAACACCAAGCAGAAGCTCTACCACAAGGTCAGCGCCCCCTCTCAGAAAGGGTCCCTCCTCCGAGGCGTCAGTGGGGCGGGCGGAGTGCCACCCTTCTGGGGCAGCAGCTGGGGCACATGGCAGGAAGTGGGCTGGGATGCAGACGGGCCCCGGGGGCGGAGTGAGCCCTCGTGCCATCGCTCACCCCAGCCTCTCTGTCTGCAGAAGATCTTCCGGACCACCATGCTGTTTCAGTTTGTGAACGTGCTGCTGCAGGTCCTGGTTCACAAGTCCCACGACCTTCTGCAGGAGGAGATCGGCATTGCCATTTACAACATGGCTTCTGTGGACTTTGATGGCTTCTTTGCAGCCTTCCTCCCAGAGTTTCTGACCAGCTGTGACGGCGTGGATGCCAACCAGAAAAATGTGCTGGGGCGGAATTTCAAGATGGATCGGGTGAGAAGAGGGAGGCCAGGCTACGGGGAGGGCACACGTGGGCTCTCACCCTGGCACCTGCTCAGGGAGGAAGGGGCAGGCCACTTCCGTGTGTAGTCTGTGCCCACTAGTGGCTCCTGAACAACTTGGTGCTGTGGCTGGGCGCGGGGGGTCCCGCCTCCCCACGGTGGGGGCTCCTGCAGCCAACGTGTTCTTCGTCTCAGCCGTCGGGACCCAGCCCCGGCCCCAGCAGTCTGTCTGATTGCCTCTGCACCCCGTCGAGCACACCCATCCCCCTGGGCGCAGTCATCGTTTTCTCCCGGGTCCTGAGCCACTATAGCCCAAACTTGCAGATAGTCTGGGAAGACTGGCGCTCAAGAGCCACGTCTCGGAGTCGCCCCAGGGTTAGGGATGGGCCCCTGGGCTCTGCCCAGGCCTCCTGGTTCAGCGTGGGCTGACCTGCTGTCCGCCCAGGGAACGTGGTGGGAATGGGGGTGGGGGCTGGGGTGGTGAAGGCACTGGATGCACACACAGCCATTGTGGCCGGTGTGTCTGGGTCCCATGGTCCCCAGCTTCTCCTGTCCCGGGGTGTCCTGTCTGGACACTCACCTGCCCCCTTTCCTCTCTCAGCCGTTAGGTCTCTGCACTTGCCTGCTAGGCCCTTCTTGGAACTCTTCCCGTGGAACGAGTCCGTTTCATCCTTCACCGCCTGACACGCGGCAGAATGAAACCTTTCTCCCTCATCCTCGTGGTGTCCCTGCCTTGCCTCCCGCGCTGGAGCAGCCGGCCGGCAGTCCCACTTCCATGTGCAGACCTACACAGGGCTCTTGCTGGAGCAAACTCTGCTCATTCCTTGCTTATCTCATCTGTGATATGCATCACGGTGGTTTTCTCTTAGACTCACTCAGTTCCTGTTTTCCTTTGTCTTGGACTCCTCCTTTCCTTGTTTTCCTTTGTCTTGGAATGTATCTTTCCCCGGGATCTGTCTTGTCTTCTCCTGAGCTTCTGGAAGCTCACTTCAGCCACTTGGGTAGTGTTCCTTCCTGTTCCTTGAGGCCAAGTCCTAATATTTAACCCTCAGTTTCTAATGATGTCCTTATCAGTCAATGTCTTGATTGAGAAAGCGGTGGCCTTCCAAATCTAGTTCTGCATCTGTGCACCTGGGGGGCTTATTAAATAAACAGAAACGTACTCTTGTGTTCCCCCCCACCCAGGACATTTGAATTTGGCATTTGGGAGCCACTGATCTAAAAGACACCCCTTTGGTTTGTTTTCTGGAGGATGAAATAAGTAAACAAACCTGTACCTTCATTCATCTGTTTACCGTGTACCTGACACTGGCTGGCTCTTGGGCCCTGTGTAGGGTGTTGGGGCTCCAGTCCCTCTCCCCGCCTTCAAAGGAGCCTTGCTGGGAAGACAGGCAGCATCGCCCTCTGTGGATGACACTGGGCCAAGCACTTCACATGCCCCGGCTCTTGGAAGCCTTCCAACAACCTTCCGAAGTGTAGATCCTGTTACTAATCCCATTTCACAGATGAGCCGAGGCCCGGCAAGCTCAGCTGAGAGTTGGCAGTTAGAGAACTTGGGAATGCTAGAGCCAGGAAGCAGGATTCCTGGCTGGATGCCGGGGTTGCAGAGCCAGCGTGCACGGCCCACACGCGGGGTGAGCCAAGGGCACTTGGAGAGTGAGGAGCAGAGGTGCCCGCCTCGCCAGCTGGGGCCTCTTTGGCAGAGGCAGGCTTTGAGGTGAATTTGAAGAGGAGAGGTTAGCCAGGTGAAGGGCGGGTGGGCCGAAGCGCACCGCAGAGCCCTGCCAGCGGGCTTCCAGAAGGTACTGCCGTGGCACCGCCAGCCACGTGGGGTCCCACTGGCTCTGTGGCAGGCACCGTTGATGTTACTCTACATTTGGACCTGCAGTGTGGCACCCAGTGATCCCGGTCTAAGCACGAGGAGGCGGACCTCGGGTGGTCTTGCTGGGTTATGGTAGAGTTGGGGGTTCCAGCTGCGAGGGGTCCTCTCCATTGGTGTCTGCGGCCTGTGGGCTCCTGTGGGGGTGTCCCTCCTGATCGGGGGGGCCTGCCCGGAGCCTGGGGTGGGGGAGGAGTCTATGGCTGCGGCTCGGCCGGCTAGGGTGAAGGAGAGGTGTGCGTTGGCAGACATACCTGTGTTCATGGGCGAGTCCAGTCTGGATCCCCTTCCCTTCTTTCCATGGGACCTGGGGCAAGTTTCGGAATCTCTCTGTGCTTCGCTTTCTTCACCCTTCACACGGGGGCACTAACGAAACCTGCACCACGGGCTCGTGGTGAAGGTGGAGTGACTTAGCATCTGGATTGCTTGGGGGCCACAGGGCCTTGGCTGACACGTGGTGCATGATGGGTGTAGATATTCTGACTATCATAAAGCTTTTGCAGACTTCTGAGGCCCACCCCAGGATCGAAGTAGCTCGGGTGGGGTTGGGGGGTGATTTGGGGTGTTGGGTGGGACTGGGCTGCAGCTGTGCCCCTGCCTTCCAGGACCTACCCTCGTTCACCCAGAACGTGCACAGGCTGGTCAACGACCTGCGTTACTACAGACTCTGCAATGACAGCCTGCCCCCCGGCACCGTGAAGCTCTAGCACGGCCTGCTTACCGCCAGGGGACGCGAGCTCCGGCTGTCACCCGCCTCCCCTCTGCCCTCTGCCACGGACGGCGCCCGGACAGGCCTCGGCCGCTCCCTGGATTCTCACACCCTGGACGGCGGTGCCTGCCCCCCCGCCCCTCTCCACGCTTCTCTCCTGCTGCCCACCCAGCCGAGCGGGCTGCAGGGTGCGTCTTAGCGCTGGTTGGAGTGCCCAGGGCATCGGGAGCAGGCGGAGGGTCATGCGACCAGGTTCCAGGGAGGCCCCAGGGAATCCTGCGGGCTGGTCCGCGCCGTGCCCACGGACGTCAGCCACAAGGCAGAAACGCCAAGGACCGCTCATGACAGTGCCACCTTCTCACCATTCCGCCCCCGGCCCAGCCGGCCCCGGAGAGACTTGATGCTGGAACTGTTTTGGCACTTGTGTCAAGCCTCTCCTGCCCTCCCCTCTGATTGCCTTGAAGTCTCTGCTCTTCGTCAGAGATTTGCAGACTTGTGGGTTTTTTTGTTCTTGTTTTCTCATCATTCCATTGTGATACTAAGAAACTAAGAAGCTTAATGAAAAAATAAAATGCTTATGTTGTTGTTATATAAACCCTAGTCAGGGAGCGTCTTTCCACTCAGCTCCCCCGCCCCAGCCATGTGCAGGTGGAGGGCCGTCCTGGTGGGGAGCAGGGCAGCGAGGTCGGGGCCTGCGGCGGGGCCCCGGGAGAGCACCGCAGAGGAGGGCCAGCTTGGGTGGGGTCTCCTAGACAGCCACTCCGTTAAGCTGCGGGAAGACACAGGGCCCAGGCTCACCTGGCGGTGCGGGTGGGTGTGGAGCCCAGGTGCGGTCTGCCACCCCTCCTCCTAGAGAATGGATCCTTCCCGAGAGACCCAGCCAGGCATTGCCCGTCGGTGGACCGAAGTCTCGCTGGAGGTCAGCAGCCGGGTAGAGGGCTGAGTGGGTGGCGGGTGTGAGAGGAGAGGTTGCGCAGGAGAGGGCACTCGGGGCTCAGTGGTGTGTCTGAGAGCTGGGCCTGGTCAGCCATTCGTGTGTGGCAGTGGTGCTTGTCCTGAGGTTGCTGGGATGACGCATCGGCAGCTCCTCCTGCCTCAAGGGTCCCGGTGACCAGACTGACAGGACGAGGCTAGATTCTTCTGTTTTAAGATTTTATTTTTAAGTGGTCTCTACGCCCAACGTGGGGCTCAAACCTACAACGCTGAGATCAAAAGTCGCATGCTCCACTGACTGAGCCAGCCAGGCACCCCTGGACGAGGCTAGATTGTCATGTGGAATCCCAGCCCTGGCTGGAAGAGGCTTGCTCACCTGCAGTGAGGGTGGCCACTGGCTCGGTGGTAGAACTGGAGAGGAAGGAGTTGGGGGGGCTGATGGCTTCTGCTTCTGAGGCCTTTATTAGCATCACTGTGGGGGGCTGGGGGGGGCAGGGGTACCTGGGCTGTGTGTGTGCGCGCGTGTCAGTCACAGCCTCTCAGCTGGAGCTAGCCCCACTTGAGAGTTCGGAGAAGAGGAAATTGAAACTCCAGTCGCTCTTTTGCAGAAAGGAATTAACATCCAATTATTCTTGGGCTATAAATACCATGTCACCTGCCTGTGTGGGAAGGCTTGAGTGTGGTCTACGCCTGAGCCGGTGAAAGGGCTTTTTGAATGCGGGCAGATGGAAGGGGCAAAGGGATGGGATCTGTCGCCTGAGAGCTGGGACGGAACTCGAGGAGGCAGGATTTGGGGTGGTAGGGGAAAGGCTGCAGGGAATAAGGTGGGCCCAGCAGTTTTGTTTCTAGACTGCTGGGCATGGCTCCAGCTGTGTGGGTTGTAGTGAGCTCCCCATTCTTGGAGGTGTGCAAGCAGAGGCTGGGTGACCTGCAGAAAGGGTCTGCTCCCCTGGTGCTCCCCTGACTTATCCCTCTTGTCTGCAGTGTGCACCGCCCCACCCACCTGCAGGGCTCGGCACAGAGCAGGCCTTAAGGAGTGTGGCTGGAATTGGGTGTCTTCTCAGGCCCTTGACAAACCCAGAGACTGCATTCTGAGGGAGGGGCCAGGGAGAGGCCCCAGCGAACCTTTAGTCAGTCTTGGCCGTGGACTGACAATGCCGAGGATTTCACCGAGTGGGCCGCTTGCTCTGCCGCCTTTTGAGTGCAGGGAGGCTGTCACGATGGTCTGTCCCCATCAGTGACATCCACCCGAGGCATAGCCACTGGCTCTGGGATGGTGTCTGATGAAACACTTCCAACTTCCAACCTTTTCCTCCACTTGTCTGCCATCGGCCTCACGCCACAGAGGGTCGACTTTCTTTTCCATAGCCTTTTTTATTTCTTCCTGACTAAAATATTGTAGTGAAAAATGCAGAAAGCTAAAAAGGTCATCTAATCCTACTGCTCAGAGAAAACCACTGTTAATATTTTGGTGAATTTTCTTTCCCAAATACGTACAGACATATATGGTTTTGCTCTTCCTTTTCCTTTTTTTCATTGTAAAATTGAGCTCGTGTTGTTTTGCAGGCTCTTTTATTCATTATCGCGCTGTGACCGTTTCCGTGTTACTGTTCTAGAACGTGATTTTTAATGGCGGAGGGCATTCCAGGGACATGCTTTGTTTACAGTTTTTCTGATTGCAAACGTTTGCTGCTGCAGCGAGCATCAGTGCACACGAATCTCCGTGCTTGTGTGATGGTCTCCACGGGTCCTCGTCCTCCATGTGGAGGTGACGGCACACATGTTCTCGAGGCTTCTGATGGATCCTGCTAGGCCTGATTTCTCTTCTGAAGAAGCTTAAGTTACAGACTTCAGAGTTGCAAAATGTCTGAGCTTGTAAGGCTCCGCTGAGATCATTTGACCAAATCAGCCCCTACTTTTTGTGGATCTTGGGGACTCTCCTGCCCACTTCTCAGCGCCACCGTTATCCCCTAGTGACGTCTCCGCAGGGAGGCTGGCTGGGACCAGGGAGAAGAGAGGTGCTGATGGTTCTAGTTGATTCCCGGGGCCTTGACAGGAACCCTGATTGACGGCAGTGAATTTAACAAACGTTATTTCCGGAATCCCTGTCTAAGCCCGGTGCTGGGTTGCAAGTGAAGGACTTAGAGGCTAATAAGGCAGCTGGTGCCTGCCAGGACTTGCAGGCCCGTGAGGAGACGGACAGACAGCTTGTTGCCGAGAGGTGTGCTAAGTGCAGTGATGGGGGTTGGGGGCCCAGGAAACGGATGGAGAGCCGAGGATCAGGGGGGCCTCACTGAGGGTGACGACCACCGAGCCGGTTCCTGGAGGGTGTGGAGGAGCTCTCCGCTGGGCAAACGGGTGTGGACACAGGGGCGATGGGGTCTGAAGGTGGGCCGGCGGGCTGGAGCTGCCTGGAGACTTTGCAAATTGCCAAATTGTCATGAAGCTTTGATGGGGAAATGGGTGGGGCACGCGCTTCCTTTCAGCTTCAGGTGCAGCCCCCTGGTTCATCGGAGGGGCCTACCGTGGTCACCAGCCCGGAGACACACAGCTGATGACGGGCAGCGTCCTGTTCTGTGCGGTGAGCACGTGGGAGGATGTGGCCTAACGGCGCTGGGGCGTCTCCGGGACCCGCTGGGGCAAAGCACAGGTCTTCCCTGACCGCCTCTCAGGAGCGCCCCTGAATCGCCTTGACTGCCCCACGGCACCTGTGGTGGCCCCGCCCACAGGAAGGCAGGGGTGGGGCTCGGCCCACAGCAGGTGCCCCAAAATGTCGAGTGCCCGAGGGTTTTCCAGATTCATCCAAATGGGTTTCTCCTCACACGAGGAAGCCTGGAGTCACTCTAATTTTTAACATAACGAAGCTACGTTCTCGGTGTCTGCTCCCAACGCCAAGCCTTACTTTTCAGGGCTCCTCAGGGAAAAGCCCTCGAGTGAACAGCTCTTCAGTGAAGGATTTCTTTAGCTCAAGGGCTCCCCTTTCCGCTCTTCCTTGCTTGCATCATTGGAAACATCTGTAGAAATCCATGTTAATTAATTGGCTCCAGCCTTGGAGTGGGTGGGATGGCATGGTGGATAGCACGGTCATGCGGCCTGCTGGGTTAGGCCTGAAGCTGGCTCTGAGCCCCGGTGACCCTGAAGGGCACTGGGAGCTCTTGCTGAGTCCACGTTGGGTGCCTTCCCCGGGGTGGGCTGGGGGTGGGCTGAAAAATTATTGAAGTGAAACATAGGCCAGACACAGGTGGGCATTTTGGCAACGGGTAGATTTTAAAAATAAGCCGGGGTGGCTCAGTCGATTAAGCATCCCAACTCTTGGTTTTGGCTCAGGTCATGATCTCATGGGCTGTGGGATCGAGTCCCGCCTCAGGTCCGTGCGCAGCACGGAGTCTGCTTGGGATTCTCTTTCTCCTCTCCCTCTGCCCCTCCCCCGCGCACGTGCATGCGCGTGCTTTCTCTCTCAAATAAATCTTTAAAAAAATAAAAATAAGCTTCATTATAGAAATAATACATGTTCCTTGGAGATAAACAACACTAGCTGCACACACGCACATACCCCTTTGGGTGAGCTGTGTGGTCCCTAGAGACCCCAGCTCTCTCTGGCTATTTCAGCCTAAGCCACGGCGGGCCAGTTAGGTGGAAGTGGCCTCTGGAACACTGTGGGCAGTTAATCTGGGACCTAGTTCCTCAGACTCACATTGGTGTCTGCAGCTAGCTGGGGCCTGAGGCCAGAGGCTCATCCAAAGGTGCGTCTTCTCCCTGAAGTCAAGAGAGAGAACCACGGTCATTCTTGGAGCCACTGAGGAAGACTTAATCCGCATTTTGCAGAGGTGGAGCCTGAGGCCCAGAGGCTCCAGTAGGTCCGCGTCCTGCCTCTTCCCCACCTGTGTTCCCATGTGGGAGCCGATGACTCCTGAGCTCCCCAGGAGTGGCGGCGACCTTGCTTCCAGCCTCGGAAGGACACTCAAGTAGGAGTGATTGAGACTCCAGAGAAAGATGGGCAGACCTTCTCAATCTTCGCTGCTGAGCCTGCCTGGGGAGGTGCCGGGAGCTCAGAGGAAGCTCTGGGGGTTTTATTATGTTAATGATCTGTGTTGTGGCATTTCCAAAAATGGTTCCCACCTCCTCCATGCTGGAAGAGACAGGAGGAGACAGGCTGTCACTGCCTCCCAGATGCAGCCGGCTTTGCCTTTGGCAGGTGCCCACCCACCCCCTTAGGATTCCCTGCCTTCAGAGCAAAAGCTTACAGATGAGAAAATCGAGGTTCAGAGAGGGTGGTGACTTGCCCAAGGCCACACAGCACATCACTGGCGAAGCTGGGGTCCACTTTCAGGTCTATAGGGCTCGAGTCTGGAGAATTCCAAATCCTGCTCTGTTCCCTGCCAGAGGCACTATGGCTACTTTACTGTTTTCTGCCTTGTGACAGACCTGAGTTGAGGCACTCTGCAGGTGGCGCCTGAGCTGTGGGAAGAACAGGGAGCTGAGAGCTTGGAGTCTGGGTCCCCGTGGTGGGTCCTGGATTCACTGTGCCTGCCCATCCCGTCCCCTTCCCTTTCTGGGCCCTATTTCTTCTCGAGGTGTGGTGGGCAGTCAAGCCAGTGGGCGTGAGGAGGGGGCCTGCTTCCTGGCGCATGGTAAGGTGGGACTCCATAGCCAGGGGTCCTGCTCCCCCTGCCCCCACGTCCCAGGGGCTTTGAGAGCTGTTTGCAGAATTCAGTTTGCAGGTGATCCAGACGGGGCTGCACATCGGGGAGGCCCTGGGCACTCGGCCCCACTGAGGGCAAAGGTCCTTGGGGTTTCTACGTGGATGGGGCTTGTAGAATCCAGGGCCAGCTGTGTAGGTTTCCCTCACCGTGATGATGCACGTCGGACTCACCCTTAACTCAAGGATACGTATCATTTATGGTCCGGTCCTTTCGCTCATCGCTGGACATTTGCTGAGGGTCTTCACTGTGACAGGTACTGGGTCAAGGACTAGGCACGAAGCACAGGAGTCCTGTCCTCCAGAAAGGGAGGGGGGGATCCTATTGTGTGCCACGTGGCTTTACATGAGGATGTGTGTGTGCATGCACACACATGCGTGCTGGAGGGTGGACAAAATGTACTCTGTACTCCGATCGGAGTCAGATGTGCAAAAAATGTACCTCCTTCTATAACTGATCTCATTTTGCTCTGAAAAATGGGTGGCAGGAAAAATGTATTTTTAAAAAAATGTGCTAATTTAACAGAACCCATTCTCTCCACATTTAAAACAGGTTCTTCTGGATAAAATGTTCAGTTAAAGTTCAAACTCTAGATGGGCTTTATGCGAATTCCGAAAGGCACCTCTTCCTCTGAGCAGGTGCAGCTCTGTACCAAGGAGGGTGGAGGGTGGGCACGATTTCAGCCGGGACCTACCCCCTCAGCCAGGCCTTCTTGGACAGTGAACAACTTGCACAGCTGTCCATGGTGGATTTGTCAAACTCCCCATCAAAACTGTCTTGTCTCAAAAAATCTCCCTTTCCCTTCATCCCTCCTCTTTCCAAGGTGGCTTCAAGGGGGTGCTGCTTATGTGTCTGGGGTTGTGGGAGGGATCTCTAGCCCTTGTTTTGGATTTTAGACCCACAAACCAAAAGGCCACTCTTAGATGGGGCTGGCCTGAATATCCAAAATGGACTCAATCCTGGATCCGAGGCTCCGTGAGTCTATAGGCCGTGCTCCCATCTGTAACATCTGACCTGTACCGGTCTCCTGCGGGACGCAGTAGGTGAATATTAATGAAAGCTGTCACTGGCCCCTGCGGCCCCCACCGTCCTTCCCTGTCATTGGAGTAGAAGATCAGAGGGAGCGGCCTTGAGGCCTCAGGGCTGTTTGTAGTGGGTGTGGAGCAGCCCCCCTGCCTTCCCAGCCCCACCAGTCCAGCGGTGGGGGCTGCAGCTGCTCCCCTCCCCCGGGGGGCCTGTTGCTCTGGGCAGCGCTGGGGTCCCCCTGCTCATGAGAGGAGCCTCAGCTTTCCTCTCCCATCATGGGAACCGGCCCCATCCCCCCCACCCTGGCTCAGGTGACTCAGCGGCCCCGCTCTGGTCCTCCCGGGGGCCCTGGGGTTTAGGACTTTCCCTCCTGCTGTCAACCACCCCACCCCCTGGAGCCAACCCCCACTGCCCTTCTAGATAACTCTGGAGAATCCATGGCCGTTGAAAAGGGAGTTGGCAGTGAGAAGAGCCAGATGGACATCCGTTCTGCTGGTTGGTCCCACGGCAACATGCTGGCTGCCACCCACAGGAAGTCCTCAGGGGACACCCATGAGAAGCTCAATCACTGTGGCTCCCGAGGGGTCCGAGGCTCACTGGCCAGTCCTCGCTCCGGCAGCTTGGACGTGACGACGGGTGAAGGTCATGGGGGTGGTGGCCGCTGGTCCTCTCTCCATGTGGTCTGTCCCCTTCCCCCTCCTTTGGTCTGTCTGCTCTCTCTCCCTCCCATCCCCCAGTTTCCTTCAGCCTCCCAGGGGCCGAGTTTTGGGGTCTGTCCTGGACTCACACACTTGAGGGGACAGGAGCTTTGTGGCCAGCCGCTCACACTCGGAAGAACCAGGGGGAAGGTGCTTTGTTGCCATATGTCCGTGCTCACCCGCAGGACTTGATGAGGACATCAGGCTGCTCAGGGAATCCTTAATCAGGCTTAGAGCTCTACCACCAGGGGCTACACTCCAGCCGCCAGTCCGTCCTACCGCCCGCCTCTGAAGTCTTGATGTCCTTCACTGCGCACGCTCGGCCTTCTGCTCCGGGAAGCAGCTTGACTGGCTCCCATGTTGGATTCCTACATAGGCACATCTAGTGAAAGGGGGGCTGGGACGCGAGAATCGCCGTCTACACCTGGGGGGGGTGGGCGGGACTCCTGAGGGGAGAACTTTCTCCAGACACAAAGCGATGGGCAGCTGCAAGGTGACCAGAACCCACTAGGTGGCCACACAAGTATTTCTGGATCCCTAGGCCTCCTACAGCCAGACCCGCCCCACAGACCCTCCCCATCGGTGGGGGGGGGGGGGCCCCGGGGGCAAGGCTCCGGGCCGGGGCCTCCCGGGGGGGGGGGGGGGGGGGGGCACCCTCTGTTTCCTCTCTCCCAGTCCCCACCCCTCTGGAGGCAGCCGGAGAGGTGGGTGCCTGAGGGCTTGGTGGTGGGAGTCAGAGTCTGCCTGACCTCACTGAGGAGGTGAGAGTCAGACTCGGGCAGATCTGGGTTCAAGTTCCCATGCTCCTGCTTCCTCACAGCAGGGTCAGACCCTAAATGTTGGAAACACCGTAGTGCCTATGCCCACCCCTAAGTAAATAGAAACAGTTCTAAGTCAATTAGACCAGTTAGTAAAATTGGGGAAGGCGGGTAAGGAGAGAAACAAAAACAATACTAAAGTCACAGAATTAGATAGATTTACTATTTCAAAGTGATACTATTTCCCTTGTATGTAGGCTGATCTCTTGGGCATCCAAGCGCACGTCGGTCGGCCCAGCTGTGTGACCCTGGCCAAATCACTTAGGCTCTCTGGTGCTGGGCCCTTGTCTACAAAGCAGACTCAGTACGCGTTCCTCCCAGGGATGTTGAAGGAGCCAGAGCCCAGAGCCGGGCCCCAGGGCTGCTGTGTGCACACCTGTGGGGGCGCATCTGGCTCGACCGCACCCTCCTCCACCCTCGCCCGCTTACCGGCTCCTTCGGGCTTGGAGGCACCGAGGTCCCTACAGATGGGGGCCCACGTCAGTCTGGAGCAGAGGATCCCTCGGGCACTGAGCTGACCCTCGCCATGGCTCAGTCCTCAGCACTGTGTCCAGGTCAGGAGTCCGCACCACCCCTCAGTTCTGTGGTCACCAGAGTGGTCCTTTGATGCCATCTCCTCCTCTAACTTCTGCTGGGACAAAGGGGGCCCTTGCCTATCCTTTTGAGGGCTCCAGGGAAAGAAGGTGATTTCCCCTTGGTCCCACCAGGTGCAGTGCCTTCACATCAAGATCAGCTAGGGGCCTGGACACCTGCAATGGGCCTCCCACCTTCAAAAGTCACTGGGCCAGAAATGCCACTGATGTCCAGGTTCCCAAGTGTACCCCCAAATTCCAGTAGCCAAGCACTGTGCAGTAGATCACCGTCGTGCTGGCTCTTTACCCCCTCCACGCTTGCCCTTTGCCTTGTGGCTTGCATCTCTTCCACTAAAGAGGAGGAATTTATTTCCCACCCCTTGATTCTGGGTTTGGCCCTGTGACTTACTTGGGCTTACAGGGTAAGTGAAAGTGACAGTGGTCAGTTCTGAGCCCGGACCTTCAGACACCCCATGCTTGTGTCCTTGTCTGCCATTGTCAGGAAGAGTCGGCCAGGACTGCCCCACTGGTCCCAGGAGGGGGGTGGAGGAATCCGTGGGGAAGAGCCGAGGCCAGCCTAGCTTGCCAACATCAGCCCACTGCAGACCCCTGAGCGGGCCAGCCAAGCTCAGCGAGTTGCCCTGTTGAACCCAGCCTGGATCCACCCCAGACAGGTGAGCAGGTGGAGCTGAGAGCAGGAGGACGTCAGCCGTCCCCTGCACACACGAGTGGGCCCAGGGGAGGTCGGCAAAGCTCTCCAGGCGGCTCATTCTAGATCATCTGGCCCCAGTGAGCTGCTATTCCTGAACTAAATAAACGTGCGTTGTTGTGGGCACTGACGTTCTGTGGCTCTTTGTCATACAGGATTATCATGGCCCCGGGTAACTGATACACACCCTCATCTTTCACCCCACTCCGGGGGTGAGGGACTGAAAATAAAAATGCATTACTCACCTCCCCAGGCTCTGAGGAAGCTCCTGCCCAGGCTTCTTGCTGGCAGGGGCAGCGGTGTGGGCCCACAGAGCCTCCGCCTCAGCCACCACCCAGCCGGCAAGCTGAGGAAACTGAGTCAGCGGGGGTTAAGTGACCGGCCCAAGGACACAAGTGATGGATCGGGGATCCCAACACAGAGGAGCCTGCCATGGGAGCCTGTGTTCCTGGTCACCGTGTCCTGCCACATCCTGAGGCAAAGCGTCTCAGGGAGCAGCGGGGCCGGCAGCCCTCTCTGGCCGCCTCACAGAGTCTGGGCTGAGAAGAGCTTGCGGCGTCTGGAAGTGGCTCTTCACCGTCCCTCTCCTGCTTGCCTCCCCCTTGCGCCCCCCCCCCCACTCACCATGAGCGGCTGCTATCCTGCATCGGGTTTGTGGGTGAGGCCTGGGCGCCATTTGCTGGGGGTGGAGTAAGGAAATAGGTGAGTGACAGTGGCCTGGTGACCTGTCCCTCCCTCCCTTCTTCATTTCTTCGTTTAACAACCAGTGAGAATCCACCACGCCCCAGGCTCTGACTTAGGCATGCGGGACTCAACAGCAAGAACGACAGGCCTGGTCCTGCCCTCCAGTAGCTGGCGTTCCAGGGGAGGGGACAGAACAGCCAGTAAACGAACAACTGAGGAACTACAGGTGACCATTTCGGGCGGTGCCAATCGAAGGATATTGTATTGGTGATGGGACACATACAGTCCCAGGAGAGGGCACCTTTGGCTGGATGGTCGGGTGGGGGGGGAGGCTCTCTCAGGAGGGGACAAAAGGAGAGCTCTTCGGGCAGGAGGAACAGCCGTGCAAAGGTCCTGAGGCAGGAATCGGCAGGGTGGGGTAGAGAACAGAAGGAAGACCAGTGTGGCTAGAATTGAGAAGGTGGGGGTGGGGGTAATATTATGAGGTATTATATGATGGTATTATTTTGACATGAATTTTAAACAATATTGGAAGGTCCACAGGAGTACAACACTGTGATCCCTGATCCCCCAACCCTGCCCAGGTGGGAGCTGACGTCTTGCCGCCGCTGCCTTGCTTGGCAGGAGCCTCAGCCCTTCCTCGGCAGCCCTTGCTGAGGCCTCCGTGCCCCTGCCCCAAACTCGGGCAGCCTAAAAGTGGCCTAGACCCTCGGGCCCCAGACGGGGACTGGGGGACAGGGAGGCGGCTCAGAGACTGTCTGCTGGTGCTGGCCGGCCTGCTGGCCCGGCGCGGATCACACAGGATGGGCTTGTCCAGCAGAGTGCCCATCGTGTTTTCTGTGATAATGGACCTTGAAAGTCAAAGCTGGACACAACAGGCGGCCCCCTCCTGAGCTCCTCCCAAGCCTCCTGCTGTTAGTTCTGTAATCTGGGTGAGGTCTGTTAAACCCGATTCTCCACGGAAGGGCTGTGAGGAGCGGGGGGCTCCAGGCCTGGAAGTAACTCCGGGGTCACTGCCCTGCCACCCACGGGCTCAGTGACCTCCCACAAGTCACTGCAGTTCACTTATCAAAATAAAAGAGGGAAGGAGGTCAATCATTACAGTTTCCAAGTCAGGGATTAACTGAGATTGTCCCCTCGAGACATGGGTATATAAAAAGAACCGAACCGCAGTAGGGGTCCATCCTGCTGGCTATGTGGCCAAGGACCTGGACACAGCAGCCCCTTAACTGACGGTACTCAAGACTATAATCCTTCTCTTCCCGTCTTGCTCACTCTCCTGCAGCCGCACGGGGACCCCTAGCTGCTCCTCACGTGTGCCAGCATTCTTCCCCGGAAGAGGCAGGGAAGGATCCTCCCCTGGAGCCTCCAGAGGGAGTGTGGCCCTGCCAACCCCTTGATCTCAGACTTCTGGCTTCCAGAACCGAGAGGGTCCATTTTTGTTGTGTGGAGCGGCCCAGTTTGTGGTGATGGGTTGCAGCAGCCCTGGGAAACCAGACCCCTCTGTATCGCCGGTACCTAGAACAGGGCCTGAAATGCATCAGGACAGGGAGCATCAGGCTTTCTCTGGAAAGGGCCAGACAGCAAACTTGTGCGGGCCGCTTGTCTCTGTCGCCACAACCGAGCTCGGCCAACGGAGCACAAGGCAGCCATAGACGATAGGGAAGCCACAGGGCCATGTTCTAATAAAACCTGATGGATGCCAAAATTTGAATTTCATAGAATTTTCCAGTGTCACAAAATATTATTTTGATTGTTGCCCCCAACTATTTAAAAATGTGAAAAGCACCTTCTTAGCGGGCGGGTCAAGCACAAACAGGTGGTGGGCTGGATTTGGCGTGGGGGCCACCGTACACGAGCTCGATGAGTGTTTGCTGACAGATTGAAGACACTTACGGGGAGGTGGCTGGAGGCTCCAGTCAAATAGCCCAGGGACCGCGATGAAGCCGCATGCACACTGACCTCCCCGGCGATTAAAATAGATTTGGATTCTGGAGCCTGGCAAACTGACTGGGGTGGCTGTCCCCAGGTCCTCCGTGCTGGTCTGGGCCATGATGGCTGACGCGATGGAGGAGGCGGAGGGTAGCCAGGAGCACTCCCTACACAGATTGGACGTTGAGCTGTGGACTTATGAGGGCAGACCATCCAGGTACAGCTCTGAGGACAGTGGAGCTGAACCTCTAACCCAGGGGTGGGCAAGTCCGGTCAGTGGCTGCCGGGATTAGGTCGGGGGTGTAAATGAGCCAAGTAGGTCTGATGTAAGACAATTGGGAGTGGCGGGGAGTGTGGCAAAGTGGGGAGACCACCTCAAGTCCAGCTAATTCTGCCAGCTGGGAATGCAGGCCCTGTGCTGGCAGAGTTTTAGATGGTTCCTGAGAAGGTGGAGAATCCAGTTGTTTGTATGAAATCTCTTGATTTCAAAACTTGGCTCAAGAAAAAACAATCTTGGCTTAAACTAAAAAAAAAGTCATGCCAGGAGTTTTCCATGTGTCGAACGGATATTGTCACACCCATCTTATGATGGTTCAGGGGGGCTTGACTAACGGCACACAGCTCTGAGATGGCCGGTCTGTGTGTCCGTGACCTCGCAGTTTTCTGAGCGAGGGCTCCCTGGGCCGCGGTCACTGGGTGGAGGACAAAGGGCTCAGAGGGTCTCTCTCCAGCTGGGACAGTGGGTCCTGTCCCTCCAATCAGAGGGGGCCAGAGACTGAGGTTCAGGTTCCTGGAGCGACAAGGTCACAAGTGACTCTCCTCGGTTGATGGAGAGGTGGCCGGGCACACACCCCCATGTCTGATGGAAGCAGCTGTCGCTCATGTTTGCCAAGGAGCCAACCCTTCGTTAAAGAAACCTTGGGAAAATGGGTGTCCCTCTGCGCCTGCGTCTTCGGGGCCCAGGAAAGCACTCTGCATGCACTTAGCAGGCTAGACAGCCCTTCTGCAAACCCCTCCTGACTGCACTGTCTCATTTCACAATCCCATCAGACTCGGCACCTGCTCTGCTGGAGAAGGATTTGTTCTTAATGAGTCTGCCCAGAATTGCCTTGTTTCCTTGGCGTTGACAAACTATATCCCTTAATAAAAGTTTCATGACTCAATTTAGCGAGGGAGACATGTAATCCCCCCTGATCTCAGAGATCATCCCCTGGAGTCGGTCCCGGGAACATTCCTGTGATTGACACCAACGCTGTCTTCAGGGCATCTGCGGGCAGAGCGAGCCGCCCACTCCCACCTCTGCCCTAATCACCTGTGGCTGAGTGTCTGCAGACCTACCAGCCCTTTGTAACATGCCCCTCCCATCAAGAGATTGGGTCTATTTGCCCTCCCCTGAGGTCCGGGCTGAGGTGGTTTGACCAATAGAATGCATGGAAGGGACTCATGTGCATGCCTGGGGTGGAGCTCCAGAAGTCTTGCAGCTTTCACCCCAGGGGAAGGGCTCCGGGGAGGAGAGCTGAGATACCCCAACCAGCGCATTGACAGCTGCCAGATGTGCCAGTGAGGTCATCATTGACCCCCTAGCCCCAGTCGAGCCATCAGAAAACTGCAACCCATGCATGACGGCAGGAGAGAGGAGCAGGGTTGCCCAGATTCCAACCCATAGCATCATGAGAAACAGTTGCTGCTTTACGCCACTGAGTTTTGCAAGTTTGTTAAATGGAACTAGATGACAGCTGTAGCCACCTCTTAGTCTCAGCCATGAGGTTTGGGTGGGGGCTGAGCCACACACAGCTCTAGGGGTGCATCCTGACTGGCTTAAGCCAATTGGAACATCCCATTCTCCCAGTCCATGGTGAGGTGTCAGGAACCATGTACTGGGGCTTCCCAGAGAGAGCACCTCCCCACTGCCTGAGAAAGAGCTGGTGTGCTGTGAAAATGTGAGGTCCGGAATCAAGGGAGCCATTCTGGGGACTTCCATGTGGAGCCAAGGGCAGAAGGATGAAGTGAATGCCAAAGAAGATAAACCAGAAGCCTGAAGAGGAGGACCCAAGTCCTTGACATCTTTGAGCAGCTTGATCAAGCCATACCTACAGCAAGACCTCCCCCTGGGCTTTTCAATTGTGTAAGCCAATGAGTGTCCCTTGAATGGTTTAAACCAGCTCTAAATGACACACTTTCCTGCATATGTGGCACAAGAGCATCCAGGGGATGTACTTATAGATTTTTTTAATTTAAAACATTAGGGCACATATAGACAAAGAATTATGTTAAGGGGTGTGCATTAGAATGTTGTTTCTATCGGGCACCTGGGTGGCTCAGTTGGTTGGGCGACTGCCTTCGGCTCAGGTCATGATCCTGGAGTCCCAGGATCGAGTCCCGCATCGGGCTCCCTGCTCGGCAGGGAGTCTGCTTCTCCCTCTGACCTCCCCTCTCTCATGCTCGCTCTCTCTCTCTCAAATAAATAAATAAAATCTTAAAAAAAAAAAAAAGAATGTTGTTTCTATCAAAAAACTAGAAATAGGGGCACCTGGGTGGCTCAGTCGGTTAAGCGTCTGCCTTCAGCTCAGGTCGTGATCCCGGGCTCCTGGGATCAAGCCCCACATCAGGCTCCTTGCTCAGCAGGGAGTCTACTTCTCCTTCTCCCTCTGTCCCTCCCTTCAGGCTTGTGCTCTCTCTCTCTCTCAAATACATAAAATCTTAGGGGGGGGAAAAAAGGAAGAAAGAAAGGGAGAGAGGGAGGAAAGAAGAAAGGAAGGAATGGAGAAAGAAAGGAAAATGGCCCTCGAATGGTAAAACAATTCCAAGAAGATAAAAGACATCTTCTGTGGACTGGTGTTGGATGTTGATCAGGTAGCCCGCATCCTCCAAACTGGCCCCTAATGATCCCCACCTTCTAGTCACATCTCTGAGTAGTCCTCTCACATTCGTTGGTATTGACCTGTGTAATGCCTTGAATATTATGGAAATGTGACATCCAAAGCTAGATCATAAAAGACATTGCAGCTTTTGCCTCATTTTCTCTAAGATCACTGGCTCTGAGGAAGCCAGCTGCCATCTTGTGAGGGCACTCAAGCCACACTATAGACAGATCAGCATGGCGGTGGGTGGGTGGGGGGGTCTGCTGCTTTCTGCCAACAGCCAGCATGAACTTTTGGGGCAGCCATCTTGGAAGTCAAGCCTTCAGAGACTGTAGCCCTGGCCGACATCTTGACAGTGGCCTCGTGAGAGAACCTGAGTCAGAACCACCCCGCTAACCCAGTCCCAAATTCCTGACTCAGAGATACTGCAAGCTAATAAAAGCTTCTTGCTCTTTTAAGCTACTGTGTTTTGGGTATTTTTTTACACAGCAATGGCTGACTAGTACTCCAAGAGGGAGGAACCCATGTTTATTAGATCCTTGCATTTTTCCAGGAATCCACAAATACTCTTATTGTGAACCCCTCAACAGACTCTCATGTACAGTCAGTATGGCTTAAAGCATTTTCTGTATTATTCAGGTAATTTTCACAAGAAATCTGAGGCAGAGGCTACTATTATTCTCACTTTACAGACAAAGAAACCAAGACACTGAAAGACTAAATGGCCAGCTGGGATTCAAACTCACATGGTCTGGCTCCAGGGGCTACTACACTTCTGTCCATCATGCCACGTCATGAGAAGACACCAAGGCTCAGCAGTTAGAGCAACCAATGTCCTTGTGAGTTCCCTTTCTTTCTTCCCTCTTGTCCAATGAAAAGGAATTGTTTTATGAAGGCATGTTTTATGAACATCTCTGGGACATATGTTGGCCATTTCTGCTCTCCACATTCTTTTTCAGTTCTGTCAATTCCATATACGTTGTTTCTGGAGAAGCTGTGAGTTCTAATGGGGAGATGTCTCCAGTTGACCTCTTCCCATCTTCCTGGTGACCCAGACTTGCTGCACTGGATGCCTGGGGCCACCAGTAATTCCATCTTTGAGGACATGCCTCACACAGGTCATTAGGGAGAGGGCTGGGGGCTGGAAATGTGAAGTAATGAGAACACAAATGTCCACTGTATCGGTTAGCTTTTCCTCCCAAAATGTTATGTAAAAAATGACCCCCCCCCCGCCAAGTCAGTGCCTTAAAGCAACACTTGTTTATTCATGAGGACCTGTGCGTTGGTTGGTTGACTGAACTAGGCTGCACTCAGTGAGGGAGCTCTGCTGGTCTTGGCTGGGCTCAGTCACGCATCTGGAAGTCAGTTGGGGGGCTGTCAGTCAAGGTCCTCCTCCTGGGGCTAGCTAGCCTGGCTCAGGTGTGTTCTTATCCTGGTATTGACAGAGGGCAAGTGGGAACACGCAAGGTACCTTGAGGGCTAGCCTGGGAACTGGCCCATCAATATTTCTACCTTATACTATTGGCAAAGCAAGTCACGTGGCCAAATCCAAAGTCAAGAGCCAGGGAAGTGGGCCCATAGTGGAAGAGTACTCCAAAGTTACATGGCAAAAGGTATGACACAGAAATATGGTACAGAAATAAGTACCAGAGCCAGAACAACAGCCTAGGCAGAAAGGCCACATTAGCTTCCAAACTCCACTGTATTTCTCCCAAACCACCAAGAAGGCAGGCTCCACCTTCTCCCAGGGCCCAGGTCCCTCTGCCCTGCAGCCAGACTACAGGTATACACGGGAGGGGCCACACTAGGTCACAACCACCTGGTCTGCTTCCTCCCCCCATTGATTATGACCCCTTTAGACCAGTAGTACCCACATTCCTGAGTGTGAAGACTTACTACAATCCCTTTGACTTATAGCCCAAATCCACCCACTTGCGTGCCCATCCTTGGTTCACAGTGCACCCTGGAGGGTGCTGGCCAGGGGTAGATTTTCTCTCAATAATATCCTTAACCCAAGAGGGGGCTCCATTCTTTCCTCCATGCTTCACTGACTTCACGATGTCAGTGAAACCCTCTTCTAATACAATAGATTGCTTTTCTGGTCCAAAACTTCCAACACACAGAATGGAGTTGACCACTCAGAGGGTTCCTGGGGAGGCCCTTTCCAGGTTAAGGCATCCTGGGCCACTGGAGTTGGAGTCACACGCCTGGGGTTGAAGCTTAGCTCTGTGCCATTGACCTTGGGCAGGTCACTTCTCTTCCAGTCTCGATTTTCTTATCTATAAAATGGGTATATAAGGGCACCATCAAGGTCATGTGTGCAAAGCTCTGGGTACTCTGTGTGGCCTTTAGTGGATGTTCTTTCTTTTTCTTTTACTTGGGAGACTAAACCAATGAAAGGAGGGTTAGGCAGGTGTGTGTGTGTGTGCACATCTGACTCGTTAACAGATTGTGTGGTAAAGAAAAAAGACTCCAGAAGATGTGTCTTGATTATAAACCCGAGGAAAATAAGGCAGCATTCAGCAGCACAGGAAGGCTCCCTCTTTTCCAGTGAGTTCTGTGCCCCTCACCTTCCATGAGAGCGGGGGACTTGGGCATCCCTTGCACAGGCCTGGGCTTCAGTTGGCTAGAGGCCCACAGTGTCTCCTGCGTGGCGGGGAAAGCTCTGATCCCCAAGTTCAAGGGTCCCCATGTTCGCACCCGGGGACTCCCCCTTGCCCTCCCAACAGTCTCCCTTTTGACAGTATCATCTATCACAGCCACAACAATCATGTCCTAAGAACGCTTTCTGGTTGACCTCTCCGAGTTCTGCCCAGTTCTGTGCCTCAGTTTCCCTGGCTGTCAAAGAGGACTAGACCCATGCCTGCCTCATCGTATGGCTTGTGGGTATAATGAGTTAATAGATGGGAGCCTGCTTACATAGCTCCTGGCACAGAATCCATATTTTCTATCGTTATATTTATCACTTATATTTATTACTGCTAAAAACAAGATGTTTACACAGAAGACTTCTCAGTGATCCTTTGTTACGAGATGGGGAGCGACCCTGAGGATGACTTTCCACAGCTGCTGAGACTGAATGTGAATCTTGCGTTTTTCTTTCATGAAAAAGACAAGTGCCCACATTAGCTGAACTCTTTTGGGGTGACACGTGACCGTCAGCTGTTTTTCCCCCAAAAAACAATGCACCTAATCTGCTCTTTCAAGAAGAAGGTGACTTTTAAACAATGCATGAGACTAATTGCTTTTTGAGAGGAACTCAGGTGTTAGGAAGAGCATT
Organism: Neomonachus schauinslandi; assembly: GCF_002201575.2. Lineage (NCBI taxonomy): Eukaryota > Metazoa > Chordata > Mammalia > Carnivora > Phocidae > Neomonachus > Neomonachus schauinslandi. The sequence continues at coordinate 158,683,704 of NC_058407.1, read as the reverse complement.
TTGAAAGCAGATGTTTGGAAATGCTTCCATTGTTATGAGCTTTTGTTGCCAAAAAGCAATGAAAGTATGTTTCCTTCAAAAACTCTCCAAGTCTGCATGCTTTAAGAACTTGAAAACAGAGAATTTCAACCAATTCTAAAATCTTTCAAAAGAAAACTTTTAGGGAGACTTGAATCCATTTGCTAAAAACACACAAATACCAATCTGCTGATTTGTCTACAAGACTAAGTGATGGACATCAAGGAAGATGGCTGTACCTTAGCCAAATTTCACCAAAAACGGTTCCCTATTTTGTGAATGGGACTCAAATGTGAGTATCGATACATAGAAAGCATAGCCCACAAGCCGCTCTTCCATTTGGATTTATCAATCTTTGTATAAATCAAAATTTCAACATTGCTTTCAGCTTTAACAGCTGCTCAAATCAAGTATGGAAAGAACCTTACATAAAACCAGACCTTTGACCTACCACAATGCGGTGTTAACCCACTCATTTCAAAAACTGACAAACAAAACACACGCAGCTGCATTGCAAGCAGTAAAAAAACCATTAAGAACGTTTAAGTGAAAACCAAAAGGTCTGTTATGCTGTTATTAAATAAAATAGAAACACTTAAAAGTAGTGTTGATCTAGTCTTTATGCCCTTTAAATTTTTCTGGTTTTTATATGTATGTTTTATACTGTTCGTGATATATTTGTGCATCACTAGGGAGTTTATAAATATTGATACTCAGTTCCAGGCTTCTGCTCTTAATCACTTATGGAGTCCCAGGTCCCTCCCCCACAGATCTCTCCCCAGGCAGTGTTAGCTTGGCGGTGGTGGTGGTGGTGGGTGGGGAGGGAGGGGGCTTCCTCCCTGGTCGGGAAAGCAAGGTCCGCTGTGCTCCTCTTGGCCCCTAGGAGGCAGCAGAGGGAAGCAAACAACAGCTTCGGAAGGTCTGCTCAGAAAAAAGCCCAAGAAGGGGCTGGTCCATGAGACACCTTAAAACGTCTGTTTTCTCCCCAGTCTTCCTGTCATCCCTCCTCAAGACTGGAGTAAAACAAACCAGCTTCAGACCTTGGAGACTGAGGAAAATCCCACTGAGCGCTGAGAACAAGGAGGGGAGTCAGTGAGTGAGGAAGGGGGGTTCGTTTTGGGCGGTGGGGCTGACACCTGATTCACCCGAAGACGCCAGGGAGACAAGCCCTGGATTCTGACCCCTGCCCCCCTGCTCCTTCCTGAGCTTCAGTTTCTCCGTAAGAGTCCCATAAGGGTTCAACGATATCTCTTTGGCCAAAGTGCCTGGCATGCAGTTGGTGCCAAATAAATGTTCTTAGACTCTGACTTGACCGACGCTCAGAGCCGGCTTCAGTGTGTGGCGTGAGCCTGACACATCTTCAAGACGCCTCACCTCCCATGCACCACCCCTCATCCCCTGCTGGCCTCCTGGGCGACCTTCCAGAAACACAGCCCCGGTCACACCATGCTCCTGCTCCACAACCATCACTGGGTCCCCGCGCTCGGCTCATGCTGGCATTCCCTTCCCCCACCCCTGTTCACAGATGAGAAAACAGAGGCTCTGAGAGACAGGTGTGGCCCAGAAGTGGCAGAGCCCGGATGAAAATTCAGACCTTCCGCCCTCGACCGAACACCTAACGCTCTCCAACATCCCCCCGCCTCTTAGCGAGGCCCCCAGTTGCTCCCTCTTTCCTTTATTCCACTACATAGACTCTGCTGCATAGACCATATAGACTACCACGTGCATTTATCGAGTTTATTAGCGGCGTCCTTGTTTATCATTGTCTTTTTCTCAAGAACATGAGCCCCTCAGAGTCATGGACCTGGTTTGTCATGTTCACCGAATGCCTGGCACAGAGCAGGGGCCCAATAATTCTTCTGGAACAGTTGTTGGAAGAGCTAAGACAGTTTCAAAGAACAGGCCCATCTAATGCAGTTGGTTCCTTTCTCCTCGGGAGAACCCACCCCCTGGGACTTCTTTGATTGCACGGAGCCCTAGGGTCCCTTCCTCCCCTGGGAACACTCGCCCTGAGGAGCAAGCTGCCTTTAAACACAGCAGCACCGGGATGGTGGGGGGGGGGGGCGCTTTCACGGAAAGCCTGGAGTAGTGTCTTTACCAGGGGAATAGAGAGGGTATTATGCTTAGATACCTTGAGAATGAATGTTAAAAAAAAAAACTCACCGATAATTGTTAATTGACTAATCCCTTGCTATGATTAGGAGGACCCAGAGGCCAGGGATGCTCTGGTTTCCCAAGCTCTATTTTGAAGGTTTAGGATATAGGAAGGGACTTAGGAGGCCCAGAAGCTAACCAATGCCTTTGTATCAGCCCACTCCAAGGGAAAGTCGGAAGCAAAATGCAAGTGGGCCATGTCCTTCCAATGCGTATTCATACTTCCTGAAAAGCAGTAATTTCATAATGAATACCAACATTTTTTTTTCTGGTCAATTTTGTTGAATATAAAAAAGTGCACAATTCCCAACTGTATGGCTTGATGAGTCTTCATAAACTGAACCCACCTGTGTGAGCGGCCCCCAGAGGCCCCCCCCCACTGTGGCCCTCCCAGTCACCAGGCCACCTCCCAAGCATAACCCTCCTGCTGACTTTTAGCACCGTAGATTGGTTTTGTCAAAAATGTTTTGGGCTTTGATTCCAGGTACTTAGATTCAAATGCACACCCCACCCCAGGCCCCCACAGGCATCCCTGAGGATGGAAGGGGCCCAGAGAGACTGTGGCCCCTCGTGTCTCCTGCACAGGGACTTCTGCCAATAGTTACCAGGCCAGGAAGCAGACCTGGTGTGGGCACACAATTTGATCTTGCAAAAGAAGTTAGAAGTCTAGGGGCGCCTGGGTGGCTCAGTCGGTTAAGCGTCTGCCTTCGGCTCAGGTCATGGTCCCAGGGCCCTGGGATCGAGCCCCACATCGGGCTCCCCACTCTGCGGGAAGCCTGCTTCTCCCTCTCCCGCTCCCCCTGCTTGTGTTCCCTCTCTCACTCTCTCTGTCAAATAAATAAATAAAATCTTAAAAAAAAAAAAGAATTGCTTTAAAAAAAAAGAAGTTAGAAGTCTAGATTTTTGTATGAAATCTCATGATTATTGAGCGTTGGTAACTCATGAAAATTTGACATGCTGTGGAGGCAAGTCCAAGCAGGCCAAACAAAACACGCTCATGGGCCAAATTTGGCCTGCAGGCTGTCAGTGGGGGAGACCTCGAGGGGCCCCCAGGCCTGCTGGGGAGACAGGTGTGGACACAGGCCTCGCAGCTCAGAGGAGGGCTGGGCAGGGCCAGGGAAGCCTCTGCAGCGGAGTGATGTTTAATCAGCCCTTTGAAGGACAGCCGAGATAAGGAGAGCAAGGGCGCTCCAGCAGAAGGAGGAAGGCAGGCAGGGACCTAAGATCGTCTGGTCTGAGCACCCGGTGGTCAGACCTGCAAAGTGGTTTGGTGTCCGTGGCGGTGGGAGGAGTGGGCTAAGGGGCTGGAGATGCAGGCCGGAGCCCATCTCGGAAGGACCTGGAACAGCGTTTAGACTTTGTCCTGGGGCAAGCAGTGGGGGGAGGAGGTTAAACAGAGGAGCTGGGCTCATCCCTGTGGCAGCAAGTGCAGGGAAGGGAGCTAGATGGGGGCCGGCAGGGGTGGGGTGCAGCAGGGAAATGGGAGGTCTCGGCCTATGGTGGTGGCTCAAGAGAGGGGAACCACATTTCGGGCCCCTTAAATCCCACCCCCATTCACTCCTGACATAGACTCTCCTTGACCAAAGCAACGTCAGGCCCCTCTGAGCCCTCTTCCTAACCAGGCCCTGACCTTGGGCTCTGTCCTTGGCCGGCTTAGTCCCGTTTTAGCCAGAATCCCACAGGGTCAGTTTAGCAAGAATCCCTCACCCTTGAAACCCACTCAGATTCCTCATCCCCACCTGGGGCTGCCGGTGAGCGTCCTGTCAAGTCGGGTTAGCGGGAATCCCTCTAGCTGTGCTATTTTCCTCTTAGTAATTTTCCCCCATCGACCCCACCCTGCGCCTCCGCTCTAGCCTCCCTCTTTGCCTTGTTGCCTGAGCCCCATCTCTCTCCCCTCAGGCCAAACCCCCATTGCTGTGGCCCCTTGAATAAAGAAAGCGTGCCTTGCTGTCTTTAACAGGTGCCACGACCAAGTTTTCCTTGACACCTGGCCACACCCAAGGTGATTTCACCTGTTAGTGGCTATTTGAAAATACCTGTCCTCTCCAAGGGGCGGCCTAAGGAGTTTGCATTTGTTTCAATCTTATCTGCAGCTTGAGTACAAGGCCCGGTGCGGAATCAGCCAGAATTTCTGATCTTCCCTGTGTGGCCCCAGATCTGCAAGGGCTTCTGTCTGAACAAATGGCAACTCTGTCCTTGGAGGAGCTCCTGCCAAACACCCCAGGGGTGTCTTTACACCCTATGTTTGATCTTTGAGCAAATCTTGCTGGACCTGCTTTGAAAATGGACCCAGAGCCTCCACTGCCTTTGCCACCCCCCTGGGCAGAACCACTGGCATTACCTTGCCTGGAGTTACTCACTAGTCCCTAGCTGGTCCTCTTCTTCACCCAGCTGCAAGAGAGGTCCTGTTATACCCAGGGTTAGATCCTGTCTCCCCTCTGCTCAGAGTTGCTTGAGGCTTCCACCCTACTCGGGGTAAATGCCATAGTCCTTGTAAGGGCCTACCCAGACCATGATCCTCACCCTCTCCCCATCACCTCTGCACCCTTGTTTTCTGCTATTCTCCTCGCTGCCACACTGCTCTTGGAGTTATCGGCCTACCTCAGGGCCTTTGCACTGGCTACTCCCACTTCCTGGAACCTCCTTTCCTGGGATGTCCCTAGGGCTTGCTCCCACCGTCCTTCAGACCTTGGCTCCAATGTCATCTTCTCAGTGAGGTCTCCTCGAAACCCTGCTTTAAAGTCCCAACCTGCTCCCTTCACTTCTATCCCTGCCCCCTGCTTTAGTTCTGCCCTTGGCTTTTAACACTTGCATACCCTACATCATAGGTATTAATGTTTGTGTTCTCTTTTCTCCCCGGTTCTGAGCATCCAGTGGGTGCTCAACGAGTGGAAGGACATTGCAACCCCGCTCTGTGAAGAGGGTGTGATCCCTGTGATATATTTCAGTTGGGATCTGCTGGCTTCGAATGCCCAGGACAGAGTTCCCAGCCTGAAGGTCACCGAGTCCTGCCCACATGTCCATTGTCACAAGCCTCCATCTGAGGGACTGATTTTCAAAAGAGTACAGACACTCCTGCAGTATTGCACACCTATTTAAAAGTGATACTGAAGTCCTTGCAGGTTTTTGGCCATTATATATTTTCTCTGTCAACCCATACCCTCAACTCCGTGGATTATTGCATGGAGGTCCTCCTTCTCAAAATAGTTGGGAAGGCCTTGTGTAGGGCCAGAAAAGGGATCTAATGAAGGAGTCTGGAGACCCCTGGCCATCCTTCATATGAGTTCCTGCCAGGGACATTGCTCACAGTTACTGTCACCCACCAGCTGACCGTGAGCACAGGTTCACCCACCAGAATAAGGCCATTCATACTTTGTTAACCCTGACCTCTGCAAGCCCTGCCATTCCACAAGCTGGGGGTTTTTGGAGCAGCTCTCAGCTTGGGCAGAATTCAGATGAGCTCTTGCAATCAACAGGTAATCAATTGTCGTACACGCTGGGCATCTGGGCCCCATGCACTGCTGGCGGGAAGGGAGCTCGGGTCACCTCAGAGCCAAGGTGGGGCTGGGGGTGCTTACAGTTGGCAATCCCACTTGGCACAAGAGAGCTCAAAAGGGTTTGTGGGAATTTGGTCCACTGATCTTGGTTCAGATGTTAATCACACTGGCTGGCATTTATTGACCACCTACTATGCTCCTAACGCTTTTTTAAAGGCACGATCTCATTACAGCAGCCTGATAGGCCTCTCCCCCTTTTTATTCTTTTTCTTTTCTTTCCTTTTTTTTTTTTTTTTTAATAGGTACGGAATTGAGGCTCCCAGAGGTTAAGTGACATGTTCAAAGCCCCCAGCGGGTCAAGTCCCAGAACGGCCTGACCCCGAAGTGAGTATTCTTGTTTTTTTTTCCCCCCCTGAAGTCAGTATTCTTAACCATTCTTCCCCCACCCCAACCTTGAAGTTTCTGGGTAGACAGCCTCTGTAGGACATCCCTACCTAGCAGCTACAACTTTGTGTCCAGACCTCCTTGGATCATGCTGCCCTGGATCTCAAGTGGGGATGGCCTGCAGGAGGAAGCCTCATTTGTCATACACAGCACCTGGCATCCCGTATGGGGCACTTCTTTGCCACCTCTGCTGCCGTCCCACGCCATAATAGAGCCCAGCTGACTGGAGCTTCCACGTGCCAGAGAAGTCCTTCCTTTTGGTTTACACAGTCTAAGTCCCCCTGGGGGAAAGCACAAGCCCCAAAGACTCTACAACCCTGAGTTCCTGGAAGGACACCCCTTCCGATGGGTCCCGCAGAAGGCATCCCTTTCAGCTGAGTCTGAAGCTCCCTGGCTATGGGAAGCCAGGAAACTTTGCAGTCCTGACCCTTAAGGGCTCCTTCCTCGGGCTCCCTCCTGCCGGTCCTTGTCCCTCTTGGGGAGCCCAGCACGCTCTACTGAGTAGGATGCCCCCTCCTGGGCGGGTGTGTGGCCCCCTCCTCCCCCCCCAGGACGCCGTCCCCGGCGGGGAGCTTCTTTCTCCGAGAGCGCCTTGCCTGGCATTCTCCTTGCTTCTCAGCCCCTCCAGTCGGGTGCGGGGCTCCTCGGGGACGCCCCTTCTCTCCGGGTCCCCCGCCCGAGCCCGGCGTGGGGCGCCCCCTCTCCCTGCTTAGGGCGGGCGCCGCAACAGTGTCGCCGGCCGCCTGCAGGTGTCTCCCCACGGAGGGGCGCGCGTCCCTGCGCCGCGGCCGCTGCCAGGCGCCGGCGGCTCCTCGTCGAGGTGCACTCGCGCTCCGGGCTCCGGGCGCGCCGGAGCCGCTCCGCCGCTGCCGCCCGCCCCCCGCGCCCCCCGCGCCGCGCCCTCACCCCGGGGAGGGGCGGGGAGAGCCATGG
>NC_058407.1:158647808-158676258 GCF_002201575.2 Neomonachus schauinslandi | reverse complement strand
CCCCCCGGGCCGCCCCGGCCCCCCCTGGGGAAAGGCCCCCCCCCCCCCCCGCCCGGCACCACATGCCCCTGGGTCGGGGGGGGGGGGGGGGGGGTGTCGTTCTCCCAGAGGGAGCTCGGACGGCACGAGAGTCGGGGGTGCGGGGAGGCCGGTGGGTTCCCGGCGGGGAGCCCTTCGTGTCCTGGCCCCGCCCGGGAGAGGATGCAGCGGGAGGGGGTTGAGGCGGCGGAAAAGCGGGACCGCTCGGCTCGGCTCAAAACTGGTGGGGGTGGGGGTGGGGGTGACTTTTCAGAAGGCAGATCAAACTGCGCCCTTTGCCTCGCTCCTCTTCCCGTGCGCGCCCCAGGGCAGCCGGGGCGGAGTGAGTGTCCTCCAGACGGGCAGTGAGGCCGTGGGGCGAGGGTGGGGGTGCAGGGCCACACCACCCACTACCTCCCAGATTATGTTGTGCTCTAGGTCGGGGTGTGGGACCCTCTTGAGTGAATTGACCTCTCTCCCCAAGGTTAAAAGTCTGTGCATGCACAGCTCTTCTGCGCTCAGGGACGTGGTCTATGTAGGTACCCTGATGTCCATGGGGGTGGGTGACAATGGAGTTTGCCCTGAACAAGCTGTTGGCCCGATTGGTTGTCTAAAGGACAGAGAGACAAGAAGGTGTAAAATAAACCCAAGGAGGCTGCTCCCTCTGCCTGGAATTCCCTTCCCCACATCCTCCCTGGCTGGCTCCTCCTCACTCCACTGGCAGGTCCCCACCCGGCTTGCCAGGCAGGGTCTTCTGGAGAGAAGACCTCCCCATCCCCTTTGGAGGCAGGGTCCCCTAACTTTGTTTCTCGTCACCACCTTTATCTTCTTCATCATGCTTGGCACAACCTGAGATTTTCTGGAGCCTGCCTCTGGTCACTAGCCTCTTGTCCCCTGTCTCCACAGGATGTCCCTGGTGAGGGCAGGGCCTGGGTTGCCTGGTTGACCGTCAATCCCAGCCTCTGGGTAGCATCTAGTGCATAGGAGGTCGTCAGTACATTTTGGTGGGATTCATGTTGGATGAGGGCCTGGGATGATAAACCAGCAAGGTTTCCTGGGGTGCCATGCACTCTGCCTTGCCTCTGGAGGTGCCCTGATGAACTTTTCTGTGACCACCTGTGATGCTAGCCGTTTGTCAGACACCCGCTGTTTGAATAGGCTTCCACCTCTGACCGGTTTCGCCCCATCAGACTCCCTTCTGATGTGCACTCAGAACTCACATCTTTACTCCGGGATGTAAAAAAAAAAACCTCAAAAGGCATCTTGGCTAAAATTTTCTGCTTTCCACTCAGTCTGACCCTGCCCTTTTCCACGGAGGCCTCGTAATGTCTTATCCTGGGGAACATCTGCACCTTTTGGGGTAAAGGTCCCCACACATCACCTCCACTATCACCAAGTTTCTCCTTTGTGTAGAAGCTCAGCCTCCTTGTCCTTCCTTTACGCACATACTTAAAAACCCAAGGCTGTGTCTCTGGAGTGGTCCGGTCCCTGCCTCTGTGGGGTGTCCCGGCCGCCCATGGCTGGCTGAGTCTCTTCACTGGGGCCTCTCCTGGCTTCTCCCTGAAGGTCACGGCCCCACCTCTTGTGGTGATTTCCCTGTGCGGCGCACATCCGTGTCACTCATCCAAGGCTCGACTCGGGATGTTTAAGCCCGAGCAGTTTAAAAGATTATTAACTGAAAAACATTTAAAGCAATGTTGGCTTACATTTATTGAGCCCTTAATGCGCACCAGGCACTGCTAAACTTCTTACCTGCCAGATCTTGCTGACTCCTTGCCAGCACCTCCGTGGCAGGCCCTCCTAGGGTGCCTACTCTTCAGATGAGGAATTGGGGGTTCAGAGAGGTTTTTATCCAGGCGTCCCAGCTGGTGAGGGGGTCCCGATTATCTTCAGGCCAGAAGGGCATCAGGGTGAAGTGAATGATACTGTTGGGGGATCCGGGACGGGCACCATTTTGGGGGGCTCTCTGCCAGAGACCCTCTCCCCAGTCCTCTGTTCGTAAAAACACGGGTGGTTAGTTTGTTGGGTAAATAAAACAAACCCACAGTTTTCCCTTTTCTCTTGATCGCTGTTGGCTAGAGATCGCCCCTCCCAGAAAATCACAATTTTCCTCCCCGAGAGCTTGGAAAATAGTTATCAGCCTGTCAGAGCCGGTGAGAAATTGGGGAGGTCTGTGCCAGCTTGGATGGTTTCCCTGGCTGAACCCACAATGCCCAAATCCTGCCTCACCGCTTCCATGATCCTGTAAGGATGTCAGGGAGTACCTGGCCTCAAACTTTTGTTGCTATGACAACCTTTCTTCTGCGTTCTGTGACCATTTTGTAATTTATTTTTTACTCGAAGAGGGGAAAAAAATGCCCCAACACCCCCCCTCCCACAGAAAATCCTGCGCTCCTCTCTCCCCACCCCTGAGACATCAAGGACTATGTTCTTTCCCTCCCGCCCAAACTACAGGGAAGGCTTTCTTTCTTTCCCAGTGTTTTACGTTCACCCCAACGAAAACACCACCCACGAAATCCTGACCTCTCCACGAGAAGCAGCTGTTAAGTGCTCCTTCCTCTCCAACGCTTGTTCGGTAATTTCTCTCTGTGCCCAGAAGAGCCTCTCCCCGCTCTGGGCAGCCACAGGAAAATCTAATAAGCCCTTTTACCCACATGAAAAAGTCTACAGCGTTCACAAAGAAAACTGCAGCCTGTCCTAAACAGACACAATCTCACCAGACTGGGCACAAAGAAAGCTTTCTCCTTCTTCCAAGAAGGAGCATCAACCTCCTTCAACAAACAGAAAGGGAGCGTGGCCTTGACACAGAATTAGCCCGAGCCCTTCACGCAAATTGGATTTCTCCTCCGTATTAGACGGTCAGAAGGGCTGGGTGGTTGCCCGTTGTTGGCATTCTGGGGGTGGGGGCAGCGATGGAAAGGTCTGGAGAAAGAACAGGGAAGGTCTGGGGGTTGGGGAGATGGGCTGGCGGGATGTGTGGTTGTGCTAAGTGGGAGCACAGGTGAGGTTGGGCTTCATCTCGTGTGTGTTTGAACCTGAGTAAGTAGGTGACTCGGGAAGCCTGGCCATTGGGGAGGCAGGGCAGGGTGGAGGAGGGCTTGCTGGGATGCCTGGAGGGAGGTGGGACTGAGGCAGCCGCAGGGAAGGGAGGGGCGGGTCACAGGAAGCAGGAGCACTGTTTCTCCTGGGATGGGTGGATGGATGGAGCAACGCCATTTGTGAAGGATGGAAGCTTCTCGAGTCTCCTGTTGGCAGTGTGGTTTGGGCAACAGCCTCAGTTTGCTCCCCTGTAGAGCAGGGATCAGAGCAGGTGGCACTGGTTGGAGGTGGGAATATTCAGGGAAATAGTGTGGGGAGGGTGCCGCTCACCTGCTGGGTGTGTGAGTGCCCCCTGCCCCCTCCAGAGGGCCGCCACCCTCCTCTCTCCCGTGCACTTCTGCAGCGGTCACCCTGCTTCCTTTGCTGACTCCACTCTCGGCTCTCCACCCAGCCCCACAGCAATGGCCAGATCCTGTCCCTCCTTCGTTCAGCCCCCTCCGATGGCCCTGCTGTCACTTGGAGTCAAAACCCCATCCTCCCATGGCTCCTCCCCGGCTGTGCCACTTCTCTGGGCTCCTCTCCTGCCCCCTCCCCCCGCCTTCGTGGTCACTGGTGGTCCCTGCCACACTGGCCCCCAAACGCCAGGCACACTCAGCCTCAGAGCCTTTGCACTGGCCCTTCCCTCTGCCTGGAATGCTTTTCCCCTAGATGGCCGCAAAGCTATTTCTGGAAACTTCTTCAAGTCAGTGCTGAGCTCTCTCTGAGCACCCAGTTCAAAACTGATCTCCCCACGTTTCCTGCTTGCTTTTTCTTCTAGTACTTGCCACGGACTTTACCTCGTCTGCTTTGTGTATTGCCCACCAGCTCCGTGAAGGTGGCGGAACCTGCATTTATCTGCTTGGTTCACTGTTGCTTCTTAGGGCTCAGGACACTGGCACACAGTAGGTGCTCAGCGAACATTTGTGGGGTGAATGTTGGATGCTGTTGGGAGGGCTGCGCGTTCTCGGGCTCCAAGTGTCTTCTTCCCCTGCAGTGAGGCAGGGGGCCAACCGGGGACACCTCTCCTTTCACTGAGGTGCCCACTACACACAGCCCTCCTTTACACAGCCAGGTGCTTGTGGGGTGGGGCCATTCTCACTCAGGAGGACAAAGCCCCTAGCTGAGCCCCCCTTTCTTCCCCTTCTTTTCTTTTCTTTTCTTAAAGATTTTATTTATTTATTCATGAGAGAGAGAGAGAGGCAGAGCGAGAAGCAGGCTCCCAAGGAGCAGGGAGCCCAATGAGGGACTCGATCCCAGGGCCCTGAGATCATGACCTGAGCCGAAGGCAGACGCTTAACCATCTGAGCCACCCAGGCGCCCCTTCCCCTTCTTTTCTACAGAAAACCCCAGATCTTCTGCCTGCTCCCTTCAGTTAGGCCGCTACCTTTTTCACGAGTACGAGGACAGATATGATGTCCCCACCCAGGAGGCTTGTAGTGCTCGGAGCGTGTCGGTGTAATATCAGACGGGCTTTGTGTTAGGCTCGTCCGATGGGCGAGGACTCGGACTGTGAAAGGCCACCACGATCAGTGTTGTTTTCTTCCATTTCCAGAACAGCTCTCTGACAGCCTCGTGCCGTGGTTACACCTATTTTCTGGGGCACAGAGAGATGAAGTGACTTGCCCAAGGTCACACAGCTTAACCAGAGGCAGAGCGGGGATGTGCACCCAGGCAGAAGCTTCCAGAAGCTGGCTCTTGCCTGCTGTGCGGCACCACACCCCCACCAACGCAACTCATTCAGGCTCCCTGGGCTCCTCCAATAGAAGAACAGCTGTGCACCGGCATCATGAGCCCCGGGTTCGAGCCCAGGCTCCGATGCCTACTTGCCGAGTGGCTCTGGCTAAGTCCCATTCCCACCCTTTCTGGCCTTTTCTTTCCTCATGTGTAGAAGGAAGGTTTTCTGTATTTTTTTGTCTGGATGGCAGAGGCAACAGAGCACCCCATGATGGCAGGCTTCAGGGACAGACAGCCGGGGCCCCAGCCCCTGTGCCACCGCTCGCCTGCTGTGTGGCCTTGGCTGGGGGCTCGCCGTCTCTGGGCCTCAGTTTCCTTGGCTGGGACGCAGGGACGATCAGAGCTGCCTCACCAGCCTTGCTGGAGGTAAAGCACTGCAAACACCCAGTAAGGGCTGTGACTGACCCCGTGGCCCGGGGTCCGCTCGGAACCGTCCATCTGTTTCCTTTGGCCCTGCAGTATTTACGGTCTTGGAATGAGTCGACAACAATTGAAAATGGAGACACTTCACGGAAACATCTGGATTTGTGGCTTTCCTCAAAAGCCTGGCAGGTCTGTGAACAACCGGGCCCGGGATCTTGTGGGAGTGGCAGTGGGCCCTCCCGGGAGGCCACAGGCCACCCCCTCGCTGTGGACACGACCTGCCCCCTTCCAGGGGCCCCGGCCTTGGAAGAGTCCTCGTTGGTGCCTCTGGTCCTCTTGTCTCCATCTCGTCCTGCCGGCTTTTCATTCAGAATCCAGCCCCTGCCGACCAGGCCCTACAGCTCTGCTCTGGCCTGTGTCCTGGCACCCCGCCCCTGGACTAGGGCAGTAGGCCCTCCCTGGGCTCCCTGCTTCTGCCCTCGGCCCCCATGATCTGCTTTCTACCCAGCAGTGAAACCCAAGTCAGATCACCTCCGTCCGCTGTGCAGTCCGTCTCACGCAGGTTCAGGGCCAACACCTTCCAGGGCCTGTAGCCCACTGTGCTGTACCCGCCTCACCTCTCTTATGGCACCCCCTTCACTCCGCCCCAGCCCCAGGAGCCTCCTTGCTGGTCCTTGAACAGGCCAATGCCTTTCTGCCCCAGGGCCTTTGTACTTGCTGTTCCTGCCATCTGGGAACTCTTCTCCCACATGTCTGCAAGGCCGGCGGGTCTGGGCTCAAATGTCCTCTTTCCCAGGGGCCTTCCCTGACCACGCCCTCTCAATCAGCAACCTCACCCCCCGCCCCAGCACTTCCCTCCCACCTTCTCCCCCCGTGGCTGTGATCATGGTGTTACCCACTACATATCATACTCCTTTATCTTATGATCTCTCTCCTCTGCTCCCCAGCCAGCTCTGTGGGGACAGGACGTGGTCCGTGTCACAGAGTGCCACATTCCAGCGCCTAGATGGGCTGGCACTTAGTGAGGGTGCAGTGACTGTGTGTTGAATGCATTTGGGATTCTAGAACTTCTCTGGACTTCTGGGTACAGCCAGAGGCCCCGGCTCTGTGCTCCGTGCCTGTCATTCCCACAGACTTGTCAGTCAGTCTTCTTCGCTCTCCCCTCTTCTGTTCTGCTCCTGAGAAGCGGTGCTCCGTGGGACCCCGTGGGGAGCTGGAGGGGTTCAGTGTGCTCATTGCCCCTGTCTAATCTGGGGGACCAGGCTTTTGGGGATGCTATGACCTCAGGCCTCTCTGTGTTGCCCACAGGACCGTGGTGTTGAAGCTCTTTTGGTCCCAAGTGACAGAAGCGGACTCAAGCCCCAATACGGAACAGGCGTGCCTCATGGGAGGCTACTGCCCCCCACAGGGTCCAGGTGGAGACGCAATCACGAGGCCTCGCAGGTCAGAGCCAAGGCCACCCGGGCTCCTGGAGGCCCGAGGTGGTGGGCCCTCCTGCCAACTAAAATCCTACAGGGGCCAGCCTGGAACAACAGGAGAGGGCCATAGAGGGGGTGGTGGGGGCTGTGGGGAACTGGGGGCATCTGCCTCCACTAGAAGGGCAGCTGCTGAGCCCTAGATGACCATTCTCATTGCAGGGTGGAGGCCCATATGGGGCCCTGTTGTCCATTTTGTCAAAACTCCAGGTGTTTCTAGGAAATCTCCTGATTGTTAAAATTTGGGAACCGATTCAATTAAGAGGAAGAGAAGAAGAGCTGTGCATCAGCGTCACGAGCCCCAAGTTCGAGCCCAGGCTCCGATGCCTACTTGCCGAGTGGCTCTGGCTAAGTCCCATTCCCACCCTTTCTGGCCTTTTCTTTCCTCATGTGTAGAAGGAAGGTTTTCTGTATTTTTTTGTCTGGACGGCAGAGGCAACAGGCCCTGCTGCAGGCCAAAAGCAAACACTTCCAAGGGGGCGAGCAAACCCTCCTCTTGCCAGTTTGCAATTTCTAGAGCCGAGCTTTGCTGGTAACAAGATTTGATTCCACGTCTGTTGGTTCACAGTCTTGAGACAGAATCTGATGGGACGGTGTGGTGCAGGGGGCCGCGATTGGTCCCGTCTGCTGTGTTCTGGGACGGGGTAGGATTGCACAACCAGTCCTGTGGGAGGGAGGGCCAGGGCAACGGAGGGTGCTAGGGCAGACATTCCAAAAAGGAGTCCATCCTCTTGGCCAGGACTGTAGGAATCACTGCAAGCAAGAGAAACTCATTTGAAATGACCTTGAGCAAAAAAAAAAAAAGGGAACTATGGTCTTTTCTTTTATAGATTCTGATTTTTTCTAAAGATTTTATTTATTTATTTGTTTGAGAGAGAGTGAGAGCACAAGTGGGGGGAGAAGCAGAGGGAGAGGGACAAGCAAGACTCTGTGCTGAGCTTGGAGCCCAATGCGGGGTTTGATCTCACGACCCTGAGATCATGACCTGAGCCAAAACCAAGAGTCAGACGCTTAACTGACTGAGCCACCCAGCCGTCCCCCCCACTTTAAAGTAATCTCTAGGGGCGCCTGGGTGGCTCAGTCGTTGAGCGTCTGCCTTCGACTCAGGTCATGATCTCAGGGTCCTGGGATCGAGCCCCGCATCGGGCTTCCTGCTCAGTGGGAAGCCTGCTTCTCCCTCTCCCACTCCCCCTGCTTGTGTTCCCTCTCTCACTGTGTCTCTCTCTGTCAAATAAAGAAATAAAATCTTAAAAAAAAAATAAAATAAAATAAAGTAATCTGTATACCCAAGCTAGGGCTCAAACTTGCAACCCTGAGATGAAGAGTCACATGCTCCGCCGACTGAGCCAACCAGCCACCCCCGTGGTGCCTCTTAATAGAAAGTCTCATGAGAAGAGTCTGGGTGTGTGGAGTGGCTGGATCAAGCAGGGTTGTTGGGACTCTGTCTTTCCAGCACTTGGCTCTGCCTTCCTCTGGATTAGCTTCATTCTCAAGCGGACCCTCCCCTCTGGCTGTCCCTGACAGCTTTGAACTTCCCTCCTGTCCTTCCAAGAACTTCAGTGGAAAAGCAAGGTCCTCCTTCCCAAGGTCGAAACAAAAGTCCCAGAACTGGTTCTCGGAGGATGAACTGGATTGTGTCCCCAGCCCTGAACTGATCAGTGTGGCCCAAGTGGGTGGCCAGGCCTTGGTCACTTGTGCCCTTGGTCACATGGTCACACCCCAGGGGGCAGGAGATGAAGACATCTCTGCCTGAGCCACGTGGTCTGAGAGTGAGAGGAGTGTAGCAGTTAGCTCTTGCCACGTAATGCTGCGTAACAACAAAACCTCCGTGGCATACAACAATAAATGCCTCCGTGGCAGCATTTACTCAGCTTGAGTCTGTGGCTCAGCAACTTAGGCTGGGCTGGGCTCACTCACATGCAGTGGGCACTGGCTGGGGGCTGGGATGATGGAGGCAACCTGGGCCTCTTATCCTCCAACAGGCTAGCCCGGGCTGTTCTCATGGTCGTGTCAGAGACGTGAACGCGGGAGCAAGCCACACTATGTTGTGCTCTTCCAGCCCTTGCAGACACCGTGTGTACTTACATCCCATTGGCCAAAGCAAGTCACATGGCCAAGCCCAGAGTCGGCGTGTGGGGGTGCTGCAGAGTTATGGTGGCCAAGGGCATGGATACATGGAAGGGGGAGGAATCGGGGGTATTAAAGCAATCGCTCTATCACAGGCATCCTTCAGACTCCGGGGCTGGTCCTAGTAAAAGGGGCAGTAGATGCTGGTCAGGTAGGAAGAGAGATGCCCCCCTGACCCAGCAGGGGTGCATCTGGGAACCGAAGGAGTTTGTGGCCATGCCCTCCATCCCTGGCCTCCTTCTTTTAGCCAAGACACTGCAGCTGTGCTTGAGGCCAGGGGTTCTTAACTGTTGGGGGCTCTGGGGCTCTATGATGCTGGCATAAAACCAGGTGCCCGCATCGCAGAGAAGGGCATCCCCCCAAACACACCACTTGGCTGACAGTTTCCTGATGTCCATCCCCGGAGACCACATCAGGTGATCAGAGATGGTGTTTCCCGAACTTGGCCTATGCCCCTGATTCATCTAGAGAACTTGTTAAAATGCAGATCCCCAGGGTCTTGCCCTTGGACTTTTTGCTTGGTGTGTCTGGGGTGAGGCCCGGGAATCTGTATTTCTAAATAGCTCCCCAGGGGTTTTGGGGAACACCGCGGGCATGAGCACCAGTGTTCGGAGCCAGCCCTGTCATTTTGCATCTGGGAATGAGGCAGTGGGCAGGCCTGGCTCCCTCCCTCCGAGCCCCTGCCTGCCGGCTCCCCCTGCCTCCTGCTCTCTGGTCTCCCGGGACCACCTTCCACTCCCCCTGCTCTGAGCTACTGGCCTCCCTGCAGTTCTGGATGCTCCAAGCTGATTTCCCACTGCGGGAGGTTGGCTGTTGCCCGTCCCTCGCCCAGAATTCCCTTCCCCTGTATCTGTAGGTCTCTGCCTCGTCAACCCCTAGCCCTAGCTTCTGTCTCCTCCTGAGGTGGCTCCCTGCACTGACCTTTTTATTTATTTCCATGCCTCTTCACGATTTGTATCTCTCATCCCAAAATGAACACCTCAGAGCAGACCAGAGACGGCGTTCAGCTTCTCACTGTGGTGTCCCAGGAGCAGGACACAGCGGTCCTTAGGAAGTGGCAAAATCCCCTGGGATCGGAGAGCTGACACCCAGTGCCTCCCCATCCTGGGAATGTGCATGTTGCCTTGGAAATGCTCAAACCCCACGGACTCATTGAGGAGGGCTGCGGGGGGTGGGGGTGGGCAGGCTGTGTGTGTGTCGGGGGAGGGGTGGGGGACAACGCGACGGGGCAGGGTCAGACAGCCCCCATGGCTCCCCAGGCCTGTCCCATGGACCTCACAGATCCCAAGGAACGTGTGGTTTGTTTGGGGACACTGGTGGAGACCGTGGTTTAGAACAGAGCAAGCAGGAGGTTTTCGTCTTCCGAGTTTTCAGAGGAAACGTGGTCCTCAGTTTCTGTATCTGAGAAGTGAGGGTAATGGTGGTACCAGGCTTTTTGGATGGGCTCCTTCCAGGGATTCCTGGTTGATATCTCCTCCCCATGGGAGGCCAGAATCCCTGCCCCCCAAACAGTCCCTCAGCTCCAAAAATGAACACGAGGGACCTGAACTCTGTAATTGGCTGGTGATGGTGATGAGATGTGGAAGGTGGCCTGGCCCCACGCTGCCCAGGCCGTTGGGATAACTGGGTTGTAGGGTGCGGGGCCTGCCCACTTCCCCTCTGGGGTCACGGCCAGTGACTGTGGGGGCTTTGTCCTGTGTCCCAGCCTCCCAGGGACCGGGTCCAAGGTGATGGCTGGACCAGGGTGGGGAGAGGACAGAGCGGGGTGGGGAGAAGCAGAGCAAGACGAAGGGACAGAGAGGGAGAGAGACAGACACAGGGGCACATGCAGACACACGCACACACATGCACGCACGTGGAGGGAGCGGGCCTGAGGAATTGGAGGGGAGCCTGACATAGCCTGGGAGGCAGGAGGGGGCACCTCTGGCCCTTTCTCTGCCCTTTTCCAGGAGTCTGCGGCTCTGCCCAGGGCGGCTCTTCCAGGTCTTCCTCCCTTGGCCCTGGGTGTGGGGGGGGCAGGGGGAGGCAGGGCAGCCATGCCGGCCCCTCGCCCAGTCTCCCTCCTCACTCCACCCATGCCCTGTTGGGGGGCCTCTCCAAACCTACCAGGTTATTTTTGTCAGTCATTCGCAAGCTAGGAAACTCAGTCTGTGGGAGGCAGCTTCTCAGCAAGCCAACTGGATCTGCGCCCTGTCGCCTCTGGGACACACTTGTGGATCCTCCACAACCCTCTGTCTGTGTCCGTTTGTCCTCCCTTCTTTCTGGGCCTCTGTCCACCCTGTGTTCTCTGTCAGAGGGTCCAGCTCTGGAGAAGGGGAGGGAGAGGCTCAACTCCCTGCTTCTGTCTGTCCCCCCTGTTCATGCCGCATCCCCCCACCTTGCCATGCGAGAGCTTCTGGGTGGTCCTGGAAGAAGCAGAGAGGGAGGAAGACCCTCCCCAGAGCACAGTTGGGTGGGGTGGACACAAGTCTCGAGTCACCACTCCGTTGCTGCCTCCACTAGGGGGTTTGAAGGGAATGGCCAAACCCCACACTAACCACTTGCTGTCGCGCCCTCACCAGCTGGGACAGGCTGCGTCATGCTGCCGTAACCGGCTGCAAATCTGGGAAGGTTCAAACATCCGTGGCGACTGTGTTTCATGTTGTCCTCCTCAGGGACCCGGATAAGAGAGGCTCCATCTCCAGGCCTCCATGGCTGCTGAGGCCAGGGCGCGGGATGAGTTTCTGCCTAGAAGTGGCACCTGCTGTTGGCCAAAGCAAATCCCAAGGTCGCATCTAACACCCTCAGAGGCTGGAGGATGGCCGTCCTACCGTGGGCCTAGAAGCGGGGAGCTGGGAAGATTGGTGATGGCGGCGGGGATGGCTACCACACCCGCACCCTGCCCCTCTCAGCCCCATCTCAACAAACGACAAAAGACACACACGCACATACACACCACTCAGTCCATCAGCACATCCTATTGGCTTCTTTGAAAATACTATGCGGGGCTCCTGGGTGGCTCAGTTGGTTAAGCGACTGCCTTCGGCTCAGGTCATAATCCTGGAGTCCCGGGATCGAGTCCCGCATCGGGCTCCCTGCTCGGCAGGGAGTCTGCTTCTCCCTCTGACCCTCCCCCCTCTCATGTGCTCTCTCTCTCCTCTCATCCTCTCTCTCAAATAAATAAATAAAATCTTAAAAAAAAAAAAAAGAAAATACTATCCGGAGTCCAAACATTTCTCGTCCTCTCTCTGCTACCGTGGCTGAGCCAGGACCATCCCTTGCCTGGACAACCCCAGCACCCCCCTCACTGGTCTTCCTGCCTCCCCTTGTGCCCCATAGTCTGCTAAGAGTTCCTGTACACATTGGATGACGTCCCTCCAGTGGTCTCATCTCACTTGGGTAAAGCCAAAGTCCTCCCAGTGGCTGCAGAACTGGACCTAAGTTGTCCCTGTTGTCCCACTACATTGTTCCTCGCTTCCTCTGCTGGGCTTTTGTGCCCACCCCCGGGCATGTTTCTGCCTCAGGGCCTTTGCACTTACAGATTCCTCAGCCTGAACACTCTTTCCCAGATTCCCACCCCCTCACTAATAAAATGTGTGGGGTCGGGGCGCCTGGGTGGCTCAGTCGTTAAGCGTCTGCCTTCGGCTCAGGTCATGATCCCAGGGTCCTGGGATCGAGCCCCGCATCGGGCTCCCTGCTTAGCGGGAAGCCTGCTTCTCCCTCTCCCACTCCCCCTGCTTGTGTTCCTTCTCTCACTCTGTCTCTCTCTGTCAAATAAATAAATAAAATCTTTAAAAAAAAAAAAAAAAGAAAGAAACCGGTTAAAATGTGTGGGGTCTTCTCTGGTCACTCTGTTTAAAACCGTGACCCCCACTCCCAGCACACCCTCTTCCACCACTCAGCTTAATTTTTTTTCCTATAACGCTTCTCCTCCTGACATTCATGGACCTCAAATGCCCCAGTGACAGGCAGCCCATTCTCAGAGAATCAAGAGCTACATTGACTCTGTTTTATGGACAAGGACACTCAGTCTCTGCAGGGAAAATGACTCCTTGCAGAGCTGGCTCTGGGACCCGGATTGGTTCCCCTTGGCCCTGGCTTCTAGCTGCTGGTCTTTTGTTATCCCTTAAAGATCCACAGACCTTGACCTTCAGTTTCATGACTTCTGCTTGATTTGTCAGAAGAACGGTTATTTAAAAATAGCCCTTCCTCGCTCCCCAAAAAGCTACTTTTCCTGGGATGGGTAGGAAGTGAACAGTTGGAATTACTCAGATGGGAAGCCTTGAGATTCTTTTTTTTAAAAAAGATTTTATTTATTTATTAGAGAGAGAATGAGCAGGGGGAGGGGCAGAGGGAGAGGGAGAAGCAGGCTTCCCGCTGAGCAGGGAGCCCGATGCGGGGCTCGATCCCAGAGTCCTGGGATCATGACCTGAGCCGAAGGCAGACGCTTAACCGACTGAACCACCCAGGCGCCCTGAGCCTTGAGATTCTTATTCATTCTTTCATTGAGTTTTGTGAGCACCTACTATATGTTAGGTTTTGTCTGTAAGTGCAGGGATGTTAGCAGGTAACAAGACAGAGGGAGTTTTTAATCTCATGGAGCTTGCATTCTAGAGCAGGAAGACAGACAAGAGGTTGTATATACATTTGTGCATTTTACTGAGATTTATTGAGCCCCTGCTAAGGCCACTGTGGGTTTGGTGGTGAGCAAAACAGACAAAGGCCTTGTCTTCACAGATCTGACATCCTAGGCAATGAGAACAGGTTTATTGGTGATCCTGGCCGTGTGGCACCAGATTCAGGCCAGAGTGTCCCAGGGACTCAGGGGTTGGGGAAACAATCAGACTCCCTGCAGGAGTGAAGGCTGACTGGCTGATTCCACATGTGTTCTTGCTTGCACCAGCCCGACACATCTCTGTGACTTTTCATTTTCCTGCTAACGGTGGTGGAGTAGAATTTGGAGACCCATGGTCATCTTTCCATGTATGAACCCTCACCTACCAGCCAAGTTGTTCTCGACCTTCAAGTATTTTCTGGGACAGTTATTCCTGTTTTCAAGGATTTATCCTCCTTGGTAATAAGAGATTATTTGGAAGGATTTTCTGGAGGCTGTCTTGTCTTCTTCAGTCTTCATTTACTTATTTATTAATTCACTCATTCATTCAGCCTGTTTACTGAGAGTTTATCTGCTGGGCACCAGGAATATTGGAGAACTTGATGAACAAGGTCCCTGCTCGCAAGGAGCTCACATCCCAGTGGAGAGAGAGAGAGAGAGAAAGAGAGAATAGATAAGTTAATAAAATAATAATAGCTAATTCAGTAATTTCATAGAGACATAAGTGCTACAAAACAGGACCATGAGGTGGCACTCAAGGTTGGAGTTGCTTTTTTTGTTTTGTTTTTTTTTTAAGATTTTATTTATTTATTTGACAGAGAGAGAGCACAAGGCGGAGTGGCAGGCAGAGGGAGAAGGAGAAGCAGACTCCCTTCTGAGCTGGGAGCCCGATGCAGGACTCAATCCCAGGATCCCGGGATCATGACCTGAGCCGAAGGCAGACGCTTAACCATCTGACCCACCCAGGCGTCCCTGAGATTAGAGTTTTTGATAGGGTGTCATGGAAACTTCCTTGAAGGAGTGCCTCAAGAAGTGAGACCCGAATGAGCCAAGAGAGGCAGCCTTCTGGGGGCGAGGAGAATTCTAGGCAGAAGTAGTTCATCCTTGGTGGTGGGTCACTTTGGTTTTCTACCCACGGAATCAATTTTCTGTGAGTTGTGTTTTCTTGGAAAATAATTTATTCATCGAGAGTTTTGAACTGACTTGAGTAAAATTTAGCACAGTATTTTCTTAGGATTAAAAGGAAAAGTCTCTCTTTGATTGGTTTCCTTTTTGTACTCCTTGTCCTGTGGATTTGAGTTTTCTTTCTCTTGTTTTTCTTGTTGGAGTCTGCCGAGTGTGATAGGGGCCCTGGTGAACGTTGCTTTTCAGACCCTCCAGAAAATGCAGACTGGCTTGAAATCCTTACATGGGACCTGGGCTGAGATGTCACATCCTCACTCTGGAGACCCTGATAATTTGGTCCAGCTTCCCCTCCTTATTTTTCAGCCCAGATCTTGCCAGGCTGTTTTATGGTGCCTGCCTTCCTCCCCCCACCCCCCACTGCCTGTTTTTAAGAATCAGTTCTCTAAAAAAAAAAAAAAAAAAGAATCGGTTCTCTATCAATTCTGTTTGTTTAAATTTTCGAATACAGCCTGTTTTCCTTTGGCTCAGTTTTTGGGGGTTTGTTTTATTAGCATTTTCACATATTTGAGTTGAAAACTTTGTTTCTGTAGTTAAAAAAAAAAATGCATTTAATGCTATGAATTTGCCTCTGAGCCTCACTTTGGCCCTATCTTGTGAGTTTCAAAATACATTGCTTTCTTTGAAATGATTTTCTGAAATCACAATTTTGTCTCTAACAGTTCTTTTTTTTTTAAGATTTTATTTATTTATTAGAGAGAGGGAGAGTGGGAGAGAGAGAGAAAGCATGAGCAGGGGGAGGGGCAGAGGGAGAAGCAGACTCCCCGCTGAGTAGGGAGCCTGATGCAGGACTCAAACCCAGGACCCCGGGATCATGACCTGAGCCGAAGGCAGATGCTTAACGACTGAGCCACCCAGGCGCCCTTGTCTCTAATGGTTCTGAAACTTCATTTTCGTTCCTCATTAATGCAAGAATAATTTAGTAGAGCACTAGAAATTTCCCAGTGCTTTGTCTTATTTGCTGAAATGTTTGGCATCAATTTCTAGTTTTATTGAATGATAAAGTGACCTGTGAACTTTCTGCTTCATAATCCTTAAGAATTTTTGGGCAGTGTCTTGGTAAATGTCCCTGAAAAAGCAGGGACAGTCCCTGTGTGTCGGGTAAAGCAGCTCTATAGCTATATTATTTAAGGACTTTCTTGTTTATTTCTCTGCTGTCTTGATGTGACAAAAGCTGAAGTAGGTCAAAGTCTTTCCCTTCCATAGAATTCTTTCCATTTTTACTTGTGTCTCTGCTAGTTTTTGTTTTTATAAAGTTTGATTCGATGTTATTCATCACAGAACGATTGATGACAGTTATATTTTCATTGTGAAATTGTGGATTTTATCTTTTGTCAAGATAAAATGACTGTTTTCCCCTAGTGAATGCTTTTTGCTTTGGATTCTATTTTTTCATATTTTAATATTGCTATCCCAGCTTTGTTTTGTTTGCGTCCCTTTGATGTGTCTCTCTCTAGCCTTTTCATTTTAACTTTCCATGTCTTTTTGGTAGGTGCATATCTAGCAAGAGCAGTATAGTTAGATTCAGTCTTCTAGTACAACCGGGGCATCTTAACCAAACAACATTTATAAATACATCCGACCTCATTTCTACTTCAAGGGTGGGCCATGTGGTGCCTCCACCAAGGCAAGAGGAGGCTCAAGGACCCAGTTTCAATTCCAGCCCAGAGGAGCAGAGACACAAAAGAAAGAAAGATTCTCTCCACCTCTTGAGTTGGGTCTCATTATGTCCCTAAGTCATGTCTTCCTTTGGGCAGAGGTTTAAGTGTCTCAGGCTCAGTGTCCCTAACACTCCGCGTTGCTGGTTCAGGTTTCTGCAGGGTCGGTCTGCCCTTCATTGCTTCCGATGGGTAACTCTACCTTTGTATCTGTGGGACCTTACGATCCTTCCTGTCTGCATGTGGCTCCCATTTCAACTGGACTGCTTTGCTGGCAGCTCTCCTCAAATGAAATCTGTTGTCTTAGCTCCAATCTGCCAAGCCTTGGTTATAGAGTTTAGAGTTTATGCTTTCTTAGGGACATAAACAAATGCTTTTACGAGTTATCCGTGCTTCCTTTAATGAGTACCTTCCAAAGAGGTACTTCTCTTCTCTATCTTGAGTATATTGTTCCTCTTTTTAGGTTTGTAGGATTGTCCCGCCAGTGCCCTATGTGTGATTATTTTCCATGTGCTTCCTCATTTTGGGTATGGAATGGTCTCTCCAGGCCTAGTATTTGCTCACACATAGAGCGGGTTCTCTTTGATCTTTCTCACCCACCTGGCTGCTCTTAATTCCTGTTCACCTGTCTTAAGACCTTAACTGGTCCTGAAGACTGGCATTTATATCACTAAGCTGATTTCTGTTTGGGGGGATTTTAAAAATATTTTGTGACTCTGCTAGCTAGAGGTTGGACCTCCCTTGCTCAGCTCCTGATGTACCTTGAATATGGCAAAGAGGAATTACTTTCCTTAACAGAAATGGTTGATATAAAACTACACTTCCCCAGGTGCATCCTGCCTACAATTTTTCCCGTCTTTGCCCAGTTTTCTTTGCAATTCAAGATGAGACACGCTGTTGCCTGTCCACTCAGGCTCTCAGCCACGTGCCCTCACTGCGGATCACAGATGCTGGCTGGCTGGCCGCAAGCTGGGGTGAGCGGTCCTGGTCTCCATAGAAAGTTCTCAGTGCTCCAGAGGATGGGCGCTGCCTCTACCACAGCCGGCGATGTTGTGGACTTAGGGCAGCGGAGCCCTTTAGGCTTCTTCTTCCTTGGCTGCAAAGATAAGTGGACTCATGGAAATTCCTTTTTGGTCCAGCAGAGATCATTGCCGATAGACCCCAACTGTAGCTCCCCTTGTAGCATTTCACTGCTTTATGTGTCTCCTTGAAATTTTGGTTGAAAGATGGACAAGGGGGGAAAATCACAGATCCCTGGCCCGCCACCAGTCTTAAGCTAGAAGCCCACATCCTCTGATGGGCACAGGTTTTGAGAAGGAGGAGGGGAAAGTGTGGTAGACATCTCCACTGGATTTAGAATCTAGAAAATATAAGTTGGCGTTGTGACCCATTTATTCACTCATTCGCTCCTTCATTACATGACTACTCACTAAGCTCTGGATAGACGTTAATATTTTATCAGGTGCCTTATCCTGATAGGAACTGGAGATAAAAAATGGCTAGCATTGGATCTCTGTCCTGGCAAAGAATTCCTTCAGGGCCAGCTCTGTGTGATCCTGACTAAATGACTCAACCTAGCGGCGCCTCATTTTACCGGTCGATAAAATGGCCATAAAAGCCCAAAACATCTGAAGGGTCGTTGTGAGCTTGAGAAGGTGCAACATATGGGGTGAGGTCTCTTCCCTAGCGCCCAGCACCGGGTGCAGGAATGCATTTGATGCCTTCAGGTCTGGATGAAGCTCTTGGAATGCAGGGAGATGGTCTGGGATGGGGACACTGGTGGGAAAAGAGATGCCAGGCTCTTAACTGGCTCCAGGAGATGCCCGGGGGCACGGCCCAGGAGCTGCTGGCTAGTCACCCACCTGCCGCGTGTCCAGAGTAGGAGCTCAGCGGAGGGAAGGGTCTCTGTTCTGGGGGCTGGGAGACTGTCTCTATCTCCTGGGTCCCACTCAACGGAAGGGGTTCTCTGTTTTCTTTGCTGGAAAGGCACCTGTCCTTGAAATTTCATTCATTCACTCCTTAGAAAGTTTTTTGAGTGCATACTATATGCTAAGTGCTTTTTTGGTGTGTTTGTTTTTGTGTTTGGGGGCTAATTTTTTGGTAATAAGACTTCAGTGAGGGTGCCTGGGTGGCTCAGTTGTTAAGCGTCTGCCTTCAGCTCAGGTCATGATCCCAGGGTCCTGGGATCAAGCCCCACACGGGAAACCTCCTTCTCCCTCTCCCACTCTCCCTGCTTGTGTTCCCTCTCTCGCTGTGTCTCTCTCTGTCAAATAAATAAATTAAATCTTTAAAAAAAAAAAGTCTTCAGTGACAAAAAAGACAAGGTCTCTCTACTCTTACCAACTTTTGATTCCTTTTTAAGGGGGAGAGTGGTGAGGCAAGAAATAAACAAATTAATAAGGTGATTTCAGAGAGTGAGAAATACAGTGAAAGGGAGGTCACAGGGGAGGGAGGTCTCTATGGGGACCCGATGTTTTCCCTGGGAACCGACTGTCAAAAAGGAGTCTCCCAGTGAAGATCTGGGGAAAGCGGGTCAGGCAGAGAGAACAGCAAGTGTATAGACCCTGAAGTGGGAGCAGGGATGGAGAAGAGGTGGGTATGGCTGGGGGTCAAGTTAGGAGGTGATGGCAGTGATCCTCACAAGACGGTAGAGTGAGCTGAAAGGGGTGGGTGTGGGGGAGGGGCATGGGCATCGGGGAGGGGGTGGGCTGGGGAGCTGTTTTGCAGGAAGAAGCAACAGGACTTGATGAGGAGGCCAGCGAAGGAGGGAGAGGAGTCAGGGGTGACCCCTGGGGTTTTGATCCGAGAGACTGGTGGGTGGTGCCATTTGCTGAGAGATGGAGGAAAACAGGGAGGAACAGGTTCAAGGGTGAAAATCAGTAATTTTGTTTTTGGGCATATTGAGGTATAAATACTCATGTTGACATCTGACCCGCTGAAGACCAAGGACAGAAGTCCAAACTAGTGTGTGTGTGTGTGTGTGTGTGTGTGTGTGTGTGTTCTGTGGAGGATTTGTCAACATTGGCACTGTTGACATTTTAGATCGGATCTTTTTTTGTTGTGGGGGGCTGTCCTGTGCCTTGTAGGGCATTTAGAAGCCTCTGTGCCATTAGCACCCTCCTCAGTGGGTCAAAATGACCATCAAAATGTTTCTATGCATTTTCACATGTCCTCTGGGGGCCAAAATCGCTCCTGGCTGACAACCAATGCAATCTTCCCAGGGACGCTGACTGTCATCATAGGAAGAAATGGAATACACACAACAGGAGTGACAGCACCACCCCCTTCCTCACCCATGGTCCGCATCCTTCATTGATTGTATTACTTTTTCCTACAAATCTCAGACGCCGCCTCAGAATCCTTCTTAATGCAATGGACCAGTAGCCATCACCAGTGGCTGAGATTGGTAATGAGAGGAAACCCATTTAATCTCCCTGTTCTAAGGCTGAAAAAAAAAGAAAGAAAGAAAGAAAGAACCCAGAATGCGGTCTGTGGCCCACACACTGATTTACAGTAAAACCCTCGATAGCGGTCTTTATCCATCTGTGCCTCAGTGTCCCTGCATGTCCGCTGAAAACAAAGCTAACTGCTTTCTATGGATGTGACAGAGCCTTAAGTGGGAGGATCAATGAGATAATCTTGGTAACTCAATTTGAGTTTTTGGAGGCGAGTGGAATATTACAGAAATGCACAGCGGGATCATTATCTCATGGGGTGCTGTGAAGGTGAACCTGTAAATAATTAGAAAACATTTAGCTGTTATAAAGTGCCAGGTTTAGTAATGGGAATAATGGAAAAGAAAGGCTCTCAGAAGTGGGCAGGCAGGTTGGAAGGCCTGGCAATCGGCTCTCAGGCTATATTGCAGGGAGGATGGAGTGGTGGTGCTCAAGGCTACAGTAATCTGTGTGTGATGTTTTGTTCGGGTTCCTTGTAACCATGGAGACAGACTTCCCCCCCCTTCTTTCCATGGAGCTGATTCCACACTCCTGCACTGTGTATCCACGGTACACGCATGTCCTCCCTTCCCTCTACCACGACTCCTTCTGGCTTGGGCCAAAGTGAGGAGTCAGAGGAGGCTCTGCAGAGGGACAGTGTCTTGGAACCTGAATGCCAGGATTGTGGGTTCACACCCTGCCTCTGCCCCTTCTGGAGTGGGTGATCATGGATAAATCGCTCAGCCTCTGGGAGCCTCCGTCTCCTAATCTGTAAAATGAAGATAAAGTACTTTCCCCCCACAGGGTTATGGGGGGGGGGAGGGTCAGACTCCGTCTTGAAGGGAGAAGTGCTCTGTGAGCTCTGAAAGCCTAGAATGTGACCTCACTTGCAACATTGTTAATATAGACCCCAGGAACCCAGAATTACAGCAATCAAATCCTTGATTAAAAACAAGCAAAACCGATAAAACCAAACCTGTGGTTCAGGATGTCCTCTGGTCACCCTCAGTCCATGCATGGCCTCATTGTTTTTTATTTATGCGTTTACTAAGAGCCCTTGTTTTTGTTTTGTTTTTTTTAAAGATTTTATTTATTTATTCATAAGAGACAGAGAGGCAGAGGGAGAAGCAGGCTCCCCGCTAAGCAGGGAGCCCGATGCGGGACTTGATCCCAGGACTCTGGGATCATGACCTGAGCTGAAAGCAGACGCTTAACCATTTGAGCCACCCAGGCGCCCTACTAAGAGCCCTTGAACTAGGACCAGACTCCAGCAGCCTGCAGCTCGGAGCCGCGCTGGGTGCCGTCTTGGGCAGCCTGCCTGGGTGCGCGTCTCAGCTCCAGCCTTACTGGAGATGGAATCACAAGTTATTGACCTTCTCTGTGCCTCAGCTCCTCGTCTGTACATGGGATAATAGCAGTACCCACCACACGGTTGTTGTTATGAAGATTAAACGGATGGATACCTGTAAAGCTTTGTGGGACCAGGTCTGGCTACTGAGCATTTGTGAAGTCAGTGAACTTCATCAAGCCTGAAAGCTTGATACCCAGTTTCAGTAGAGCTGGTCACAAAGCTGGGGGCAGGATGGGGAGACGTGGATAAGTTGCAAGGGCAGGTGGCTGGGGGTCCGGGCCAGCGGGCCTGAGTGTGTGTGTGTGTGTGTGTGTGTGAGAGTGTGGTGTGTGGTGGATGGTGAGGACCTGTCCTTGGTGCTGATGTGGAAACATTTAATCCATGACCTGCAAGATGATGGGATGGGGGCGCGTAGATCAAACATGTAGCTATCAGGCAGTCAGGGGAGGGCTCAGGGTGCAGAGCCATGGGGAGAGGTTGGAGGTGGCTGCATCCCACTAGGGGAAATATTAGATGGAAAAATGTAACGTACAGCACTCAGATCCAAAGAGTGAACAAACAGGATGTAGCTGGTGAGTCCAGCAGCATAAGACACGGCCAGGCTCTGGTTAACTGAATTTGATGTGAGGATAGGGTCTGGCACATAATAAGGATGCATATGCGTTTTTATATTATTATTGTTATCCATGCAGCTGTTACTGTTGTTACTCTTATTCTGGGCCAACAGCGCAAAATAGGTTCCAAAACCCTAATGTGACCTTGGGTCATATCAATAGAAACATTATATACAGTATGAGGGAGGTGTGGTCCCTCTCTTCCTTGCCACCGTATAGGCACACCTGAAGCATTTGGGTTCAGTTCTGGGCAGCCCCAATTAAGAGGGACATTAATGAACCGCTGTGGATCTTCTGGAGAGGAACCAGGAGGGTGACATTCACAGGGAAATGGAGGCTGTGTCTTATTCACCCATTAATGGCTTGCAAGTCAAGGAATTAGGGAACAGAGGAGTTCTGTGCTTGCGGAGTGCATACTCTTCTAGGGCGTAAAGAGCAGGCACATGGCTCTCGTACACAGCGGGAGATGCAGTTAACAATATTGGGGGTTTCAGTTGTCGGCGCACCGCATTTTAAGCCAAGGGACGAATGGAAGGCAGAGTGGTCTGGGGCATCTGCGAGCTCTTTTGAAATGTGTCAAGGGCTTCTGTGGGAGAAAAGGGCCTGCCTTGTCCTATGAGACCCAGAGTCACCATCAGGGGGAGACGGTGCTGGCAGGACTGACAGAAGGAAGCTCCGCTCAAGTTGCCTGGGCTGCCGGGCCACCGCCTTTAGCGGGGCTCTCAGACGCCGACTGTGAGTGGAGGCCTTGAGGCTTTATGTGCGGCAGTGCACTGCCGACTGTGACTACTCACCCCCTCACCCATCCCCATCACTTAGTGCACTTAGGAGGGGATTCTAGAAGTTGCGGTGGCGAAGGGGGGCCACGAGACAGGGTGGGGGGTGTGGGTGGGGCAGGGTGTGCTCCTAAGCAGGTCACATGCGGACTCTGGGAGATGCCTCTGGGACATGAGGAATCAGGTACCTGCCCGCCACCTGCCAGGGACCACGGCGTCACCAACTTGTCCCCACTCTGGGGAGGCGGCCAGGGCCAGGGGCATGTGGGTGGTGCCCGGGACCTGGCAGTGAGTTTCCTGAATGGGCTCAGTGCCCCGGGAGACTGCTGATGGGGAGCTGGGCAGAGTCTGCCCTGGGCAATGTGGAATCTTCGGGGCATTTGGTCCGAGTTGCCCACTTGAGAGATGCTGTAATCCCAGACCTTGTTATCCCGCAGGTGATTGGGGGAGTTTGGAGGTGGGTGGACATGGTAGAAGAATAACTTTTCAAGCTGTTTTTTTTTTTTTTTCCTTAAACCACCCACTCCAGCCTCACTCTCTGGCTAATTCTAAACACGGAGCCCACTCAGATACCAGCTGGTGGTCGGAAGTGCCCAGTTTGCTGACCCAAACGAATCCTGCGCTGATTAATGGTGTTTTCCCGAGGGAGTGTGACCTGGCGGCATGAGGTAGCCCAGCGACCCAGGAGAATGGCCCTCATCCCAGCTCTCTGCTGGGAGACTTTAGACAGGTCATTTTCCCTTGGGTGGAGGGAGCTCAGATCTCCCATCTGTAAGCTGAGGGCTGGATGAGGAAATCTCTAATTCTAGAGCTGACATTTTCGGTCTCCGGAAAAGCTTGAATAAGACATTAAAGCAATTTATTATTTGAGCTGCCATTAAACTACAAAGACCCTGTGTGGAAATTCAGGCTATTACCATGGCGTGGCAAAGTGCTTCCTAATATTTTATGAATTAATCGTGGCCCCATTAAAGCCCCTTGTGAGGGAACACACGTGTGCTATAAAACCAGATGGGGATGCGTGAGGGGGTGAGTAGATGATAAATACTTTCTCTGAGGTGGGCCACTGACAAGCTAGTGACTGGGGGTCCCATGGGAGCAGGAGCCTCACCTATTTTATTGGATTTAAAAGGCACCATAAAAGAACCCAACTAGCTCACTATAACTTAGACAATATACATATTCTTTAAAAAATACAGCCATAGGGCGCCTGGGTGGCTCAGTTGGTTAAGCGACTGCCTTCGGCTCAGGTCATGATCCCAGGGTCCTGGGATCGAGTCCCGCATCGGGCTCCCTGCTCTGCGGGGAGCCTGCTTCTCCCTCTCCCATTCCCCCTGCTTGTGTTCCCTCTCTCGCTGTGTCTCTCTCTGTCAAATAAATAAATAAAATCTTTAAAAAAAAAAAAAAATACAGCCATAATTAGTGTGTACGGCAGAGGGGGGAGAATTTACCTGTGTGCGAGGTGCACTCCCATTTTACAGCTGGGGAAACTGACAGTCATAGACGCTCCGTGATTTGCCTCATACGGGGGTTCTCACCTGGGGGCGATTCTGCGCCCCAGGGGACACCTGGCGATGTCCCGAGACATTTGTTTGTTATGACGGGGGTTGGGGGGCTGCTCCTGGTGTCCGGTAGGTGAGGGCCAGGCTGCTGTGAGACCTGTCACTATGCACAGTCCCAGCAGCAAAGATTGACCCAGTCCCAAATGTCAGGGGTGCCCAGGCTGAGAAACCCTGCCTGGCGTCACCCGGGCAAGATCTCCCGGAGTCCTATCACCGGCCCCAGCCACCCTTGCCGCTGCCCCGGTCCCGCATGGGCACCGATGAGCCCTGGTCTCCAGTCTCCACGATGGGACTGCGCTCAGAGCTGAGATGTTGCCGACGTGGTTCAGTCGTGGTCTCCTTAGAGCAGGCGCTGAGGGCTCGGACCGGACCAGCTCTCTTGGACAGTTTTCCTCCTCCCGCTACATTGTTTCCCCTCCTTAATATACTCCTTTATAGTTTGCTTTTCCATTAGTTATTGTCATAAACATTTCTCCACATTTCTGCAGTCCTAATAATGATCATGATTAAGGGGGTCCTACAACTCCATTCACAAAGCACTCTTTCCTGAGTCATTCCTGTGTTGCTGGGCATTGATTTTATCTTTTTGGTTCCCTTTATAGTTTAATACCACAATGATTATTTTCTTGAATAGATCATTTTTGTTTGTGGAATTATTTCCTTGAAACAATTTCCCAAGTGTATCTTTCTCTCTCTCCCTCCCTCCTCTCCCTCCTTCTCCTTCCCTCTCCCACTGTCTTCTCTCTCTCCCTTTCTTCTCCCTGTCCCTGTCCCTCTTTCTCTCTCCCCCTTCTTTCCTTCCTTATTTGATTTGATTTAATTTAAATTTTTGGAATAATAATATATGCACATGATTTGAAATTCAAAGGCATAAAGCAATGCACAGTAAAAAGTCTCCCTGTTCCCAGCCACCCACTCCCTCTCCCAGGGGCAAGCACTGGTAGCATTTTTCAAGTATTCGTCTATAACCCTTCTTTATAAATGGTGTGACAGTCTGCCCACTGTTCTGCCTGTGGGTGTATGTGGGAGCAGGTCTCCTCTAGATGTGGGGGCGTGGAGGCAAAGAGGGCCTCTCTGAGGAGGTGACATTTAAGTGGAAACCTAGAGGATGGTAAGAAGGAAGAAGAGTGAAACAGGAAGAAGAGGCAGCAAGTGCAAAGGCCCTGGGGTCAGGATTTTTGGCAGATTTGCATGACTCTGAGGAGGCCGAAGGGGCTGTTCCAGAATAAGAGAGGTCGAGTTGCTTGGGAGGGACCTGGTCATGCAGAGCCTTGTTGGCTGTGGTATAACATTTGGACTTCATTCTCAATACACTGGGTTGCCTTTGATGGTTTTTATGCAGGGAGGTGGTAGGATATGATTAGCATTTAACGAAAGAGCATTCTGACTGATGCATGGAGAATGCTGCGTAGAGGCAGAAATAGGAGGGGTGACAGGTGGTGGTCCAGGTGAGAGATGCTGGTGGCTTGGCTTTGGGGGGAGACGAGAGAACTGGATGGATTCAGGATATAGTTTGAAGGTAGAGCCAACAGAACCTGCTGGCCTATTGGATGTGGAGTCGGGGAAGAGAGAGACACAGAGGACAACTCCTAGATGTCTGTCCTCAACAAATGAATGTGTTTATTACTGTAATGGGGAAGATTGATGCGGAAACAGGTTTTTGGTTTTTTTAATTATTTAGTGGGAAGAGAGGGATTTTGAGTTCAGACCTGGCTGGGTTAAGTGTGTGATGTCTGTATGAGGGCCAAGAGGCAATGTCAAGTGCGGGGTGGGAGGAACGGCGGCGTGGGAGGTGGGGGAGGAGGAGTTGGGGAGGGGAGAGGGGAAACAAACTGTACCCCGGGGTCAGAGTGTGAGCCAGGCCAGAGATAGCGATTTAGGAGACTGTTAGCCCCGGGGCCAGCCGGGTTCCCCAGGAGTGCTGAATCTATTACTTTCACCCTGACTGCGCCAGCTCTGGGTGTTATCATTCATTTATGTCCTTGATTTTGTTTCTAATTTTTCAAAGCAAACATGGCCTGTAGTGAATTGAAAGACATTGTATGGCTGCTTGTATTGGGGTTCTAAGGGCTGTCTTCCTTGTTTTAGTGCCTTTCCCTCATCTAGGGTGAGAACAAAGTCAGCCGGGTACCCAGATTAAGAAAAAAAGCCTTTCTGGTTTTCCCGCATTCATGCATCTCCAGCCATGTCTACCTTGAAAGTCAGGGGTGCTCACTGGAGAGGAACCTTCTGGTAAAGAGCTGGAGCTGGCTCTTCTCTTCCACGTGTCTCCGGAATACCCAGTAGATGTGGCTCCCCGCTGATCTTGCTATAATGAATTCCAGTTGCTTTTTCAATCTAAGTCCTGATTTTCTCTACTTCCAGCTTATTTTCCTTTCCAATGGGGTTATGATCCCTGTCAATGCTCCAGAAGCCCCAGGATGCATTCTCCCCCAGCCTCCCCACCAAACATCACGGAGTAGAATTGGGAAATGCACCCTCTACTCAGAGCGGCTGGTTTTTTTGGAAATGGACACAGAGTTCACCTTCTGTCAGAATTGGTGCTCTGTGCATCCAGTGACTCTCATATCTCATATTTGTTAACATTTACATAAGGTAGCATGAATTAAGTCATCGGGCAGGTATTTACAGAGCACGGTCTGTATGCTGGGGTCACAACTGAGCTTACCGCTCAGGCCATATCAGCTTGCCACAAAGCATCTGGGATCTTCAAATAGGCAGGAAATGAAGGTCACCCCTCTGGTCAAGGCTTTTATGAATGGACAAATGGATACATCCATTTATAACCTAGAGGGGCCGCCCACTCTTGGACACCCCCCTTTGGGGAAGTTATTGGATGAGCTCCAGCATGGCAGGGGTAGAGTTACCATAGGGGGCCAGGCTGAATCCCATCCTTCCCAATCCCTCCCTTCCCCATGGCCCGAGTTCTCAGTGTGGGCATTGGGATACAAAAACGAGTAAGGCAATTTATTTGGTCGCAAGTGACCAACTCCAACTCAAGCTTAAGCAAAAAGACGAATTTTTATTGGCCCATGCCAGGGAACAGGGCTTCAGGCTCAGCTAGATCCAGGTGCTTGCATTATGTCGACAAGATTCAGTGTCTCTGTTCCTCTCCATCTCTTTGTCTCTCCTTCTGTTTCCATTTTCCTTCCCTCTCTCAGAGCTCTGCTTCCTTTGTTGGCTTCACTCTATGCAAGCCTTCTTCGTGTAGTAGGCCCTACCAACTCTGTGTTTATACCCCCCAGTTTAGCACCAGTAAACCTCCCAGGGAGGGCTCATTAGCCAGGCGTGGGTCACTTGCCCTCCTCCCTAAGCCTGCCATCGTGAGGGATGTGGCTCTGAAAGGCGAGGCCTGGGTCATCTGCTCCCCTCTGGAGCCTCAACAGAATCTCCTAGACTGAGTGGTATCCCCAGAGGAGAGTCAGGATGCCCCTCTCCCACAGCGGGGGAACACCAATGCCAGGCAGGCAGAATGACAGGCGAGTGCCTCGCCGCTTCTTTCTTCCAAGAGCTCCTCCCTGACTCTGTGCCTTGTGCGCACGGTTCCCTTCCGAAGCAGCCCCCATCTGGTCCTCCTGGAAAATTCCTTCCTCCTCTTCCTTCAAGGTCGTATGAGGCTCCCTCTGTCTGTGACCTAGCATGCTTCGCCACACCCCGTTCTGTCTCCACAGCTCACAGGGAAGTGTGAAGCCATCATTTCACGCACCCCGTGTCACCAGTGAAGGTGTGGCATGCATGTGGCCGAGTCCCCGGGATTTGGACTGTGCGCTTGGCAAGCCACTCTGGTGGACTCCTACGTGTCCTTCAAGCCTTAATACAGAGTCAGTGCTGCTTCCTTGATCAAGTGTCCTTGGCCCCTGGAGACGCGGTTAGCCACTGCTCTGTGCTCCCGTGAGTGAGGTCAGAACGAGGGGCTGCAAGCACACTGTGCCGGGTTACTATCTATGGATGGGGAAATGACTGCCCTGTCCCCACCTCTGGCTCAATGTGGCCCCTAAAGACCGATGGGGAGGCAGACAAACTCTGAGACAACCCATCATCAGTAGGCCTGCCCCGGGGGGATGAAAACTGAAAATGCCTGTGGCAGTTACCCGGGGCGTTCTTGTTCCTAGCCATTCTTGAAAATCCATCTGAGATAAATCAGTGCCCCTTGGGGCTGTGCTGTGCTGAATGGCGTGATGGATGCCTTCTCAGGATCTTTCACTTTAACCAGCCTCACTGGCAGCCTCCTGAATATAAGCCTTCCTCACATGGGTCTGGGCGTGTGGCCAGTGTTAAGAGATTGGGGAGGACTTGCAGAGGGCACACTCCAGAAGCTGTTTTAAAACTACATTTATATTTGAAAATTTCTCCCCCCCCACAACCCCCATTTTCTGCCAAATTCTCCCTCAGGATGGGACAACCAATCACACACATACTCATTGTGTTTGAGAGCGTTGGATGGTTGGGATCCAGTACCAGACTAAGAATTTGACCCGGTCAAG
>NC_058407.1:158644379-158647798 GCF_002201575.2 Neomonachus schauinslandi | reverse complement strand
TGGATGGTTGGGATCCAGTACCAGACTAAGAATTTGACCCGGTCAAGAAATGCGTCCTAAAATGCATCTGGATTTTATCAACCATCCATCCTCATCCATTTATCCATCCCTCAACCTTCCATCACCATCCATCCATCCATCCATCCACAAGCCATCCATCCATCACCCATCTATCACCAATCATCCATCCATCCATCCACCCACAAGCCATCCATCCATCATCCATCCATCTCTCCATCCATCCATCCCTCAGCCATCAATCCTTCATCCATTCATCCGTCCATTCATCCATCCCTCCATAAGCCATCCATCGGTCACCCATCCATCGATCCATCCATCCATCTCCCATCCATCCATCCATCCTTCCTTCCACCCACAAGCCATCCATCCATCACTCATCCATCCATCTTTCCATCCATCCATCCCTCACCCAACAATCCTTCCACCCATCCATCCACACACCCATCTATCCACAATCCAGTTATCCATTTATGCATCATCCATAATCCATCCATATAACAAATATTTGTTGATGCTCTGCTGTGCCAGGCACTTCCTTAGGCAGTAGGCTGCCCAGATGGGTAAGAAGATCCCTGCCCTGGAAGAGCAAAATCCAGTGAGAGAGACAAGTACAAAAGCAAAGATGATTTAAAAAGAGACAGGTGGCCCCATCTCACCCCAGGGTCAGCCATTTACTTTATGCTCATGATGCCCACTTACCTATGACACACATATACTCCAATCATGAACATAGCAACAGTTCACATTTGTTCAGTCTTTATACAGTGCTTTCTCATGCATGGCCTCACTTATTTCTTAGCGCCATCCTTTGGGGGTAGGCATTGCTATTTGTTTCTCAGCCGAGGAGACTGAGACCCAGAGAGGCAGGGAACTGCCCAAGGATCTTCACGGTGAGCGTGGTGGAGAAGGAACTCAGATATGGTCTGTGGTTCCCAATCTCACGCTGTGTGGCAAGGCGCAGCTCTGCTCCCTGTACGTTGAGAGTCTGTCCATCAGCTGGTGCGGGCCATGTGACATCTGGCGGTGTCAGAGAAGGCTACTGGCCTCCCAGGGCCCTGCCATCCATCATCCTCTGTAACTTACCTGGGCCAGGAATGAGAGCCTGCTTGACTGCCGGTCACCTCTGCAGTCTCCAAGAGCTCCTGAAGCTGAGTCCCCCCACCCCCACCCAACCCTGCCTTTCTGGCTACAGGGAGCCATAGCACCTCTAGAGAGAGGGAATTACCGCATCTGCCTGGGTGTGTAGCATAGAAGTTAAGCATAGGGCCTATTGGGTCCCTTCTAGATAGTATGAGCCTGAGGCTGGCTCTCTCTTTGTGCATAGTCTAGAGAGGTATTAAAGACATAACAGCACTGAGCTGAGACTTTCTTCTTGGTATTAATAGAAGGGCAAGAGAAACATTAAAAAGGGAATGATTTTTTTTTTTTTTCTCTGAAAGTTAAAAGCTTAGGCTTTGAAGCAAAACTGCCCAGGATTTAAATTCTTGGGCATGCAACGAGTGCTAACTCTTATTAATATTACTCTTATCATCACCACAGACAGAGTTGAAAAGCCACAAATAGAATAATGTGGTGGTAAAGAGCTGATACTCTGGAATCCTGGAGGCCCGTGTTCCAATCCCGGCTTTGTCGCCTGTGACCTTTGCCACTTAGCAAGTGACTTACCCTGGGCGAGTCTCAGGTTACTCACGTGCTGGGTCAGGATGAAAAATAAGAAAAAAAAAAGTCAACACAAGGGAGCATTTGCCACGAGCCTGGCACTGTTGTCATGTAATGACTCACTTGGCCTTCACAGCCCTTTGAGTTAGGGACTGCCATCATCCCCATTGGACAGATAAGGAAACTGAGGCAGCAAGAAGTGTAGGACCTTGCCCAAATCCCCACAGGCAGTAAGCAGGGAAGGTGGGATTTGAGCCCAGGCGGTCTGGCTCCTGAGGTCCTCACAGGCTTAGTTGGAAAGATCATGAGATGACAGGGGCGCATCAGCTGAATGCCCGGCACACAGGACAGAATACAGAAAGATGATCGCGCTGCCCATAACATTAGTTGAGACTCCAGTTCTAATGATGGAAATCCTACCAGCTTATGCAAAGAAAAGAAATCGATTTGTACTTATAAACAACAAAGTATGGGTGGCATCAGGTTCAATTAGATACAGTGGCCCTAAAATGTCACAGAGGCTCCTTCGTATCTTAGACTCCCCTTCTATTGGATGCATCCTATATGTTTGCTGCTAGCTGCATGGCTATTAGACTGAAATGCAAACAGATTAAAATAAAACAAAATTTATATTAAACCCCAAATAAAATTTAAACCTGAGTAACTCACTTGCACCGGTCACATTTCTCATGTGTGCAGCAGGGAGCGTTCCATCATTGCTATCGTATTGGACTGTGCTACCCGTAAGTCCTGCACTCATGCCCTACTGCTTTTGCAGGACTAGACAGAAGAGAGCTTTTTTCCTGATGGCTCTGGCAGAAGGCTCTCAGGGAAGGCTCTCATTGGCCTGTTTCTATCACATGGCCATTCCTGAACCAATCACCGTGGCCTGGGGGGTGGGGTGCGAATGGAGTGCTCCAATTGGCTGGCCTAAATCATGTGCCCACCCAGTGGTGGGGATGAATAGACCAGCTCAAACCGCGACTTTGGATTTGGTCACGTGACTTGCTTTGAGCATTGAAATCTGAGCAGATGTGATGTATACGTTGTATCCAGGAGCCTTCGACTTCCTTCAGCGCCTGCCTCTGTCCTGCCAACACAGTGCCCTGGATAGTGGCTGTCTCTTCTGTCTGGAACAAGAACAAGAAATAAGTGTTTGGTATTTAAAGCTGCTGAGATTTGAGGACTCCCTGTCGCTGCAGCAAAAGCTGCCTCGTACATACCTGATCCTCTTGCCCCAGTCCCATCCTGCTTCCCCCGCTTGCGAACTTTGGGCTTCTGCCAAGGGCACACAGTAGTGTGTGGCAGATCCGTGGCAGATCCGTGGCAGAAGCAAACTCCAGGGAAGAGCTACCTGGGGTTGGAGCAAATGGGGCTCCTCTCCTGATTTCTCTGGGGCTGCCTTCATTCATTCAGAAACGTTTCCTGAGCTCCTGCAATAGGCCGGGTGCGGGAACCTCAAGATCTCACGGGAGCCGCCCCCGCCCTGCAGGTGCTCGCAGCTGGAGAGAAGAGTGATGGGCGGGCAGGACCAGGACTCTGGCAGACCCAGGCCAAGACAGCGGGGGGCTCAGCTGGCTGAGCAAGGGCTGGCCTTGGACCAGAGCCCTGTGTTTGTCTTATTAGTTTCTTTAAAAATGCCCATTGGGTCGCAATGTGGTCCTACAGTGTAGGTCGTCCAGCAAGACTGAAGGGCTCTAGAGATTCATCTTTTTGTGCGAGGAACTGTTCCTCCCACA